>NC_045560.1:60974752-61276457 GCF_009819795.1 Aythya fuligula
TGGATGTCATATTTTATGCCTTCATGTTGGAAAGAGAATATTAAATTAGATGGATGTTTAATCTGAATCAGTATAGCCATTCACAAATAATTGGTATCAGAAATACAGGATAACAACATAGAGTGCTTTTTAAAATCTAACTAAAATGTTACTCTGGGAAATAATATATGGCAAAGAATTTCACTGTGCAACAAACCCATATAAGAAACATTTTTTTTTTAATTTTTTTTTCCCTGTCATCTTTGGGGTTCTCACCTTTACATTTTATGGAAGCTTTCATTACTCTTATGCTAAAGGACAGAGATGAATAGAAACCTCTCACCTACTTTTTCTGGAGCAGTTGCTGTTTTGCATATGTCTGTCCTAGAGGAAGTGAAGGTAGTTAGAAGAAGGCAGGCAGAACTGAGCAGCTTTGTTTTGCTGTGTGAATGGGGCTGAGAGGAGGCAAACCTTGTAATACAGAGGTGGGATAAAGAAACCCATTGGCTTATACTCCTGTGGGTTGAAATTGCTAGGGCTTTCTCGATACTTGGATTTTGTCTCTAAAACAAGGCAACTTCAAAGGCTTTTATAAATCACTTCAGAGCCCTTATGTTCTGCAACGGACCAGCTAAGGTGCACAGAAATGTTTGTTGTGTGTGTGACAGAGAAGATATGTGAGAGAGCCTGCTTTCCAGGGACTTCCCTATCTCAGTATCTAAATAATCCATACCCTCCCAGACAGGGAATATATATATATATTTATTATTATTTTTTTTTTCATGCTGTCTCAATATTTTTCTGACTTGCTCCATTATTCTGGACTGGCTTTCCAATTTGCAATGCCCTGAGCAAGTGTGGTGCCTGCCTTGAGCTACCAGAGGGGGAATCTGGCTGTGAATTGCCTCCCCATCTGTCGCGGAATGAGCGAGAAAGATCTGAACTGGCAGGGAGGGGTATTCTCCCTCCGCCACCCCCTTGGTTCTGCTGCCAGAAGGGAAAACTGGAACTGGCCCATGAGTTATTAAGTTAATATAGGGCCATGGAGCTGGAGACCCCCAGATTGCAGAGCCCAAAGTCCTAGCACCCCTTGGGTGCCTGCTAAACATATCGTGACAGGCATCGCATTCCCTCAGTGCGGAACTTTACAGCTGCTGGTTTGCTCACAACCCATGTAGACTCACCCTTCTCTGGCTCAGCAACACAGTTCTGAGGCACTGGGCTAACTTGCAGACTCCTGGAGGAGGCTCTTCTGAGAAAACTTGGCTAGATATGTTGCCTGCTGCTGCTCAGTGGGAGGACATCTTCCCCCCATGCGTGCTGCACAAGATCCCCTGTTTCTGGGCACACTTGCCTAAGGTTCCTTGTGAAATGTATTAATGTATATCTTGGTATCTCTTGCAAATCTGTGCTCAGGACTGCAAGGTTTCTTCTCCTTGGCCAGCTGCTTCTTCCTTCTACCCTCTCCTGTCACCTACCCATCCTTTGCTGAATATCAGGCAGTTCTGAATAGTCGCAAAAGGAATTTATTTTACCCTATTCTCTTTCCCCACACTTCTCTCATATTCAGTGCAAAACAGTAGGGAATGTTTTTGACCTGACAATCGTCCCCATCACCTTTCATCCCATGCAAGAACTGCTGCTTACACCTTCCATAGCCCTGACACTGGTACACTGCTGACTGGTAGGATAATCCTGATCAAATGCCCTGAACAGTGGCTCAAAACTATGCTTTAAGAAGCTTTATTTTGGACTTGATACTTATGTCTAAAGAGGATGTTGGTAGAGCAAACCCCATGTCCAATGCTCATCCTACTCCCACTGGACTGGGAGCATTTAGACTGTGATCCAAGCTTTGGGACTTTGACCGGTTGGGGTAGTAGCATGATCTTATTTAGAAAAGATAGGAACCTGCTGTTTTCCTGAAGAGGACCTGCAGTGTGTGATGGGACAACATGCCACTTGTGAAATTAGGCAAATTATCAAGATAAATGGTGCTGTCCCCTCTTTGTCAAGCTGTCTCTCAAGTGAGGGTCTAAGGCTTATGTGATGTTAACAAGATATGGCTCAGACTGTGATTCAGCCTGGAGTCTCTAACATGCAGGTAGAATATGCACTTTTTATGTAGTTTTGGAAAGGGATTCCCTGCTCAGTTCCAGTTTAGCTTTTTGGTACTTTAGGTGAGTTACTGTCTGTTAGCTGTTATGTACCCCTCAAAATCAAGATATTTTGCCCCTTCAGAGATCTAAAGGCTGATTTTGAGTTTAGTTATAGCTCATCTGGAAATAGCTCTGAGCAACTAGAAAGCAGCCAAGGCTCAACTGAACTCTACCTCATAGAGCATGGGTGACCATGCAGACTTTGCTAGCTGCTCAACTAATGTGGGTTGCAGACACCTCTGTAGTTTGTGGTGCTGTTTATTAGCAAAGACGAAGTTCAGCAGTGTTCAGGAAAGCCCATGACCTTCATGTGCGCTCAGAGCATTACCGTATGAAGTTTAGCATCTGCATTCCATTGAGCTATAAACTTACCTTCTTCCTCTAATCTGTGTTTTATTTAGCACATAGCATACAGCTGTTTCTGTGCTATTTTGGGTCTGTTTTTGCTGTGTTGCTAATGTAAAATACTGTGAGGTTTGCCCTGATAATTCAAGATTTCCATCCCCAGGCTCAAGCACTATAGGGGTGCAGGAGAGAAAGCTGTGTAGGCAAGACCAAAGGCAGCTGTATACTGTGAAAGAATAAGTATCAGGCAAAATACAGTATCACAGCTAATAGATGTATTTTAAAAGTGGAAACATCTATGTTTAATTGCATTTAAAATACGTAGTGAGAAACCACAGTTATACATTGTTATAACAAACCTTTACATCTGAAGTCAGAATAATACAAAAAAGTGCTGAATATATATGGTCAAAATAACTGAGGCAAAATTTTGACAACATCTTCTAAAATATTAGCATGTGGCCCCTGACAGTGACACTCTAAAGGTCAGGCTGAATAATCTCAGTGACAATAATGCCTTTTTGTTAGCTTACCCAAAAACAACAACCGAAAAAACTGTTTTTTTTTTTTTTTGTTGCTTTTTTTTTTTTGCATAGCTTTCAATATTGCTGCACTCTCACCTCTGCATATTGCAAGCCCATCTCAGTTCTGAGATAATTTCTTTAAAGTTCTGAATATTTTTAATCCAGTTCTCCTTCAAATACATAATATATAATTTCTACCAATTATAAATACATCATTTTTATTAATCTGATTTCAATAACATGCATTTGTATAATTACTGTACAATCAAAATAGACATTGACTTTACACAGTGTGTATGCTTTTATTTCAGCAGAACTGTTCAGACACACTGCTCAACAAATCAAGCAAATGGGGAAATAAAAAGGAAAAAATAAAAGGAGGAGGGGGAATAAACTCTGGGAGGAAACAATCTCACAGTGTTTACAGACCCTCCCCCCCCCCCCCAAAAAAAAAAAAAAAAAAAAAAGAAAGGAAAGGAAAAATACTTATCAGAAAAAGGATTTATTAATACATAGAAAATCCCCACAATAGTTGAAACACACTTTAGAAGCTAGTAAACACGTTAAATAGAGTTGTGCCAATTACGCAGTGCCCAAGCATCTGCTCACTCTTAATTAGATGGGGAGGTGAATGACCACTGTTTATTTTCATTTTCCTCATTAATTATGAAAAACTGCATTTAATTCATCTTGCATGGTGAGAGACTGGCTGCGCAGATGTAAGTCGTAAGGGAAGTGGCTCTCTGTAGGCAACCTGAACATCGAGCTCTGCCCAAGGGGACCCCTGGGTGGCACTGCACAGTAATGCATGCCGTAATTGTAATTTTTGCCATAGTCCAAGCTTTCTTCTTGCTTCAGGGAAAATATCCCATTATAGTTAATTGGGGGAGGACTTAAGGGACCTTCAAACTGTGGGCTGGCACACTCGGGGGAAGTGCTCTCATAGAAGGACTCGTACGCGCTGCAGTAGTTGTAGGGTTTCATGGACTTGGAGTTGTCGAGAGTCCCATGCCCTGGGGGGGTGCCGAGCTCAGGGCTGTGGTAGGGGGGGTAGAAGGTGGAGTAGGGTGAGCGGGCGTGATGGGCGCCTTCACCCGCCTGGCCCATCAGAAAGCTTCGGGCATTCAGCTGCAGGCATCCCGCCACCAAGTTTGTTGTTGGCTGGGACAGACCCTTGCACAAGTTTTGGACGAAGGTGAGCAGGTCAGGCCTCTTGCCAATTCGCAGGATTTCAGAAAGAGCCCAAATGTAGTTCTTGGCTAGTCTTAAGGTTTCTATTTTAGACAGTTTTTGTGTTTTAGAGTAACAAGGGACCACTTTCCTTAAATTGTCCAGGGCATCGTTAAGGCCGTGCATCCGGTTCCTCTCTCTCGCGTTGGCTTCTTGTCGCCTGAATTTGATCCTTTCCATCCTGATCTTGCTCGTCTTTTTTTTCCGAAGACCCCTTCGCCTGGGCAAGCCGTTCTCATCCTCCTCTTCCCTCTCTTCCTCTTCCTCCTCTTTCTCTGTGTCTTCTCCAGGAGATCTTTTAATATTCTTTCCTCGGAGTACAATCTGCTTCGAAAAGCTTTCTGGGTTCTTCATTTGCTTTTGGTCATCGCTTTCTCTGGAAAACTTTCTGCACATCTGGGATTCTGGCATTACAACAGACTCATCAAACGGTAGTGTTAGCATGGTTCTATAATCTTAAGTTACCTGAAAGAGGGCCAGCACAATATTTAAATATTTCCATTTACAAAGTTTGCCGACTTACAGACACATCCTCATGCACCTTGAATTTGTCTGAATGCACGCTGTATGTATAGGAGTGCGTGTGCGTGTGTATAAAGGCACAGTCTACATTTTTCTCATGAAAGGTCAATTGCAAATGCTTATCAAAAAATAAGTGTTATCTAGAATTTTAAAATCACTTGAAACATTCAGGATCTCACAAGAAAAAGCCACATTTCTTACAGATAAGTAGAGGAAATCAATATTTAAAATGCATGATTAGCTTTCTGCTCATTTATCTTATTTTTAAACAAGCCCTTCGAACCCTCACCACCATGGAATTCAAAGAAATGCAAAACATGATAAAGCAATACAGAAATTTCATTAATCCAAATTCCCCTGGGTGAAAAAATGGGAAGAACAAGAACAGTCTTAAAATTGAAAAGTGCCATATCTCTACTAATTCATGGTTAAACATTTTTTAAATCCCTTTTAGACTTAAATTTCAGAGTTTTTGTCCCTCCACATTTCTTCCTTTTTGATTCAAGATATTAAACTCCAATAAGTTACAGTGGGTGAGAAAATATATTAATGGAGCATCCCCCAAATTATTCAGCTAGTAATCAAAAATGAAGTTTTTTTTTTTTTTTTTTTTTTTTTTCTAATGATTTCTATGAAAATCACACATTACTTATTTCATACTTAGACAAAAATCAGGAAGCATTGAACCCTAAACGTATTCAGATCAGAATTAAGAAATAAAATCTCCCTACCTTTTTTTCTTTTTCCCAGCAAAAAATCTAAATCGTATTATATACTTAACTAGATTTAACTTATTTGCTTTTTTTTTTTTTTATTTCCTCTTTTATTTTTTTTTTTTTTCCCTCCCCCATCATTTAGAGGGGGGAGAAAATTTCCCTGCACGCTATAGCAGTGTTTACGTTCTGCAAGGCTCAGGCGTCTCCCCCAGCCCCTGGCTGACAGCAGCGGGCTGTGGGCTCTGGCTGCATTCGTGCACGTGTGCTCACAATCCAGGCTGAAACGGGGAAATAATTTCCCCATTCCAATAATTTTTGCTTTTGTTTTCAGTTTGGGAGCAGCAAACACTTGGACCCACAATCCTCAAAGAGACAAACAAAACGAATACAGGGACTTAATAGAACAAAACTAAACAAAAACCCCAGTAAAAAACTAATTCTAGCACTATTGTCTACATACTTGCAACATTACATAACACCAACGAAAGTATGCAATTGCATCAGAAGAATAAAATGTTAGGAGGAGTTATTAGACAGTAAATAGCATACATAAAATACAAGACAATGATACTGTATCTTTAAACACTTGCATGCACACCCAGCACCAACTGAAATATATCTTTATTTGTATTACCTTAGCTTTTTATTTCATTCAACAATCAGTTTTCATTTTTTGCCTTCCAAATCTTTTCAGTCTGAGTGTCGCATCGTCTCCTGGAGTCTAGATCTGTGTATATCTGCACTATCTCATTGATCTCTAAAAAGTGACATTGATGCCAACTGCCAGAGCTGGTACCCATGCCATCTGCTAGTGACGTCACGGGGCAGAGAAAACCACGTGAGCCTTTCTCCTGGGACCTTCATTCTGCACTGATCATCTGGCATCCCTCTAAGTGGGTACCAGCATTCATGTATCAACACAGAAGGTTAGACTGATAGAAAAAAAAAAAAAAAAAAAAAAAAAAATCTGCACCAGCGTTGCACATGCAGTAGGTGCTTTTCCACTGGAGCTGCTTCTTTTTAGCAGCCTAGCTGCACGGATAGATGTGCCAACATTTGGTGCTATCCCTGCCTACAGGTACGGCTGCCCTGTAGTTGTTAATACGGTATTGTTTATACAAAAAGTGCTGTCTTGTATTGATCGAAGTCCCTCCGGTGCACCTGGTACCCAGGAAAAGGAAAAAAAAAAAAAAAAAGGAAGGCAGGAATCGGGATGCAATGCTGGTGCTATAGCACAGTCACAAAAAGTAGTTCTTGTATGATGCTGTAGTGAGCAATTTCAGGGTGTGGGCTTTTTTTGTTGTTTTGGTGGTTTTGTTTTTTTGTGTGTGTGAGTGTGTCTGTGTGTTTTCTTTCTTCTATTCTCTTCATCTATCTGTCTATTTATGTATTTATTTTTGTTGTGCAGTGTGTTGCTCCAGTACACAGGATAACAGCAGCAAATCCCCTACTGCTGTTAAGAAATCCTCCCCTCATGTCCTTCAGCATTTTTTGATGTCTGCCCCCCAAAAGAGGCATTAGAAGAAAACTGAGAGTTCCTGTGTCACAGTGCGAGGATCGAAGAAATGTTGCCCTTTCCGGTAATGCACGGTTTGCTGTGCAGCCCCAGTGATCTCCTGCTCTCCCTCTTCCTGCCCACGGTGTGGGTGAGGATTTGGGGTGCTCACGGGGTTCCCTCCGCCTGCCTGGCCCTGTCGTGAGTGCTTCCCTGAAATCTCAAACCCGAGGTCTCATTGCTGGCAGCATGTCCTGCCTCTTCCTCCGTCCTTCCCCTCCGTGCTTCCGTGTGCCCCTTCGCAGCTCCTTCCCTCGTGCCCTTTTCCCATCTCCTTTCTCCCTCTGGCCGTCAGCTGCCTGCATCTCCTCCTCGCCTCTCCGCTCTTGCTCCCTTAACCCTTTTGCCTCTTCCCTCAGGCAAGAAACTGTTAAATTGAGCTGACAAAGCCTCCCGGCTCAGCCCGGCCGTGGAGCTTATGGCAAACTCCACCTTAGTTTGTTTTTTAGTTGTTTTGCGGTGTTTTCTTAGGAGGGGCACATCACACATAAGCGATATCAGGAGTTACAAGGAGGACAACATGTCATCTTGAAAACAATTTTTGAAAGTTTGCTTTTATTATTATTGTGTATCACTGCCTTTTAGCAACAAAGTAATCTCTATTTTAAAAAGCGAGAGGCTAAGTATGCTTTTAGTATTAAAATAATCCCTGGCAGAGCTGCTATTGTTATGGGTCTGTGTCAGCGTTTCTGTTATAAATCCTGTTTTTGAAGGGTTTATATCTCATCTGCGTTAATTCACATTGGGCCCAAGCTTGGGTTTAATGTTCTCAGCCCCGATCCAATTATTTTGTTTTCACAAAGTTTCATTTAAATCTGGACTTTCTTTTTTAATTAAAAAAAAAAAAAAAAAAAAAAAAAAAAAAAGGAGAGAGAGAGAGAGAAAGAGGCAGCAGCAGAACAAGGTGTGCATGTGTGTGCTAGGTACATCTATGTGTATGTGTTCAATAATTTCATGGTCCCTGACTGAACTAAAATCCCTCCTCTAAACTTTTTATGTGTGTGCATGTAAAGATATATATTTTTAAGAGAAACAAGGAATATCAGGTCATTCCCTCTTTATAGAGCTCAGACCTCTTTATTTTTATTTTTTAAAGCATATGTATTTACAGTGAGAAAGATCTTAAAACTTAAGTGGCAACTGTTCAAAAGGAGCAAGAGCTGTATTATTCATAACATTCATTTCATTTGATCCCAAATATTATAGTCTGTGTAACAGAGGAGAGGGTAGAATCCCATTATTTTCAATAGGAATTTATGTATTAAGATTTATATTGTGGAAGGTCCTAAGGGTTGTCAACCTTTTCAAGGATTTTGCATATTCAGAGTATTATACAATGCACGATAATCTAAATATGCAAAGTCCTGGGGAACTGAACCCTGTTTCAATGCATACTAAAAATATTACAAGAAATTGAAGGAAAGGTTGACATTGTAGTGTCTCTGTGTTAAGGGAAGGGCTGTAAAAATTTCCAGTTTATATCGCCCAACCTCCAAAAAATGCTTTTATTAAAATATTTTCTCTTTCTCTTTTTATTTCTCCTGAATTTTTTTTTTTTTAACTACTCAAATGTTATTGTAAAACACAGTTTTGAACGGCTCATACTGGTACTAAAAACAAAATAAATGAATTAGACTGTGCTGGAGGATTCCCTCTGTAGTAGTAACATTACATTTTTGCAGATTCTTAATCCATCATTTGACCTTTTTAATATTTTCAAATAAATAGTGGAGAAACAAAATAGCTGAGATATCAAGGTTTAAAAAGCCTCTACTGTGCATGCATAATAACTTTTCATAAGGATTTTACTACACATTTTGTATTATGGATCCATGATATGCAAATGTGTACTGCTGTTAATATGCATTCACAGCATACCCCATAACTGCTGCTTTGCTGTCTAGTGTGAATGCATGTTAAGAATAATACACAAAACACAGTTAAATGTACTCCGTAGAATGGCTACATGACACCAAATACGTTGCTGAACATATACCATGATTTTTTTCCAGAGTCCAAGCTGTATAGTTTTGAATTATAAGTGACTCTCTTCCAAATGCAATACTATCACAATGCATGAAATACATTTAACAGAGCTAAGCATTAACAGAGCCACTGAAATAAGATTGAGTTCAAAGGAGTGCAGAACCTCCACAGTGCACTGGGG
Source organism: Aythya fuligula (assembly GCF_009819795.1). NCBI lineage: Eukaryota > Metazoa > Chordata > Aves > Anseriformes > Anatidae > Aythya > Aythya fuligula. Next base: position 60,983,950 of record NC_045560.1, read on the forward strand.
GGACTGACCCAAACTGCACTGCAATCAATGGGAGGCCTTCCAATAACTTCAGTATGTTATTATCAGACCTCCAAGGAATGTCTCTACTCTTTTCATTATTATTATTATTATTATTATTATTAAAAAAAAAAAAGTCATCCTTTCCCACTCTGACATATCTTCCAGTTGCACTGTAGCAGGAGAACTGCATGCAGACTCCAGGAACTCTAATGGTGTTTGCTCAGGACCAGTTTCTGATGCCTTTGTTGTTGGGGTTTGATGTGTTGTTTGTTGTTTAGTGTGGGTCATTCACTAGAAAAAAGACCTCATGGGAAATGGGGGACTGTTCAGAAGTGTGAATGAGAGTTAGCCAAATATTTTTCTTCTCCTCATCCCCTCATCTGTCCAGTGAAAGCACTGAAAGCCACAGCAACTCGTTCCCCATGCACGTAAGACCTGGTGCAAAATCCTGCAATGCAAAACACCCTCTTTCTTACCCCTGATTCAGAGTGTCCTCCTATTGCAGCACTTGTATGCACAGCCCAAATGCCTGGGGAGGACCAGAAACACCCCTCAAAACCTGCTTGGCTCCAGCACTTGGTGTCTGCATCTCAACCAACATGCCATATGCACTTCATGTACCTCCTGTGTATCTCATGTGCAACCAGTGCTCCGTAGCACCAGAGCAATGTACCTCCCCAACCAGAGGTGACCTAAACCTGTACAGCACAACCCCAGTACAGCACTGTAGGCTACGGACAGCTTTCTGAAGGGAACCTGCCTTTCCTGTCACATCAGCTAAGCCCTCTCCCACCACCACTAAGATGATGTACAGGGATATATGTCCTCCTCTCTGGAGAGATTAAAGACGACACTAATAAGGACCCTATATTCGAAGAACTACATTTGTCCAAGAGGATTCAGTTTAGTCTGAAAACGTGATTTTAACCCATCTGCTAATACTGCAAAACATTACAAACGTGCTATGCACTATCTAAGCCCCCCATAATGAGGATATACATTTTGCTCTAATCAGATATCCCTAGTTTTACGTTTTGAAAAGGCTGTTAGGGACAAATATTAAAAAGTTGCAGAGGGGTTAGTTACTCTGTTTTAATGGGAGTCACTTGAGTAAAGCATGAATTCAGAATCTGAAAGTGGAGCCTAATACTAACTGTTTATGGTTAACCAAAACCGCATGTGTGACCAGAAATTGTTCCAAGATTTCTGAATGACATGAATAGAATGGATATGATTTAGATATGACATACATTTGACATAATCCTATTAATTTTGTGCTGCTCCCGGCTTACGCTAATGTAAATGAGTTGGGAGACAGTGGAGCTAAATAACTTTAAGATGGAAGATGCATTAAAAAAAAAAATTTAGATAAACCTGCATTAACTTTGCTGCATTCCACCTCGCAAAGCAATGGAACGGCATAGCCTGAAAGCTTTGTTGCCAGATTAAGAGGTGATCTGTGCCTTGCAGGAATATGGGATTTAATGTACCCCTCTACCTGGGGAAAAATGCTGTACCCAGACTGGTCGCAGGACTGTGTCACTTCTTGAAACCACAATGGGTAAGGTCATTCCTATTGCTTCATGGTGTGAGGCAATCCTAGGGTACATATGAAAAGTGTTCTTTTGTTGTTGTTTTTGTTTTGCTTTGTTTTGTTTTTCATGCTAGGTGGCAGGGGTTGTCATACTTTCTGCTGCTCTACCCTGAGGATGCTCTAAGCTCAGTAAGCTTGGCAGCCTTTTGCGGGTGCAGTAGGGACACTTGGCTGTGGCACGCATACTGGTGCTGCTGAGCAGTGCCTCCTCTCCAGTGGCAATCTCTGTCAAACAGCTAGTTGCCAATGCTGCAATGCTGTTTTTTTGTTTTGTCTTGTTTTGTTTTGTTTTTCTGTTTTTTTTGTTTGTTTGTTTTTTCCCCCCTCCATTTCTTCTGCCAGTACCTACAGTGACTCACAGGCAAGCTACCTCTGTGTTTCCATTTTGAGGATGTCTTTGTCCCCAGCAAAGCTTGGTTTTGGGGACAGACCTTGCTGTCAGTTCCTTCCAGAAGAGGTGGTGTGTGTGTGTGGACACAGAAGAGATCTGCACTGTTTCCCTTTCTTCAGCATACCTCATGGCTGTGTGACATATGATTTTCCTTCATAAACATGGGGAAATCCTTACAAAATCTGTGAAGTCGATGGGGTAATTTCCTCTGCTTGTTGGAAATTTCCCCCTGTAAGAGGTGCCCAATTGGAAACCCTACACAGTGAGCTGATACTGGGGCAAAGCCTATCTTGGAGGCACCAATTCAGCTAGAAGAGCAGAAGGGCCTTGCAGAAAGCACACTCTGAGGTGCACAGTTTGCTTAGGATTATGCAGCATGCTCTAAATTAGATGCAAGAAAACAGAGAAGTTAAATTAACACTGACTTGATTGAAGCGCAAGTCAAAACAGATGTAGAGCTTAGGGATATGGTTTAGTGGGGACTGTTAGCGTTAGGTCAGAGGTTGGACTCAATGATCTTGAGGTCTCTTCCAACCTAGAAATTCTGTGATTCTGTGAAAACCAAAGAATAATATAAAGAATAATTAAAGAATTAGTGGATGAGATCTCCTGAGATACTCTCCTTAGGGACAGAAGAACTGATCAGAGCTGGCAACTCTTTAAGGACACTTTTCTAAGAACACAAGAACTCTCCATCCCCATATGTGAGCAGGGAAGGCAGGAAACCGGGATGGCTGTGCAAGGCCCTGCTGGGCAAACTGAGGCACAAGACGGAAATGCACAGGCAGTGGGAGCAGGGCCATGTGGCCTGGGAAGAGTACAGGGATGCTGTCTGGATGTACAGGGATGGAATCAGGAAAGCCAAGGCATGGATGGAACTGAGATTGGCAAGGGATGCAAAGAATAACAAGAAGGAATTCTGTAGGTACATTGACCAGAAAAGAAAGGCCAAGGAGAGTGTGTCCCCTCTGATGGATGAGAATGCAGAACTGGTAATGACAGACATGGAGAAGGCTGAGGTACTTGACAACTTCTTTGCCTTAGTCTTCACTGCCAGTCAGGCTTCCCATGTCTCATTTCCCTGAACCTGTAGATGAGGACTGGAGGAGCAAAGTAGGGTTAGGGCAATCCCAGGCATGAGTACAGACTAGATGAAGAACTCATTGAGAAAAGTCCTGAGGAGAAAGGACTTGGGGGTTCCAGTGGATAAAAAGCTTGAAATGAGCCAGCAGTGCATGCTTGCAGCCCAGAAAGCCAATTGCATCCTGGGAGACCTCACTGTGGCCTTTCAGTACTTAATGGAGGCTTACAAGAAAAAGATGGAGAGTGACATTTTACACAGGCAGATAGTGATACGACAAGGGGGAATGGTTTTAAACTAAAAGAGGGAAGATTTAGATTAGATGCTAGGAGGAAATTGTTTACTATGAGGATGATGAGGCAGTAGAACAACTTGCCCAGAGAGTCTGTGGATGTCCCATCCCTGGAGGTGTTCACGACCAGGCTGGGTGGGGCTTTGGGCAACCTGATCTAGTGGGTGGCATCCCTGCCCATGGCAAGAGGGTTGAAACCAGTTGATCTTTAAGTTCCCTTCCAACCCAAACCATTCCATGATGATTCCACGATGAATGTAAAGTTCTGGTGGACACTTCCTTTCCAGGAAATTATAGCATGTTTTCTAAGTGGAACGTTGGAAAAGATTCTTGCAAAGTTTTGAAAAACACTGACATTTCCATTATGTGCAGCAGACCTTTGAAACTCAGCAGGGAGAAAGCCCTAAGGCTAGAGAAATGACTTTTCTTTACCCCCATGAAATTTTATCCAGTTTCAGGTGAGCCGTAAGCTCTTAAGAATCATTTCTTTTCTCTTGCATGCATTCCTCAGGCAAATTTTAGCAGCATGATGAAATAATATTGGAACACCTTAGGGAGAAAAAAAAATGACCTTAGAAATAATAATTCCTTTAGACCTATTCTGAAAGCACTTAATTCAAGTTGAGAAGTTGAGTTGTGTACTGTAGGAGATGCCAGATCTACAGTTGCCTATGAAACTTTAATTCTCTCACATACAAATATACAGGTAGTTTCTTAACAGCAGAGTTCACCTGAGGTGCTTGTTTTTATGAAATAATATTAAGTATGGGGAAGGATGATTCAGGCTTACTGTAATGGGAATATCTGTTCCTTTTGGTTTCCCTTCTGTTACCTGAATTTATAAACCTTGGACAGGGCTCTTTCTGAAATACCAGTCTGATGAAGATAATTAAATTTTTGATTCAAAAAGCAGAAAAGCTGCACTATAAGGTATCCAAAGCTATTTATGAACTATGGCCTCCCTTACATTTCACTAATCTGTGTTATGGTTTTGACTTCTCACATTTGGCACCCATCAAATGCAGTGTGACAATACAAGTATTTAAAGACCTTACCAAAGGACTTACTTTTCTTATCAAAAAGAAAGTAACTTGAGGTATTAAAAAAAAATATCTAAGTGAATGTCAGAATTAAATATTTGTCATTATAACACTCCTATGAAGATGGAAAATGCTACTTTCCAGAAGGAAAAGGGTAGCACAAAGATCTTACGGCACAGATTCTGAAACTTTTTCCAGTTATTTACAATGCTCAGTGGAAATTTTAAGAGTATTCAAGAACACGTCTAATTTATAAACACTCCAGACGATACTTTTCAGGAGTAGATAAGATGAACTGCACAGTCACCTGATCCTCTAGCTTCTCTGCCTTTTGCTGTTGTAGAAAATTATACATACATTCACTGACTTGAAGGCAGTGGAAGAAAGACAGTAATACACTTTTGAAGGATCTTAACCTCAAGATGCAGAAAGTTCATGTCACAGCAGAGAGTGGAAGTTGGGTCATTTGAGCTATTTTCCCCTGAGAGTAATGGAGACTTGATGGCAGAATTTGACCACAAGTAGAACAGTTTTTATATATAAACTCTTTATATATATATATATATATATATATATATATAAAGCTGTTTTCTGGATTCAATCCTCAAGTCTCTGAGAAAGTGAAAGGCACAGCCAAATTCAGCTCAGCTGTAAAATGGTGTTCAATTTGGATTGGTGTATAATGTTTTTTTTTTTTTTTTTCCTAAAACTTTTGCTCAGTTGATGTTTAAAATAATTTTATTTTTTTTCCTAGGGACAAATGAACAATCCTAATACTTCTAGCTGCAGTTCTATCTATACATTATTGATGTTTCATATCTTTATAAAAACCCATTTTAATGTGTTTTTTCACCAAATTTCTTGGGCTTATACTTGTATATATATTTTTGGTAAGATCTGCAGATGTCTTTCAGGAAACAGTGTTGTCTAACAGCAGTAAATAACATTAGAAAAAAACAACATGAAGATATGTTCTGCCATAAAGAGAGGTGAGGTTATCACATAATGTAAGTACAAGCTGAAGTGAACAGTAGTTTCAGTAATTTCCATCTCTTTATGTCTCTTACGTCTATGTAATCTCTTAAGAAGTTGTGTAAGCCATATGGTTTGCCAGCTTCCTCAGCCACCAGGCATTTAGAAAACCAGTGCTTCATACACATCCTTAAGCACACAATGTTGTTTTTGGAGGTAACTGCTCTCAAAAGTGGTCTCACCTTATGGGGTGTACTAAGGAAATCAAGAAGTAAGTATCTTTTGGCAGCCCTGAGTTTTGATTTCAGTCCTTGGGTTGGCTGAAGATTGGTTTAAATCCCTGAAGAATTTAAAGCAACCATGGCCAGAAGGCACCTGGAAGGTTGGCACAGAGCCCTTTATTGTGGCCATATTCCTCTGGGAACATGGCCTGCTGAGCCCAAACCCTGCTTGCATTTCTCTGTTGTGCTAGTTACCATATAACCTGACTTTCTAACTGGCTTGCGTGGCCCTACTGGGGGCCTGACTTTTTAAGTTCTTAAAGTACTGGGGAAAGGTCATACAGGATGAAGATTACAAAATGCTAAAACTGTCAGTTGTCAGCAGAAACAATACTGAATATACATGTATTATTGAAAAATTGGAATCCCCCCATTTATTTTTTTGCTATGATATTGCTTATAAAGTCAGCTGGTATGTATGGCCTTCGATTAAATTGCTAGTTCTGGAGAAATACTTCTTCAGTTCAATACTTTAGTACTGCAATGTAACCAGGCAAGGAAAATATGTGCTTTACAAAGTTTTCAAAGATGTCCATTCTGAATAATGTACTATAATATGTACAGGGCCTTGTTCTTGTGTTCAAATTTTTTATGTGTGGGTTGAAAGTGTCTAGAGAGGCATGCTGGCTTCTGTGTTCTGCACTTGGACCTATAAGACATCCCACTATATAAGCTATCAAGGTAAAATACATCTCAAAAGAGTACTTTGCTATGAATTTTGAAGATAGCCGTTTGGAGAATATTTGCTGTCAGAAGCAGGTAGTGACTCGAATAGCTGTCTCTCCCTGTATCTCCAAGCCCTTGGAGTAAGCAGTGTAAATACAGCTACATTGATTATGAATTAGTGAAGCGATCGAGGACGTGCACTTGGTGTTACAGCCTGCTCTTTGTAGCACTGAGACAGACCATGGGAGTTTTTCAAAAGCTGCCTAGACATGGCCCTTGGCAACTAGCTCTGGGTGGTGCTGCTTGAGCAGAGGGTTTGGGCAGGATCAGGATGACCTCCAGACCTTCCAGCCTCCAGAGGACCCATCCAACCTCAAACATTCTGTGACTCAGAGCTCCTGCATGCTTACTTGAAATCAGGGTGTTGAGAGATCACAATTTGTGAGGTTTAGGTTGTTGAGGTGACGTTTAGGTTGCTGAGGTGAGGTTTAGAGTAAATACTTCAGCAATACTACCCACTGATTTTGATTTAACATGTTATTCAATCTCTTCTTGTGGTACCAACCAACATCAGTGAGCTTCCTGCAAAGACTCTGCAAATTCTCCAACTCCTTTGGAAACTGAAATCTGGATTATGAACAAGATATTTGCAGTTTGATCTTGAAATAAGAATTGGCAGAACATAGAAGACATTTTCTTTCAGAAAACTTCATATTCTTTACAGCACAAAACTTTGTGTATTCGTGCATTGAAATTAAATTTCATTTTGAGAATAGGAAAATTAAGGTCTTTAATTCATTTTAGAGGGATTCAAAAGGACATCTTTTTTTTTTTTTTTTTTTTTTTTTTTTTTTTTTTTCCAAAATCATATACAAAACACAAAACTAGAAACCAGAGCATTTTTTTTTTCTCAAATTGAGACATTTCAACTGAAGTGGAACAAATATTTACTGAAAATTTTGCATATTAGAGCACTTCATTTTTTTTTCTTTGATTTTTTTTCATATCTGAAGAAAAACAAATTTACAAATATGAGCTTTCTACAAATAAAGGAAATGTCTGAATTTCAATCTACTGTACTAAAATCCCCATGGCATCTGAGCTAAATCATTGTTTAGAAAAGCCAAACCTCTTTCAGACATACGTTCTGGATTTACAGCTTTCACTTTATTAATCTATTCCTCTATCATTTACTACATCATATAATTCAGATATCCTATTGTTATTTAACTATCACAGATAAATGTTTCTACATAATTTCCAAATCTGTTTTTTCTTTTTCTTTAAACATCAACAATTTTCTGAAGTAGCAGTTCAGACTTCCCTTTATCCTCAATTCAGTTTTGCCAAACACAACACAAAAAAGATAGCCTTTGTTAAAAAGTTTAATGTTCTTAATTAGTTGAATTGTCAGACTAATTAGAATACCAATTAGAATTGGCAGGGCTATCGTTAATTTAGAAGTGCTGTGGTCTAGTGTTAATCGCTATTAAACCTTATAGTTTGTGAAAGAGAGAGAGCAAGCAGATGAATACATGCACATGCAAACTCCCTCCCCTCCCATTTTAAATGTTAAGGGTCCATAATCATAACGATCTGTGCTGTCAATGTGTACTTAGGGACTGTTGAATCCATGGAGACGTTGATGCAAAGTTAACAACTGTTTACGCACAATAATAGCATTTCCGAGTAAAAACTGAACTTTTTGTGTACTGCTACTAAAATGGCAAAATCCCATCAGCATCTAGAAAAGATGCTCCGAGCACTGAGGACTTTTTATCAGGTATGTGCAAGAGAAAATCAATTTGAGTTGCATTTACTTTTGGTACCATTAAAGTTGCTTTGTATTTCTTTCAGCACATAGCAAATAACGATCTTGCAGCACTGTACAAACTGAAATTAAGCTTCGATGCCTGCTGGTTCAATAAGTTTATATCAGTGTTTCATAGCCGGAACTATCACTCAAATTCCCACAGTGAGTCAGCCACACAGTGAGAAATACACTGAGGGTTCAGCAACTTTCAGTCTCTAGATCTAACCCACATGCACATGTGCCCTTCCCATCGACCTAATTCTAACTTTTAGGTAAAGAGAAGAGCATGTGGCAAAACAATTTTGTTCTTAAATCTCAAAGAAAAATAAAGAAACTTCTATTCAAACTACATACTTAAAACATCTGTTCCTAACTGAAATCACAAGGGACAGTTTCCTGAAGGTGGATGCTGTAAATATTTCTGTGAAATCCATGTGCTGCTTCCACACCCGCTCCCTGAGCCCAATTTATGTCTACAAGTGATTATAAAAAAAAGTGCTCAGGTGGCCAGAGAAGTATGCGATGTGATAGCCTGATGGGTCCAAGTCCCAAGTACAAACATAACATTTCCAAGGTACAAATATATATTCCACTTTGATGCTTTCTCTAGCTGGACTGCGTTGCCTCCTGGTCTCTCTTGGTGATAGATTGAGGCAAGAGTGATGGTGCTGATTACTATTTATCTGGGGCAATGGTGGCACAAGCTAGAAGAGGATAGATAAAGGACAAAATAGAAAAAAGCAAGGTCACAGATGACACTGTCATCTGTGGAGCACGTGGATATCCTATCGGTAACGTGGCATAGCATAAATGTTTTTCTGTTTCTCTCTAGACTGATCTAGCTTAAGCATTTTTCTGTTTGTAGCAAAGTTTGTCCATGGCCTGATATAATACAGCCGGATCCAATCATGCTGCCTCTTCTATTGCAGAAATACCTATAACTCAGTTTCAAAGAATTCAGATGTTTAAATCATAACTTGTAAGTTTATGGTCAAGAAATCTTTGCCTTGTTCAAATGGCATCTCATGCACTAAGGCTTTATTTAACCTCTGTTTATGTAAAGCTACAGTAGAATATGATGTTTGTGTCTTGACTCTTGCAGAAAATGTTGTGAATTTGCATGCTTTCTATAGGAAATGGGATTTAAGAGTCAGCTACAAACTTAAATTACATAGTTTTTATCATGTTACTACTCAGAGCAAATTTTGTTTCTTTTTAATATTTTTTTTTCTGTAAAAATCTGGAAAAAATATGGTATGTTAACAGAAATGCAGTGATGGAAAAAATGATTTACTACAAGCCAGCATTTTAATTTTTTTTTTCCCTAAGTGGGTTGGGAACTGCATGCAAAGTCCTTTTCTCTCTGCTCTTTACATTACAAGGTAATTTACATGAGAAATTAAAAGGGGAACTAAAAATTAGTAATTGGTTTCCAAAAAGAAACAGCTTTTCTCCCTAAGCAAAGCATTTCAAACATTTAAGACCCCTCCCCCTCAAACCCTAGCTGACTTTTTTTTTTTTCCTTTAGGGATTTTTGTTGACTACTTGTCTTCTATTCTTTTTATTTAAGTACTACTACACTAATTTCAAGGCTTTGGTTTGGAGCTGCCTAAATACTATAAGCAATGACACAAAGCCAACTTGAGGCCCCTATGCATTTAAAATCCATCCAAAAGTCTACTCCAAATTCATTAGATCCCATTTTCAATTAGACTTTTTACAAGGAAAATAGATTACTGTCATCTTAGGCCGTTGCAACCTATGTTCTCAGCCATATATTTCATGCCATAGCTTCAGGTCTTTGGCATTTAGTCTTGCAGAGCTCAAAACATTATTATTTCAGTTTTGTCCAGGCAGGCACACAAACATGAGGTTGATAGCATGTTAGAGGCTTTACACTGAGCTCAGCTCCAGGTGGGATTCACTCAGCACCGTGTCAGATGGGTAATGAATAACAACCCTGCATTACACGTGAAGTTGCGTGAGGACTCACGTACCCTCAGCTTCCTCTTCAGCAGCTGCCTGAGTGAAAGCCACAGGTCTAAGATTGTATTTAGAGAATGGAAAGAGAAGGTACCATGTTTTTTTGGGTGTCTAAACTAGGTGCACTGAATTACTCCCCACTACTTCTGTGTGTGTTAGATAACTTGCTTAGGATGGACAATTTTTTGATAGCTATTGAATTGAATTGAATTCCATGGTAAGTTTTTGTAGGCTCAGGACCAAAGCTGGTTAGAAATATTTTGCCAGATGCTAAAACAGTTCTCACAAAACAGATTTTCCTTGGACACTTTTCAGTTTTAGTGGAACTTGTTGACTAACTACTCAGAAAGTCCAAACCAGTCCCTTGTGGAGTAACTAAGTCTCAACAGGAGTCATCTTTTTGTTGGATGTTCCCAAACTGTATTTCTCTAGTCAGTTGAATGTCTGTGTGTCCTGTCCTAGGAAGATACATTGGTGTCCAGGAGTGGTGTGGGCCCCAGTTCTTTTTTATGTATTTTGTTCTGTGGCTATAATATATTTTCCAGGGTGCATTGTAGTGCTGTCTCTGAATGACCATCCCTTGGTATCAAGATTAACAGCCTAGACAGGGAGACTGGCTTGCAGTGGAGAACTTGTTCAACTTGCTCCTGAGCAAAACTCCCACGATGTGAACTGTCGTCAGAGAAACAGGCATTTCTCTGTTTTAAGTGTCTGGCAATGAGCTGTTGTTTCCCACTTTGTATGTCAAAGCTGAAAAGGTTCAGTTTCTGAAATTTAAATGTCTTTTTTTTTTTTTCTGTTGAAAATACTGTAGGGGAGTACATCAAACAAATATTGCAACATTTCATCATGGCTGGGATTGAAAACAAACACTGAAATTTTGGGATAACTCACTGGGAGAATATTTTGGCTTTGGTTTAGTTTTAACTAGCTCAAGGTGCCTTGCAGCCACAACTGCATTTTAGCCTCTCATATATCAGGATTGGCATCTCTGCCTACTGAAGTGTGCCCAAATGAAGGTGAGCTTCTAAATGTAATCAGGGAGAGCAAGCCAGACTTTTTTGTCTCAGGTGGACATGCTGATTCAGTTGCACTTTTGTGACCTGCACTGGTGGAAGCCCCTGGCCCTGATGCACTGGCCTGCTTCACATCTTAGTGTGGTCCTGCTATTTTGGGGCATTACAAAAATCTCCCCCTGTCCAGTCTCAGTATGTTTCCCCATGAAACTGTCCTTTCTGAGCTACAGCAGCTATGCTGCAGCAAAAACAGAGAGGGAGGAATTGTTCTGCTCTTTCAAAACAGATGAACAGCAGTCCCAGCTTGCTTCTCTGGGCACCTCACCACTTGGGTGAGAAGGCATCTTTGTGCTCAGAGTGCCTGGAGGCAAAGAACTGTGGTTGTGGAGCTTTAGTATAGACAAATGATTTTCCCATTTTACTGCTATTTCCCCAATCGTGATTTTTATTTTTTGCTTAGGTGGTTTGCAGTTACCATGCTTATTCATTCTATTGTTTGCCTTTAGGGCTTCTCTGTGCCTTTTCTCCACCATTAGTCTGTTTGCTTTTTTTTCCCCCAGTGATTTTATATGTAATCTTCATTTTAATCTAGCCTGTTAGTTGTCCTCTTGTCCATTGTAGATGCAATTGTTTCTAAAGAGATTAACAATATTAATTAATTTCAGTTTGTTACAACAGACCTTGTGTATTATGCCATCACTTTCACTCAAGTGGTCAAGTTTTCATTATCTTTTTTTTTTTTTTCCCTTTTTTATTCTAGCCATATAAAGAATTAGGAAGGAGATTAAATCCAATGCGAAAAGCCATCCAAGCCTGTGAGAGGAAGGACCACATAGGGATATAGTCCACAGCTGAGAGAACAGGAATTTTCCTATTTGTTTACACCTAAGATCTGTTTTACCTCATGTTTGTATTTTGGCAATAGCCATTGCCAAAGAGAGACCCCGAAGAAAAAGACATTACCCTAGTTAAGTCTCAGCCCGTTCCCTAACAGTTGCTGAATTCTGTGAGCCCTGAAGCATGACCCAAAAATGTTATTGTAATTAATTATGGTAACTCTGATATGCATATCAATTCTTTTTTGCAAACATACATTTATGAATGCCTCTTCCTGTGGCAGAGAGCACACCAGTCTAAGTACATACAGAGTGTAGCCCATCAAGGGTGCTTTATTTTTTTTCTTTTTATTTATTTTTTTCCTTTTAAAATCCCTTGCTGTGTATGAGAAAATCAGTTGCATCTCAGATCTAGTAAAACAGTGGGGTTTTAGCTATCTTTTTGCCTTCTTTTTTATCACAGAGCCTTTTTTTCCCCCTTCCTTTAGAATGAACAAGACCTTGTTCCGAATCCATCACAATCCTTGATGAGTTTCTGGCAATGGTTCCTACACTGCCATAAGGTTTCCTACTTATGCACCCTTCCTCCAGATATCACTGAGTCAGTGCACAACCAAAGACAAGGCTGCAAATTAGCTCAGTGTGGTAGGCACTCTGCTGCACCAGAGCTGCCAGTCCCTCTCTCAGAAAGAGATGGGGGGACTTTAACACTTTAAAATAAAATAAAATAAAATAAAATAAAATAAAATAAAATAAAATAAAATAAAATAAAATAAAATAAAATAAAATAATGCTGGAAAGTGATGCCCTGGTGCTGTGCATTTGGAAAGCATTCATCTGAAGGCAGCAGGATGACTCTAGGAAGTGCCATCCTCCTCCAAAGCAGGGCAAAGGAAGAGGTCATGGCTGTAGTCCTTGGTTCTTGCTTCACTCCCATTCAATTCTTTTTTAAATATGATACTAATAAATAGTGAATAATATATAGCAAAATGCTAACAGAAGTCAATAGCAAGTATACTGATTTACTTGCCAACAAAAAACAAAAGTGAAAATGTTAACATGTGAGTGCTGCTCCCTGTATGAAGAAGTGCCATGTTCCAAGCATAAGTGCAAACTAAAACCCCATTTGTGTGAATGCTTAATTATAAGGGTGAAAACACTGTCAATCTTAACACTCATCTGGGTTTCATCTTGGATGCCAAATGGGTCTTGCTGTCCTATATGTTAAGAAAAGTCTTAATTTCACAGCCCTGACAGGAGAATAAATATCAGCCAGAATAACTGAAAGGGAATCAACATAGACTATCATGATGGAATTTTTATTAGCACCACTTCTTTTTTTTTTTTTTCCTTTTTTTTTCTGACTATATGTAAGTATACAGAATCAAGAAAATAACTTCAGCAATAAGTATTGACAAAAGTTTTTCAGCTATTTTATGAGCATGATCAAAAAAAAAAAATAATAATAATTTTGTTCACAGTGCCTGCAGTGAGGAAGCCTAATGCAATTTGCAAAAGACGCATGTGCTGTTGAAGCTTTCTAATTGAAGCTAACCCATCAAAGAATCCAGAGACTTTGTCAAATGTCTTAAGTTATATCTTATGTTCTGATGCAATTATTATTTGAATGTAATTCTTTAAAGAACACTATAAACAGTCAGAACAAAGTCCCATTGCCATCTCATACCTATGCATTATTAAAGAGTTACCTGTGGAGTTTTGTCAAAATCTTTATATATTAATCTCTGAAAGCTTGTAGGGTTGTGAAGAAAAAAAAAAAAAAAAAAAAAAGGAAAGAAAAAAAAAAAGAAAGGAAGAAAAAGAAAGAAAGAAAGAAAAGAGGAAAAGAAAATAACAAAACCTGTTGTTTTCTAATATCAGGCAAAACTGACGGCAGGTGGGGAGGACTGTACTGTGTAACAAACAGTTTGGATCCCATGTGAATCGAGAATCCTGTAAACATAGAAAAAGCACAAAGGCAGTTTGTTTTTAAATAAATATTTTAATTTGCATGATGTTAAATGGGAAAGCCATTAGTGCACATCAGTATTGTAACCAAAGGTGGCAAATTTTATCTTTGGCTGTTCCAAAAATTGTCAGTTGAATTTGATTTCATTTTTTTGCTTTCCTCTATTTCCCAGAACCTAATGCACAGGATTTCAGATTACCAATTCAACAACATTTTATTCCAGTGTTTGGATAAGAAGGATAAATAAATAAGAAAGAAACAATCCTATGGTTCCAAATTATGAGGAAAAATATACAGCTCAAGTTCTGTTTAAACCTAGCATGATGAAGGCTCTTGGAATTTAATTACCTGTAAACCACATTTATTGTTTCAATTTAAACCCAATAATTTAAAGCATAAAGCAAAACATTTGCTAATGCTTTTTCTTCCTTATTTTTATATCAGGAAAAATTTTACATGTCAGATGCCTGAATCTCAGAGATACAAGGAGAGCAGAGCTGTTGACTTTTATACCATCTTTATCTGTTTTTCAGACTGTTTCTGTGAGACGGATTATCACACTTGATCACATCCAAACTCTCAAGAAAATGCTTTGTAAACGTTTCACATCTATTGAAATGATGGCTTTTAACAGTGAAAAATAAACAAGTGGAGGATGATGAAACCTTCTGAGGGCTGTGGGAGATACTGCATTTCTGGTTAGCCTTAGCTTGCGTGAGATAAGAAGATGCACATTGCTTAATGCCTTTCTAAATCTCTTAGGAGAGAAGTTGGCTCTTGGGATGCTTGGGACCTGTACACTGTAGCTTTGCTGTGGATTGTGTAGCTCCATTTGATTATCTCCACCATTGGGAGGGCAGTGTTGTGAGCATCCCTTTGCCCAAGCTGTGCTGGGGTGGTGCAGGGATCTAGGGATCAGCATCACTGTCTGGGGACTCAAAAGTCCCCTGTTGAATTGGATCATAGCCAAAGTAACGATCAAGGCCAGAAAAAGGCTCTGCAAAGAGTCTTTTCTTTAGCCACTTTTCCTTTTTCCAGACAACCCATTAAAATGTGATCTAGTGAGGCTGGAGGAATGAACCACATATACCTATGATGGTTTTAGCAGATCCGGCTGCCTGAGAGCTAGCAATCCATTCAGGTAGAGCAAACTGAGCACTTTCCTCCAGATTATCTTTCATGTATGTATAAACAGCATTTGCTGCAAAATGTGTGAACTCCGGAGCTCAGAGTCACAGCCTGCAGCACAGCAAACTGGCTTTTCCTGGAGCTCGTAATGTGATAATTAAATTGCTAACAGGCACCTTAGTGATGGCATTTGCTGAAGATGTGAAAGCTTCTCACAATCATACCTTTCTGTAGGGGACTCATCAGTAGAAACAAAGCTATCAGAATAGATTTTTTATATATATATTTTCTTCAATGAGTACATTAAATTTTTATGTGGAGTGAAATGGGACAGGACGTGTTTCCCTTCCACTGCACAATGATTTATTACCCCAAAAAGACCGCAGAACTAATTAGCAGAGTAATTAATTAATATAAATTTGCATATTTGCATTTGCAATTAGTGCAGCCGACTGATTAGTCTGAAAATGGGAAGTTTGACTCATTAGATGTTAGTGTCTGCTGGACCGGAAAGCGGCTGCCAGATGAGGCAAAAAAGCATAGAATAAGCATAAGCGTGTGTGTGCGCGCACAAGCTCATCATGTCTTTTGTTAGAAGAATGGAGTGCAAATATGTGGTCTAAGATACTAAGACTGCTATTTAAAAAATATATATACTTTTTTTTTTTTTTTCTTTTTAGCTATTTTTCCCATTATTTTCCCCTTCCTGCAATGAACCACTGCAACCATGGAGCCCAGCAAGGCTTCTGAACAGTGCAGTCTTTAAGGGAAGATAGAAGATAGCTGCAGATATCCTGATTTAGGTGCCGAAAGGGAGCCGTAAGGAGCCTCCTTGCCATGTGATAGATGGGACAGGGGTGTTTCCCCTCATCCTAGTTACATTGACTAACCAATTGCTAACGCTGAGAAGTCAAACTCGGCAGAGCCCATAGAAGCCCAGGAGAAATTATTAGCTTTCTAGGTTGTGCTGCACTGTCATTTTTTTCCTCTTTGGACATTCTAGTGGGTGTGCCTCATTGTAAACATCTAAACATCCTTCTGCTCTGCATACCTGAACTCTGTGCGCTGCACATACAAGGGTACAGTAATTTCCTGCAGTTTTCATGAGGTTTGAAAGAATATTGGGGAGAGGTGTGCCTGCCAATTGGGTCATAGGTTCAGATGCCATAAGTATCTGTAGGATGAATACTAATGCTCCTCTCCAAGTGGCAGAGCAGAACAGAGATGGTTTTCGTGTGGGATCAGTAGAAGATGTCCTGGTACCTACTGCGACATTTTGCACTGCTCTCTCTGCTATGGTTGGAGGAAACCACCCATTCTACCTTAGCAAGACTAATTGTGTCCTCCTCAAGACTAGTGTGACTGGGGATAGGGTATTAGCGGGGCTGGCCCCAAAACAGCCCTCTGAAAGCTCTTTGGGTCTTTTTCCAAAAGCTTTGACAAGAGCTCAACAGTTGATGGGATTCTGACACTTGTGTTGGTGTTGCAGAAGAATCCATCACTGGTTCAGTGTGTTTACATCACACTGTAATCCAAGACCTGTAGCAGTTTCCCCTAGCTCTTTTGCTTTATCACGGTATGAATGTGGGCAAGTCACTTTGCTCCTCCTCATTTTATTTTTATTTTTTTGGTACTAAGCTTAAAAGTTTAACTACAGCAGTTAGAGCTACAGAGTAGGTGCAGTTATACTTGCAATAAAGGGTATTTCTACTCTGTTCAAGGAATGAGTTTAAGCTAACATTTACTTTGCAGGTAAAAATTCTGTCCCCTGTGGGAGTCTGCTGGTATACCTTCATTAGATTGTAAAATCTAAATGTAATCTGGGCCTAAGTCAACAGGAATATCTTATAAACTTGGATCCATTAATTTCTGTGAGATTTGCAGGTGTTGATTAGTTCTCAAGATGCCCTTGGCATATTACATATATGCAAGATAACTCAAAATGTAATCATCCCTATGAAATAAGACAACCCCTATATTTCCTTTAAACTTCTATGGCAAGGTATAAAAAGCAATATATTATTTTTTTTTATGTCAGTCAGGACATTCTAATTCTACATTTAAAACATAAATTAGGAATAAGTTACATTAACATTTGAAAATTATTACAACATGAACAAATTTGATTTCTTAAATATTGCTTTAATAATTAAGTCTATTATTGGCAAGAAATAATTTGTAAATAACTATCTTATGAAGAAAGAATTAATATGGATAAGTGATGTTACTTAAAATATTTTTTTTAATCACTGCAGGTGAAGATATAGATTTTGTCATCATTCTTTTGATAAGAATAGTTTTTACAAACCTTGTCATAGTCAATTGCATTATAAGCAAATGAGAGAAAACATTTTAAAATAAAATTTGTCCTTAGTGAATATCATCCTCAGGTAAAAATTGAAGAGTAATCTGTAGGACCAAGTAACCAAACTTGCTTTTGAGCAAATCCATGCTTGATATGTAACCAGAATTCCAAATACATTCTGGACCTACAGAGGTAAATTTGTTCCCACTGCTGTTTTCAGCACGCTACTCCCATTTAACCCTCTATCCACATCCTTAGGAAACTTGACTTTAAAAATCTAGCCTTGTAGGCAGGTGAGAGTTATTTGGGGCACGGATGGACATATCTATATGAGGTGACTGTGGCCCGGGAGTCATGATACTGTGTTATTTAGGTGTTGATCCTGATGTAGGACACGTAGCCTGTGAACAAGGTGTATTACTGTTTCTCTGCACTCCAGGCACACAACAGTCCTCCTTGCAGGTTAGGGTTGCTTGGTACCCATCAGCCCAAAGTGCAGACAGATGCATAGATCTACATGTCTGTAAGCTCCCAAGTCACCAAGCTGCTTTTTGTTTTAATCTACAGACAGCTGTGAATTTGATTTTGGAGCTAGACTGAAATAACTGTCTTCCTGTATTTACAGCTCTGTGTTCTGACATTGTCTCAGATTCTGGCCATCAAAACTGTGCTAAAAGGAAATAATACTCTGCCCATTTAGGGACATCCTTTCCCTTCTGAAATTCTCAGACTCAACAACTGAGAAGCTGTTCACCTTTTCCTTAAACTCCCCCGTGCAAAATAGCAAAACATTCTGTTTTCATGAGACCCAAATGCTTCATTTCAGCTTTATTGAAGAGTTGCATTTTGATAAGGCTGTTTGATTCCAACCACAAAGTAAACCCTTTTGCAGAAGCATGACACATAAGCAAACAGAAAAGTACAGGGTGTACGGTGCCTGCAGTTGGAGAGCACCCCCAAAGAGAATAGAGCGGCAGCAGTGACACAGCACTCTTCTTGGCTACTGTACAGCACAAAGAAAAGGATCACAATGCAGCTATCTTCCTAGGTCTAATTAGCAGCATGGGGCCAAAGGAAAAACCTGTGACATTCAAAACTGATACTGAGGGAAAAGTAATCTGTATCTGTGAGATAGAAGAAGGGCAAAAGCCAGCTTCCATTTGGACTCTGACATTGCCTGCGTCAGTAAGACTAGCAAAATATGGAGACCTTCCACCCCAAGTGTTGGAGAATTTCAGATTGAATATAGGCACAAAGTGAAAGGTCATAAGCACAGTTTCTGTCTGGCTGACACAACAGTAAATCAGTCCCGATAAAGAAAGTGGTTTCACTTGATAAAAACTTGGTGGCTGCGCAATCCATTTCACAGCAGAGGCAAATAAAAAGGGATTTTTCTAACAACTAAGATTTTCATTTATTTATTTATTTATTTATTTATTTATTTATTGCCTGCAGACATAGGCTTTATCCTGGAAAGAGCAAAAATAAATCACTTCCCAAGGCTGTGGTATCAACAGTTCAGATATTTCAGCATCTGCTTTAATAAGCAAGGCACAAAGAGGTAAACGAATTTCAGTGTCTGACAATCTGACTAAAGATTTTGATTTAAAGGTGGTCAAACGTCTAAAATGAGTACAACAGGATAGAAAATGACAGCTTATGCTGTCCTTTGCTATAGGATATTATTTATCAGGACTTTGCAGCGTATTCTGAATGCAATGAGGCAGGTGAGGTTGGAAGGGGAGACAAGCAGCCACAACATTTGGTAGGAAACACCTGCTGGCCTGTTATCGGCACATGAGATTTCCTGGAAAAAGGGTGCATGAAGCATGAACGTTGACAGGAGGTGAAAACATACATGACAACTTAGAGGTATACAACCGAGACGAGGGAATACCACCACTCAGCCAAAATTCAGGAATCATAAACTAAACCTGGATCACAGCAGAATGTAAATCACTGCTTAGCAAATTAAGGACTTTAGTCAAGAGGCATCATGAAAAAAGTGAGTGCTGTAAAACAACCTCCCCCAGCAAGCTGGAAACAATGTGTTGGGTGACTACTTACCTATTAATATTGGCTACTGAGATCAGCAGAAGTCACAGGGCCTCCATAACAGCTGGGAAGGGGCAGAAATCTGGAACTCGAAGGACACTGCTGCCTTAGGAAAGAAATAAAATGCTTTATGAAAACACGGAAAGTCCCACCACAAGGAAGTGCTTTGCAAGCAACAGTTGAAACAGCACTACTGCAAGAAGCTCCACAGTGCAAGGACTGAGAGATCAGAGATTTCAAAACAGCAAAATGATGTTCAGATGGAAAAAATATACTATTGATGTATTTCCTGGATATCGGGAGCTTAATCAGCACATAGATACTGTACAGTTACCAATGAAACTGATCACAAACTCCCCAATGACACTGACAAATCTCTAGCATCTTACTGACCAGGAAGACTTCAGTGCAGCATTTTAAGCTGTGAAGGTATACCTTGAGAGCACAATGCAAGACCAGAAGAAAAATACCTTAAGGACCAGTTTCTTGACTGCAGTTGTGTTGAACAGCATGTTGCAAAAGGAGAGGAAGAAGTAAAGGAGCAGACGTGCCGCAGCAGCACTTACCAGGCAAGAAACAGAAAGTGATGACATAATCTTTTGAATGAAGGGATTGTGTCAAGAGGGTCTGTACAAGAATAACTCCAGGAAAAAAAAATAATAATAATAAAAAAAAATGAAGTGAATTAAGGAAAGTGCAGCAAGTTGCTTTGCAAAGAAGCAAATAAGCTGTGGCCAGAGCCAGAAAAATATTCCCTTCATATAGCACTATCCAAAATACGTGTTGGAAATGGAAACATGTTCTCCCACTTCAGCATCACTGTGCTGATCATTCCATGTTAAAGCAGAAAATAATGGATTTGCTCCACCTGGCAGGGCTATTGGTGCAAGGAACCTTTGTGTGTGCATGTTGGACCTAAAAAGGGAGGCAGCAGCTGATCTTGCCTGACATGGAGGAAACAACTACCCAAACGTGGGTGAAAACAACAGACTCTTTTGAGGTCACTTATGAAAAGCAAGGAAGGTAGACACAGCATTACCACCAAAGTAACTGCAGAAAGCAAAGAGGAAATTTTGCCCGTAAAATTGTGAAGATTTCAGAGGGCAACTTCAACGTACCTTATGAAGTTTTCCCCTGACAGGTGTCTGTGAGCAGGACTCCATATGCGAAGGTGTTGCCCATTACACGGCCCAGTGCTGGAAAGCTTAGCAAATTAATACAACTACCTGC
Organism: Aythya fuligula; assembly: GCF_009819795.1. Lineage (NCBI taxonomy): Eukaryota > Metazoa > Chordata > Aves > Anseriformes > Anatidae > Aythya > Aythya fuligula. Next base: position 61,004,602 of record NC_045560.1, read on the forward strand.
CTGAAGGAAGAAATGAGGAAATCCTCCTATGACTAGAGACTAAGGTGGAAGAAATCTCCTTTCTAACAGAGGAAACCCCTATTGGACAGTATTAGGCTGATGTGGTAGTCACCCAGGTGAAATGCAAAACATTCAGTTAGAAAATATAGTTATTGAGGTGAAGCCTCAGGCTCCAGGGAATTGTTAATATTAGTGCGACTGCTTCAATCATGAAAACTCAGGCTGCTATGCAGAAACTGTGAATGAAATTTCTAGCAGCAAGCACAAAAAGCCCACTAAGAAGAGGGAAGAGAGCATATATTTTTAATTCCCATAAGCATTCTTGGTAGATGACACTACCAGTACGTATTCAGCAACCCAGCTCTCTGTAATTGCAGAACTATATCCTCATTGTCCAACATTTCTGGAGACACCTGTTTCCCACTGCTGACAGTGGCGAGACCTAGGGAGTTCAGCTCTGTGGTGGGTGCTCTGTAGGAAGCTGCCTCACCTTTTATAATAATTATTTTTACTGTGTCTTTGCGTTCAGAAGGTAATACTTGCTCCGGACAAAGGAGGAGTTTCCAGCTCAAACTGAACTGAAGTAATGATGTCACCAAGCTTCACTGATTTCTTGAAGACCTCATGTCTGTGCTCAGTGACGATGAGACAGCTGACATTACTTTAACAGGGGCACCAGCCCCTGTGTGTGGGTACTTCTCTGGTCTGCAGAGAGCAAGGAGTTTGCTTGTGAAAAGCCTTATTAAACCAGCCATTCTCATTTTCTTCTGTCTTGTGTGAAATCTTTGTGGCTGGGAATAGCTTGAACCCAGCCAATGCCAGTGAGGCAAAAGGAAAAAACCTGAAACGACTTTAAATGGTAGCTGCTTTGCAGAAAATCTCATTACCTTGAAAAGGAGAGAGAGCACTCTGCATGCCCTGGCAGCTTACTTGGCCTGAGCACATGTAAAGAGATTCATCAAAATATCTTACTTACGCAAGCAAGTGTCTTCCTCACCCCAGGGAGAAGCCTTCCAGCAGCCAGTGTTGCAGAGGAGTCAGAGGAAAGTTAAAGATTGAGACTACAGGGTGAAGCCCTTGACCAGAGGAAAGGCTGCAGAGACTTCCTCAGCAACAACAGCCTTAACCAGGGGACTTCCAGCGAAGGGGAAACCCCAAGACATTTCTTTTTAACCACAACACCAAACACCATAATAGTTCATGAGAGAAGGAAGGTGCTTGAATGCAGACAGGCTCACAGAGAAGAGTGCAAGTAGCCAAGGCTCATGTGTTTGGTGCAGGTCTTACACAACCAACTTCCACCTCTCATTCTCTCATAAATTAGCTCTCATTCTCATGCATATGCAGTACAGTATTGTGGTTTTCCTCCTGATCTGTCACCTACCAACGAGATGTGGCTGGTGGGTGAAGGAGAGAGCATGGCAAAAGAGGGATACAGGGGTGTCATTTCAAAGAGCACAGGCTGGAAGCACACTTTCTCTCTGGGTCACTCCAGCATGTGTCTTAATGCACCTGCTGCGGCTGAGCATGCCAGAGCAGCACCTCCATCCAGGGGTGGTATGTGCAGGGGATAAGAAATATTGCCGGAAATACCGGTAGTGCAATAAAGAGGCTTACTAACACAAGGTTTCCAACTTCATCCAAGTCATACCATAAGCTTGGCAAAAAGGGTTCTGGAGAACCAGCTGGTGGTGGCTTGGCACCCTGTGGGAGCTGAGTTCCTGGTTAGTGGAGGAGCTGGCCAAATGATGAAGTAATTATGGTTACCATTGGCTTTAAAGTTCATCTCTTGTGGTTACTTCAGGGTAGATGTTTAGGTCTGAATGAGACTGAGGCTAACTGTCTTCTCCTTTTTGATGATGACTGTGGGTTGGGAATGCTTTGTTGTAGTTTAGATGAGAGGCTGTATTGAACATGAATCTCCACATGGCATTTTTTGATAGTTAAGCATTTGACTTTCATCCTCCAGAACGTGATAGTGTGGCACGTCTCATGAGAGCCAAGAGATGTGAGACTAAATATGGATGAACGTGTATTATTCTTCCTGCTTGGTGAATGTGTATTATCCTTCCTGCTTGGTACATCTTGTTGCTTATATTACATGAGAGAAGCAGCAGTTCTAGAGAGGGCAGCATTACAAATGATGTGGTAGGTCTTTGTAGAAATATGGCAGAAAGCACAAATTTGAAAGACACACAGTACAATGTTTTCCTCATGCCTCCTTCTTCTAGGAGGGAAGATAAGAGGTGGTGAGGAACCATTATATCCCACCGGTAAAATAAATTAACAAGTCTTCTGTTACTCTGCCTCCTATGTATACACCTGTAGTGGCTGCAAATATTCACAGTGAAATGTTACTGTGCTGTGAAAGAAAAATAACTTGCTTTGCTTTAAATAAGCACAATGTAGAATGTAGTGCAGCTACCCAACCTGAATGTTGCATTATAAGGATGAACTAAGCTTCACAGACACATCAAAACATACAAATTACAACAGCAATGCCTGCAGATCTGTTGCTGAAGCTTTTTTTTTTTTTTTTTTTTTTTTTTTTTTTTTTTTTTTTCAGATTATAATCTCTACAGTTGAAAACAGGGAGCTGTTTTGGAAATGTTTGATTTGACCTAAAACTTGAGAAACTAAGTCTCATTATGATGGCAAAAACTAGCTGCAGTATGGATATTTTTATAAAGACAATGAGACATGTCAGAGTTACAACACCATTTGATTCTTCATCTCACATACTTCCATGCTGGAATGCGATGGTGGTATGGGGACTGAGGATGGGAGAAGCCCACTTTGCTGGACTTTGACCCTACAAGGATATAAATACTTTAGATTTAAATACTACTTTATAAAATATTTGGATGCAAAATCATTTTAGGAAATTCCCTTTCTATCTTAGCACCAGTTCTTCACAATAGTACTGCCATTTTTTCATTTCTGTGAAATAATCTAGGGTGGTGGGGTGTTCTTTGTTTTTGAGAAAAGAAATAAAAGGTGGTCTTGAGCATAATCACAAAAACATTATCACAATAGAGAGGCTATAATTTTTGACAGAGAAGAGTGGGAATAGGTGTTTCTTGAGAGGATGCTAGAAACCTCTTCTTGAGAAAGGTCTTACACAGAAGAATTCATAGCAAGGACCTGTACTTCCTAAATCCCAAATAAAATTTTCAAAACTGGCAGGAATATAGGTGCCTGTGGCCCACTGACTTTCAATAAAAAAGAGTTTTGCTGTTGTTGTTGTTGTTTTGAAGACATCTGTTTGTTTGTTATTGTTTTGTTGTTGTTGCCATTGTTGTTTTTGTTATTATTTTTTTTAACTTTATCCAGGTAGAAAACAGTGTAAGAAACCCCCACAATATATCTGATTATATTATGGTGGATAGTCGGCTGAATATTATGGTGGATAGTCGGCTGAATATGAGCCAGCAGTGTGCTCAGGTGGCCAAGAAGGCCAACGGCATCCTGGCTTGTATCAGGAACAGTGTGACCAGCAGGGCTAGGGAGGTGATCGTCCCCCTGTACTCAGCTCTGGTGAGGCCGCACCTCGAGTACTGTGTTCAGTTTTGGGCCCCTCGCTACAAGAAGGACATCGAGGTGCTTGAGCGGGTGCAGAGAAAGGCGACGAAGCTGGTGAGGGGCCTGGAGAGCAAGTCCCACGAGGAGCGGCTGAGGGAGCTGGGCTTGTTCAGCCTGGAGAAGAGGAGGCTCAGGGGCGACCTTATCGCTCTCTATAGGTACCTCAAGGGAGGCTGTAGCGAGGTGGGGGTTGGTTTGTTCTCCCACGTGCCTGGTGACAGGATGAGGGGGAATGGGCTTAAGTTGAGCCAGGGGAGTTTTAGGTTAGATGTTAGGAAGAACTTCTTTACTGAAAGGGTTGTTAGGCATTGGAACAGGCTGCCCAGGGAAGTGGTGGAGTCACCATCCCTGGAAGTCTTCAAAAGACATTTAGATGTAGAGCTTAGGGATATGGTTTAGTGGGGACTGCTAGCGTTAGGTCAGAGGTTGGACTCGATGATCTTGAGGTCTCTTCCAACCTAAAAATTCTGTGATATTCAAATATATCTGAAGACTGTTTTCAGGTGAGATGTTATGGCTTAAGTTCTAGAAAGAGATAAGCAATCCAGGGCATTTGCTGTTTACAGTTGCCAGATCTGAACTCTGTATACGGTCAGCGGAGATCAGGAGTAGCCATGCTTATTCTGGTTGTCTGGAGAAGGTTGTCAGAACATGATCTTCTGTAACTACATGTGTCTGAAAGCAGTTAAAAATAAAGAAATTAGATGTTTTTGGAAAGCTTCATGAGATCTGCCAAATCATGCCAGAGTAAATTCTTCAATCACTAACATATTTTAGAAAAGTTGCTACTAGTGGCTTCCCAAGAAGCAGATGGGAAATGAGCAGAAAAGGCAGGAGAACAACACATAAATGGGGAGGTAGGTGATAGCTATGTGGTGAATAAACAGAAAAAGAAAAAGCTTCCTTGGAATCTTATTCTGATGGCAGGGCTGTTTTCTTGTAGATATCTCTTGTAGGGTAAGATCCTCGTGACCAAATACAGTGAGAGTCTTAATTTGAGGGACAACTGAAGAGAGTAATCTAGTATAGAAAAAACATCATACATGTTGGTTGGACAGTAAATAAAAAGCCATCTATTTAATATAAATTTAAAGTTAACATCCCAGAATATGTCTGGGTCTTTTCTATTAGGTTTGTGACATTAATAAATAATATCTTCCCTTGAATGATAAACTTGATTATCTTGTGCATATTCTTTGTTTTTAAAAATAGATAGCACATACTGCATTTGTGAATCTTTTCTTGTTACACCCATTTATGACAGCAGGGTATGTAAGAACAGCAAAATCATTCTAGTGAGTATTAATTGGAAATTTATATGACTGTGTTTGTGTATGCAAAATATCTTCGTTGTATGGTGAAAGATAAAATGAGGAAGGCTTGGCATTCCTATGGATTTTAAGTATTTATTTCAACATACAGAAAACAAGCCTTGAATTTATAAAGATGAATATAAGCTCCAGAAACATGAATCTTAGAATTAGTTTTGGTTTAGACAGGAAGAAGAAATGTGAATATTGTCCAGAAACATCACTATTGCTCTTGAAGGTATGTGTGTCTCCATTGCAATCAGACTTTAGTCACATGTACTGTAGAAACAGTTGTTTCCCTTCACATGTTCAGCCAAGCCACATTTATGTTTTGATGTAAGTTCTGTTCATATAGATGGGATCATAATACCTATCTGAAGATAGTCTAGGAGAGCCTTCTTGTAACTGCTAGGGACTTTGGCCTTATGCATGCCTCCACAAAGCAATTGTCTTGCATGAGTAGAAAGACCAGACCTACTGTGTAGACAATGTAGGAAGTCCAGACTTGATTACCACTCAAGCTGTGATGCCTTTATAGATTGAGTTTATTCCTTAAAACATTGCAGTGGCTGAGAGAGACTTTCTGCTGGGGTGTATGGGCAGTTTACACACCTTATTTTGCCTGAGAACAAGGTCAATCAATGTTCAGAAAACATACAGGGCTTTGTTATGTACTATGTATGTCATGAACAGAATGGGGGAGTCTGGGGTCTTAATTGCTAACGGTGTTATTACTGTGAAGTTGGCTTTAAAATTTATTTACAAATCTGGTCCATTTTATTTGTGGTCTTGCTCATGAGTCTGATGCAATCATTTAATTCCTGAAACTGAGCATTCAGAGACAAACATCAAATATTGTGAAACTTGCTGAAACCATGAGATCTGGCAACACCACCTTTAAACTGGCACTACAGTTTTATGTTAATATACCTACCATGTTTTTATATACTGCTATCTACCATCAAAAAGGCTTACACTGGCATTTTCCCTGTTTTATACTTTATTTTACAGTTGACTTTAGAGAGTATTATGTAATAATGTTAGTTAAAGACCAGACTCTGAAATCCTGGCTCTTGCTGAAGAATACTTTTCTCCATCAGTAATTCCAGAAGAGTCAGGCTTTACGTGGAGAAAGCCACTAAAATCAGTGTGAGGGAACAAGAATTAATTGTCTACCAGGTTAATGTACTCCAGAACTTGAAGACCAGCTTGTGTTGCCAAATCTGCATGGTTTAATTTTTCAGTTTCTTGGCAGAGCTTTGGTTATTTCCTGTATGCCCAGGGCATGACTTTGAGGCCTAAAGGATTTGAGTAGATGATCCAATAGCATCAATGTCAATGATGTGTGATAGGATCCAAAATTGCTAAGGAAATAAAGGCTGCTTGTGCAGGATTTTTCCAGTGCTAACTTCTGTGGTTCCGGGATAATTTTATTCAAGTATCACAGTATGAGAAAAAAAATCTGCCCTGGTAATTGAAACTTTACATCAGGCAATCATTCATTTTAATATGTCAAATGCACACATTACAAGAAACTGTTGAAAAACCCAGACTGGAAAACCCCAGGCCAAACCATATACCTCAAGATTGAAACCGATTTAAATTCCAAGAATAAGTAGCTGACAAAGATAATTTTCATAGATTAACATTTTTCACCTGGGTTTTATATATCTGGAAGAAATATACACTGCATTGGTTATGCATTGATCAAACTTTTATTGTGCCAGCTGTACTTCATAGACCTGAAAAAGTGATTCAAGCAAAACAAAAGAGAACATAAAAGCACAACTGTAATGGTTTTAAATCCCAAAGAGGCAATTACAAGTTTGATTCCAGTGATGCAGCTGGACTACATTGGAAAACTAAACACTTTACACATATTAAGTAGATACGAAGGCTAGGACTAGGACTGTAAATAATAAACCCATCCTGCAGTTTTATTTGTAAAGTACAGCCCTTTTAATAAGTTAGGAAAATATAGCAGTAAAATTCACACTAATTCTTGTGTAAAATGTAGTTTAACAGAGCTGAAGTGTCGAAACGGTTGTGTGTTTTTTTGTTTGTGTTTTTTTGTTTGTTTGTTTTTAATTAAGTTGCACAATAACTAATCATTTAAATATTTAAATAAACAATTGGAAAGTGGAATAAAAGAATGTTGCAACAAGAATGAATTAGAATTCTTCAGCCTCTATATTAGGGTATATGCAATGTTTTATATTCTGAATGCTTCTTGGCCTGTTTTTGTAAAGAAAAGACCAGTAATTGTAGTACGTAATATTTGTATTTTCTCTGGAGGCTAAGAAGAAAAGGGAAGAGCAGGATAGCACAACATCTAACAAGCCATCCAAACAATGGCACAAAGATGACCTGAGGTTTAAAAGCCTTGTGATACAGATGGCAACCAGCTAGGGAGACCGGGAGGGGAAGGAGGCAAACATCCGCCCCTATACACTCTGTTCCCAAAAGCAGCATTTGCATTCAGGGTATGTGCATGGGGTCTTTGCCATCAGGTCAACTATTCCGGCATAATGTGATGTGCTGAGTATAAGCGAGTTCTGCAGGCTCCTTCAGTAGGCACCCAAGAGACATTTCTGGAGGGCAACTCATCCCACAAGGAGCTGTTTCAGGCTGAGGTGTATCAGCACTCTCCACTGAGTGCTGACAGATACTAAATGGGTGGTTTCAAATAGACATCTCCATTTTAGATGGTTGAAGTTACGTGAAATTAGTCCTTCCCTCAATATATTTTTGATCCATCTTTTCTCTTCTTCTTCTTGTGCTCTGGGCACACAGCTGAAGACAGAGCAAGCTGAGGAAATTCCTGGGCTGTTTGGAAAAGTTTTGTGCATCTCTGGAGTAAAGTCTTCCTTGTAGCTCTGTCTGGATGGAGCAGGATGTGAGGGTACTATCTGTTTGTAAAGGTCAAACACCAGAGTTTGGGCAAAAAATCTAATACATTTATTCTCCAATATTTTGGCTCTCAGAATTAGAGAAAAAAATAAAATAAAATAAAATAAAATAAAATAAAATAAAATAAAATAAAATAAAATAAAATAAAATAAAATAAAATAAAATAAAATAAAATAAAATAAAATAAAATGAATCATAAAATTAAAGAAAACAGGAGGGTAAAACTTAGCAGACTGCAAGGAAGGGAAATAGGACACTCAATGAGTAAGTCTAAACCTTTTTTATTTTAACTCCTTGTTTCCTCTTTTGGAAAATTCAGGTTCACTGAAACAACAATAAAACCTGCTTGTAAGAAAGGGTCATCTTGGCTTGTTCTGAATGAATCTGAAACATTTCATGCAGGGGGTGGGTGTCTTCTTGAAATGTTCCCTTTTGTAATTTTCAAGAACAGTTTACTCTTTTATAATTCAAGCCAATATTTTCATTACAGTATTTTAGTTAATTTATAATTTAAAGAGTTAATAAGAATAAGAAAAAAATACATACATGAAATATTTTAACAATTTAATCTTAGTGACTTCTATTCATTTGTCTTTTTGAACAGCATTATTTTCCAGGTTTTGGATCTTTGCCAAAATTCAGAAATTTCTCATGTGACAGGAAAAACATTTGCTGCTTAGCTTAGTGGTTATAATCTAGAAAGATCTTTGGCTCAAAAATAGTCAATGTTGCATTGTCAAATTTTGTGTGAACTATGAATCGTGTGTTGATGCTGCTTTCCTTGGGAGCCTGGTGGGTTTGCTTCCTCTCTTCACCAGACACTGGTCTGGGAGAATAATGTTAAATATCCCCTAACGTTTTAAGAGACCTATCCTGAGAAGTACGATTCAGACTGATATTTGCAACTGCTTGGCCTTAATATCTGAGGACATCCAGAGAACATTGGCATATTCCCAGGTGGTAGAGGTGTGTGAACTGGCAGACATGGAGAGAGTTTGTTTCTGCTTTCTAAATGCATGAGTAGTGTGGCTGAAAGTGTTTCTGAATGTATTTAAAGTCTGTGATTAACACCTCTACTGACAGCAAGGGAGAAATGAGACAAGAAGCTGTAGTCACGGTCCGCAAAAATAAATGAAATCATGGGCTGAGATGTTACGAACATAGCTAGTGCCACCTATAGGTGTAAGAGATGTAACTGGTGGAGCTGTCTGCTTTGCTCTTGAGGGGCACTGGAATACCTTTTGGGTTTTGACAGTACGGATGGTTGCTTGTAATATTTGCAAGATTTGTAAATGCGTTGTATTTCTTTACTTTTTCCAGGATTTTCTGATATGGAGATGCTGTTAATATAGCTAGTGATTTGAATCCATGGAAGTGAACAGGGGGATATAGGTGATGAAAAGGGGAACGGTTGCAAAATAGTTTATTTTAGAAAACAGCAACAACAACAAAAACAGTCTATTTCATATTTTTACACTGTACCTAAAGGAGTCTAGGAAGTGTCTTGAGGTGAGGGACATGCACTTGTGTTTAGAGTCCTTTGCAGCAGGACCAGACTAGGACTGTGAGAAGAAGCTGAACTAGAGCTGACTAAGCAGGAAAAACAAAGCCATCCTTGAAAACAGACTAGGTGCACAGTGAGTTTTTAAGGAAAGTTTCAAGGGATTCTCTAGCTTTGTAGTCCTATTGCAGTTATTATTACTAATTAAAAAAGAACTTTCAGACCATATAAAATACTGGTAGAATATTGTGTTTTGCAGTTAGGTAGGAATAGTTTGAGGAACACTATAAACTTGACATCTAGCCCTTGGTACCACTCCTACTTCCAAATTTTTTCAGTGTCTATAGATTTTAAAATACATTTTTCCCCCTCTGAAATATCTAGGGTATCTAGCGGGATAACATGAAACTCAGATGTTACAGATGGTAGAGATGTTCCTTGCTCCCACTTCATGAGACCCCATAAAGTTTTGAGGCCAAACACATTGACAGTTGCAGAACCAGGTTCTGGTTCCCAAGTCAGGAGAAATATTGAGATTGTTGAACTCTCAGTGTACCCACAGGTTACATATGGAGTTAGACAAGCTCAGTGACACCACAAATGAGAACAAAAGTGATGCCAGGTGGAAAATAAAATTGATTTTATGTGCCAGGGTACACATTCAATAAAGAAAACATATATAAAGCTATCATTTTCACATCCTTTTTCAATTCTATTTATAACAATAATAATTGTTTTAAAATGTTGTGTAGAAAAGTGACTCTGAAGCTGACTTTGTCCTGTGCTGCTTGTTTTAGCATCTCCCAGCAGTTTTAAAAAAAATGTTTTGTAACGTTTCTCTTTTTATACAGCTCAGATATATTGTCATTTTTCTTCCTTGTTTCCTTCTGTCCCTATGTGAGGAATGTGACATTACTTCACATGGGATTTTTGTGTTGCCTTTCCTTGCTTCTTAGTGCTTATCCTTAGTATGTGCCATGACACTACTTTTTGGTTAGTGCTATGGTCTGATGTTCTGTTTCCATTTATTGATAAGTACCAGGATTTGTACTATGCCTCATATTGCTAGGACTAAAGATAAAATATTTTGTTTTTCTAAATCTCAGGATATCCTCCCTGTCCAATGCTTTGTGTGTTGTTGCTCTTTATTACCAATGTGAAGTGAGTTATTGCCTTTGGGGTAAGCCAGAGAAAAAACAGTGTGGCAGGCTTTTTTGTGAGCCTCCAGCTTCTTTGATCATTGTCTCTTAACTCTTTTCTCCAGTCAACAAAAGTCTGAACATTATTTTCCATGTTTCTCTATGTCTTTTAAAAACAAGTTGAACAACAGTTTTTTTGGCAATGATAAATAGATTTCTTTTGGCTTGCCAAATAAGAAAGAGGGATTCTCATATCTGTATTAAGCACAAGTGATAGTTTTAGTAGAGTTGCTGTTAATCACTGTCTGGATTTAAATGTTTGGGCAAAGATTAGCTGCCAGTACAAAGTAAATAGCTTGACTGTTTAATCAAGATCTATCATTCCTCCTGGTCAGATGCTGCATTTTTTGTTTTAAAGCCCAATATAATGGAGACACAAAGCATACTGAGAGGTCCTATTACACTATTAATAAATGGGTAATATTAAGGAAAATCCAGTTTGTACCTTGGTGCACAATCAGGAGTGGGAAGAAAAAAAAAGGGGGGGCGGGGGGAGAATCGGGGGTGAGAGGGAGAGAGAGAGAGAGAGCGCTTCATCTACAGATAGATAGGTAGGTGTGTAATTTACAGTCCTTTTGAAAATATCTGTAAAGTTGGGGTCACGACTTTCAAAAGTACAGACATTTAGTCACTAGAGGGAGACATGATCGCGTATAACCCAGAGCACGTCTTCCACCACGCAGAGATCAGTGATGAAAATTTCCCTTGCAGGGAAGCAAATGTCAACCAACTTGGAATGCTGTTACCCAAGTGAAAGGCTGCTGCTGCATTAAGCGTTTGGGGGCTGCAGGATTATGGGGCAGTGAAAGAAGCCTTCATGGACCTGCTTCATCCTCCAGGATACTATAAGCAATACCTTTCCATAAAACACATCTGGGTTGGGCTCCAGATCAGCTTTAACTGCAATGAGCAGAAGAGGCTTTGACCACATCTTTAGCTAGCACTGGCTGTGCCACGCTACTTGTCTTTCTCAAAAAAAGACACCATTTCTAAGCCCAGAGCTATGTGGCTAGTGAAGAAGAGCAGAAGGTCACCACAGAAGGCCCTGCCTCTCCTCAAGACCACTTCTACTGTCAGAAACAGAAGCGTACATTACTGGCTATTGCCACACACTGCCCAGTAGCCATCTAATCTCCCACTGCTGCCTTTGGGCTGAGCAAAGACACTGCTTGGGAAAAGCTGGTGAAGGAAGGAAGTGCAGGGAAGGCTCCTGAACCATTTGTTGGCATGGGCAGAAGACCTATTTTGTCTCTGTACAAGACCTGTAGGTCTTGTAGGGGACAATCTGTGCAACTGTTTGGCTGGAGAGAGTGGTATGCAAGGCTGGATTGACAGGGTCTCGCCCCAGTGATTTACAAGCTGAGGTGCAAACATTAGAGGCAAATTCTGTGCCCACTGGAAAGTACTTTGATCAAAGCACCAAGCCCAGTGCAAAGTCTGCACAAGTGTTATTATTCATCCAAAAAACAAAAAGAGCAAGCCAAAGGCCCTGTCCACACTGGGATCAGGATTGGGCTAGCAACAAGCGTGTTGATGCTGATAAAACCACAGGGAAACATCTCTACATCTGGAGCTTCTGTTCAGTGTTAATCCATACTGGGATGCTGTTTAATAATGTATTTAACTAGAGTACTGCAAATGTGTGGTAAATGACATTTTTTACCATTACATTAATAATAGGTGTTATTTATCCTTTATTGCCCAGAAACATTTTAGGGACCGTTGTTAATATTTCCTAGAAATAAATGTTTATGGAATCATTAACTCTGGTTTTATTGGCCATATTTCTAACAAAGCTTCTGAGTCATGCCTTCAAGTCTGCTAGGATTTGTGATCCTATTTTCTGTTTGCTTTGTACATTTTGTCTGTCTGTGTAATTTGAAAAGAGAAGTAGAGTGTAAGATGGAGGCAAGTATTCTTTATTTTAATTAAAATGCTAACAAGAAATTATCTTATTGAATGATTGTGTTGTAACACAGCCACTTGCTCTGCCATACAGTAGTTAAGTGTGATTTGATGCTTCCTCTAGAATGCTTCCTATTCTCCAGGGCTTATACTGTAGCCAAAAAAAATCCCTTTAAGCTGTAACTTGGCACACAAATTCTCAGCTAAACTTCAGCGCTGCTTGAAACTTAAAATACAAAACTTTGTTTTCCCATGTTCAATTTGCTTTGGGACACCACACCTGTAGTTCCATGTATTGCTTTTTTGTGGAGTAATCGAAGAGCTCAATGTCTGTTTAATATTAAAAATGAAATGCTTCTGGCATTAATTTATAAAGGGGATTCATTACTGCCAACTGAGGGAAAGTCCTATATCACAGGACAAATGAATTCTGGATGGACAAACGTATGTCAGTGCACATGAAAAAAAAAAAAATCCTGTTTTTATTTTTTTACCTTTTTTTTTTTTTTTTTTGGAAGGGCCGTCTGTTGCCCTGTCTAAATGGAAGTTTCTTACATTTGTGGAGGAATCTCCACAAAAAGGGGAAAAGCCTCTGTGTTTGACCCATGTCAGAGACAGAGGTGTCAGCTAACTGAAAATTTGGTCCGATCCAAGCAAGAGCCCTCATCTGTTCTCAAACAGCAAAGTGAATATGGGGACTGACACAAAACCAACAGTGTGGATCTAGACTTTGCTGTAGACTTTAACCAATATTTCGTCTATGATTATTTATGTTTTAATAGTTTCTTGAAGCAAGACAAAGATGTTGTTGAGCATACTGCCTGTTTCCATGCCATTGACAATGGAATCTGATGGGTCATTTAGATTTGGGTAGATCATTTGATCTTTTGATGAATACATAATATTTAGGAGAAGAGTGAAAGTTACTGTAACCTGGGGACACCAAGAAATTGAGTCTAGCATGTCTTCCACACCTAGGACCAACAGATACCTGTGCAACAAGGTTATGAAGTTGAGCAATAGATAGGTACCTAACTTTTGTTGTTGTTGTTGTTTCCAGTAAATTGTGTACCTGATTAATTTCAAGCCATTTTTGCAACATGCTTTTCCAAGGCCTTTACCACATACTTCATAGTTTCCAGATGACTGGGGAGTGTTTTCTAACAAAATTTATCTCCTTATTTTATTTACATTCACCTTTTGAATTTTCTTTACACATAAAAAATGAAAAAGACACTGTTTATTAGACAAATATATCTTTGTCTACAAGATGCCTTTGCAGAATGTTCCTTTGATAGAAACAAGGAAAAAATAGCTCTGTTACAGGAGAAAAGGAGCGTTAAAAGGTTTGGGGGTGGTAGAAGTACCAACTTACATTTGAGAACAGGAAAATAAACTCACAGGTAGAAGAATTTGCAGTCATTTAAGACAGTCAAAAGTCAGAAGGAACATTAGAAGAAAAAATAGGACCTAACACAATGGCAGAGGAAAGTGAATGTTGATAAATGCAATTCCATACAGACCTGAATTTGAAATAGCCTATCTATTTCCAAGGTTTCAAGTTAGCTTTAATACACAAGGACACTTCAGTATACCACTGAACACAACTCAGTGAGACCTAGTCAGTTTGTAATAGTAGCTCAAAGGTAGGCAAGATGTTAGCACCTTTGAAAGTTGGACTATAAAACTATGTCAATCAATTGCAGTTACAGAACAGTTGTAAACCTGGTAATGTCACCGTATGGCTCAGTGGTGTGTTGTCACTTGCAACATTGGATCAGAGATGTCCCAATACAAAAGATGCAGAACTAATTTTCTCCCTTCAGACAGCTCTTCTGTTCCTAAAACATTTGTCAAAGTCCAATGCTTGTATATTAGCATAGCCTAGGAAATCTGCTTCTGGCTGCAAAGACTCATAAACTGGTGAGGATTTCCTGGTCTACCTTTCCTGTGCCTTTGGTTATACAAAATTGTGTAGTCCAGAAGAAAGCTTGAATTATGGTTTTTACTTTACCATGAGTAAGCGATTCACTTTGTCTATTTTGAGACAGCAAGCCTCCAGTGGTTGTAAAAAGATCCATTTCCATGTTATGTCACTGATCCTACAAGAAGCAAAGTGTTTACCTCCCTCTTCACCAAAGCAACTACTTATATGCTTGTTTTTGAGTATATAATGTCAGAGGACAATGGGGTGAACTAGCAAGCAAGGGAGTTCACTGTGTTTACATGGAAGAAGAAGGGCTTCTGAAAAATGAAGCCTGACCCTGCTCTTGGAGATTATAAAAATAACTGGCCTGAAATAAATGGAGTAACATTTATGCAAAAGTGGCTTAAGAGGAATGAAAACCTGGTCTGAAGCCTTTACTGGGTTAGTCTTTTCATACTTTTGAGAGCAGAATCAGTGAACAAGGTGAGTTAATAGTACACAAGTAAAATTGAAGCCTACAGCAATTAAATTAAAAGCTAAAAAGATTTGGAATGGTAAAACTGAATACATTTTAATTGAACATAATTCTATTGAAGACTATTAAATTACCACAGTGGAATAGAAGCACAAAAAAACATGATAATGAGTTCCTGAATGAAAATTTTAAATGGATAAACTGAAAAATTACAGGTACCCCGGTGTATGACATGCAGAGTGCTCATGATATGAGAATATGAATTATTTATATCTTCTTTAAATGTAGCATGTAAATTTGTTTTGAATTAATTTCTATTGGGAAATCACTACACAGTAAACATAACTGTCTCTTAGGGTGATGTTTTTTCTTTCTAATTATTATTTTATCATATTATTACTTGGATAGGGGAAGAAAAATTGCATATTCTGTGGCAATAAGACATTTAAGTAATGGTTATATTGAAAAAAAATGCAGTTCTTTACTTTGGGGTGAAATATACTGTAAGCTAGACAGCTGTCATGTAACTTAGGATTCATGTACTCCACTTTGATGTTTCTGTGCCGGGACAAAGAGGTTGGTGTCTCTCCTTGTTTCTCCTACAACAATATAATAAATTGGTAAACTGGTAAGGGACATAAAAGGGTCTGGCTTCTGTCCTATTAAAGTTGTACATGCAGAGGCAGATGTCAAAACTTATGCTGAAACAATTAAGACCATAGAAATAGTCTAGTGATGGAGGGAGGGATAGCTTTTTTGACTAGCCCTCACTATCTTTAGTGACATATAGAATCCTGATTTCTCAACTTTGTGAACTAAAAGGAATGAGCCACTGTTGTTATTACCTTTATTCTCATTTCTGTGTTGAACACACCCATACAAGTGTGTTCAACGGTAGGGTAAATGTATCACTTTAGGGAAATTAGGACAAACGGGTTTGTTGCAACAATTATGTTAACAATATGTTACGTATGCTTGTAGCTTGTCTATTTGTGTTCTTTTATCCAAGTGATTATTGCTTCTCCTTTGTAATACTGCTTTAAAATATTTCCAGTGGAACAATATGCATTTAAGTCTGGACTGAAGTCACTGGAGAACTAGGTCTTCCAGCTGTGTTTTGTACTCCTAATTTTAGAAAAGTTGAGGGAGAAATCTCCTTTTGATTTCAGTGGGGCTTAGACCTTCAGGACTGCTGAAGTATCTTTGTCTAAAACTGAGTTATAAGGACTGTGGGTTTCACTGAATGGCTTGACCTTTGCAAACCTTACTGCTCATTTCTAATGACACTTTATTGATCCATCTCTCCCACCCCAGGGAATGAAAATATCTTGTGAATAACAATACATAGCAATTATTAATTTTGAGCGGTAAGCGATAGATTAAAAATATTAAATTATTTTGCTAAATATACTGCACTATTTTTTTGTTACTTGTATGTTTGACTTGCAATCCATCTGGATCTGCAACTCCTCACTAGCTGCAAACTATGTTCTGCCCATTCTCAGTCCTGTGACAATGGGAAGACAATGAGCTAAAAATGTAAAGATTTTTGTTCTTATTATTTTGGAACAACTGCTCTCCCATTTTCTGCTGTTTTCTTTTCATGGACCATTAGCAGCTTCCAAAGGCAATATCCTTTCACTGTCACACTATGCCATGGGGTGCCGTTTCAACAACTTCAGACGAGGGCATTAAGTACAATTCTGGATGAGAGTCAGAGCATAACCAAATAAAAATAATAAAGGAAAGCTTGTAAGAGCAATTTGGAATGCTGTCCTGTGCTGAATTCATTTGCAGCTTAGCAGAGAGCTACCAATCACTGGTGATCAGAGCAATACTCCGCAGCACCTTATTTAATTGTAAAGTATTTCATACCCTAAGAAACATCACTGTTCATTTGCTTTTCCTTTTTCGGTGATCATCTTAGCTGAATGCTGAGCGGTGAATCAGTGGGAGGGGAAGAAAATTCATGTTTCTAATTCAAGGAGAATAAAAATGGACTTCTTGTTGTTCCTCTCCCTTCCCCCTTGCAATTAATCTGGCGTTATGCATTTCTTAGGATAGTTAAAAAAAAAAAAAAAAAAAAAAAAAGCAAAACTGGAGGGAGGAAAAAAGCCTTCATAATCCTTCAGTAAATCTCTTAATGCATAAAAGCCAAATTCTGGTACATGTTGCAGACAGGTACAAACCAATCCTCCTGGCCAGCAGCAGGACTGTGGGGCAGAAGCAATTTCCTTTAGCTTGCCTCCCAAGGAGATCGAAGGACTTTTTCTACAGGTCCTCAAACCACCCCATGCTTTCTGGAGGACTCAGGCTAACTACGCTCACTCAAATAGCCCCTAACTTGGCACTGACTGATCTAACACTGCTTTTTGAATTCAATGCCTGAACGAATAACTCATTCTTCATAGTGGGGAAAATCCATAAGGTGTACAATGAATGGGCTATTCAGAGCAGGAATCCAGGCAGCCCCTGGCTCTGGTGCTGCATTCCCTCTCTGTGCCTCTTTGGTGGTGATAGATATGCCACTTAGCAGGCACTGGTTGGAAGTGTGGTGCAGAGATCCATGTAGAGTATGTCAGCTGGAGAGCAGATCAGTCAAGAGACTTAAGCATGGGGCTGGAAGGTAGCTGGGATGGTTGCTGTCTTGGCTATGCTGATAGATCACTTTCAGCTAGGTGCTTAACATCTGTGTATTCTGCTTTCTCCTGCTGTAAAAGGCTAATCTCTCTACACACGCATATCAAAGTTTTCTCTGGAGCCAGCCTGTGTAATATCTCAACACCAACATGGAAGGTGTTGTGAGACTGCAAATGCTGCTAAAGTGCTATGAAACCGCATTGGGATAGGTGTTGCATGTTACTAATACCTCACTACCAGAGTGCTTACATTTGATTTGATCCTTATGTAAAACACAGTTTTATACTGCTTCCTGCTTCCCTGAACAGTGTTTGAGGTCCATGTCATTTTCAGGAGCTGGACTTGATGATCCTTATGGGTCCCTTTCAACTCAGAATATTCTATGATTCTCCTGAAAAGAGGAACTATTTCAGCTTGACATGATAGTCTAGACAAGGGTGTCCTTTGCTGGAATAGACTGTAAAGAAAAGGCTAGGGTAGACATTCTCTTATCTCAGTTCCATTCAATTAGTACAGATTACTAAATTGGTAATTTGATTACTGAATCTGATTACTCTGATCTGTACTGATCTGATGTGATTTTTTTTAAAAAAATAAATCTGTATTTCCAATCCCCTTCAACATCTGCAGCACCCATTGGCTCCACAGCCCCACAGCATCCACAGCCCAGCTGCATCTTATATGATAGGGAAATTCTTTCAATTAATTTTGAGTTGTCCATTGCTAGTTTTATTTTACATGCCTTGCTTCTTATGTCAGAATGCATGGCAGGTGATCACTCCCTCTTTCACGGCAGCACTCATGGCTTTATATATTTATTTATATACCCATGCCATTCTCCCATGCCAAGGTGGAAGAGTCCTACTCAATTTAGAAATTCCTCTTTGAAAAAAATGTGATACAAAAGCTGTGTCCTACATTAGAGCATTCTTGCCACCATTCCCTTTCAATTCCCTGCTTTGGCGGGGGGGTTGGACCCAATGATCTCTTGAGGTCCCTTCCAACCCCTACAATTCTGTGATTCTGTAATTCTTAGATCCTCTACATTCTTTTAAAGTAGTGGGGATGGGCTGAAAAATAAACATGTAGAAGCCCCTTTTTTTTTTTTTTTTTTACAAATGCTGTACTTGGACCTTTTGCAATTATTTCCGGTGTGGAAATAATATTGTTACTGTGACGGGGGGATATGTGAATCAATGATATCTTGGTGCTGTGTGATAGAACAAACACTTATCACCACTGTAGCACTGAGCATAAGAAGGAGCCGTCCAGACAAGCACAGCTTCCTCTCCATTCTGCCTTGTTTGCCTCTTTGTCTGCTTTATTATGCCCCACATTTTATTCGTCACCTTCGATTGTTTTCTTCTTATTGTATGTTCACTAGAAAAGCAAAAAGCCTCTCTAAAACTGCTGGACTGAAAATGAAATATAGGATGGCTGCAGGCTATGTTTTTCTTTGCTGGGAAGCACTACCATGATAATTGTTTCTACAAAAAGAAACTACTACTCTGGCAAAAAAAAAAAAAAAAAAAAAAAAAAAAAAAAAAAATCAAACACCCTCTGTTTGCTTGAACCTACCATAAACTATTGCTAGTAATTATAGAAGTCGACTGCACAACAGCTTAATTTGACTTAATTGGCAATTTTTTAAAGCTGCAACACAATAAAAATAGAGAACAAACTCAGTACGCAGGTTCTGGAGATGTTAAATTTTACTTTAGGAAAAAGCTGTAAACCTTAATGCAATGTGTTGGTTTGAAATTTACTTCAGTTAGTAACATATTTTTCTTCTTTTCTTTTTTTTTTTTTTCTTCCATTGTGATATGAAAGTGTAGAAATATGCAGAAGTGTCTGAAAGAAGATTAATTTTTGCCTCTTGCTCTCAGTGCTAGGTTCCAGTCTGATAGAAATGTTTCACAGTGAAAGATGATGGAGAGGGAGATTATCTGCCAGCCTTATTGCTCTATTAATAGCCACAATAGGGGTATTCTCTCTCTCTTTCTCTCTCTATATTTTTATCCTTTTTTTTTTTTTTTTTTTTTTTCTTCTCCAAACTGGTCTTAAGAAAATGGTGGTCTGCTAGAGGCACAAGTCCTCCTTGAGCTACAAATTTATCCATTGTGGATTTAACTTTAAATAGATTAGTAGTCCCCTTTAAATCAATTGAGCTTTAGTGGGTATTACAGAAAATTAAGCCATCTGTACACACTACCAGTGAGATGATTTAATTACCCAGTGTTCTGATATGGTAAGAGAACAATTTATATTAAGTCAATGTTTATTTATTTGAATGTGAGCTGAGGTTTGTATATTATAATATACAGATACTATACAACTTGATGTGATGACAATGAATTGATTTATACCTTAAGTATCTAAAGGCTGAAAATCTATGTAAAAATATAAATATTTTAAGTTTATAATATAAATAATATAATATAATATAAATATAAATATCTACGTTTAAATGTAAAGTCCGGAACTGTAAAAATTAGAGTTCAGACTTTACATTCACCACATTTCACACATTTCCTCTTCCATATGAAGCATCTAGACCCAGCTGCTTGGAGAGTTGCACTGGCTGTGGGAATCCCTCAGAGCTCTCCTAGGTCCTTCTCTAGAGAAGACGTTGTAGATGGAAGGGACTCAGGAAGGACCTAGGGCACGTTATGGCTACTGGATGTTTCCTAATAGAAGTTTTCCAACGGATAAAGTTTACTGCAGCTGCAGACAAAGAACTAATCAAAGAACTGTTCACACAATTCATAAACTCAATACTATGGATTGGTGATAATAGTATAATTTCATGATTATTTTACATATAATAACATGGATTATATTGTACTTCATAAAATAATATTATATTCCATTTAATAATATGGATCTACTCAAGACTGATATTATTTCTCTGGCATCAGAGAACAGACTATACACTTTGTCTAAAGGAGTTCAAGCTCAGGAATTATAGGTATGTGAAGCTGATTTTATGCTACGTTTGAACTTCCTTCATTCTAGAATTGGTGCACAATAAGGCTCTTTTAAGTTGCCTAGCTAGTCCCAGCTAGTAACCAGTAGGTAAGATTGCTCCCCTAATTTCTGTGATAGTGGCTGGCAGAATCATTGTTTCCTCATTATGGCTTTGTCACAATGATGGTTTGACTTGGTGGTATAAATGGTTCAAAAGTTGTCAAGAGAAACACATGAATCATTCCACTTAATGAAGAAAAATGAGTCCTACCTACGGCAGAGACTGTACAAGGTGTCCATAGTGCATATTTCCAGTGAAAAATGAGCCACACTACATATCACTTGGGCAATCCTGGAAAAAGACATTGACTACACTCCCATACTTTGCATGCTTTGTGCTTCAATGAAAGAATTATGCTGGATTGTTAGTCCTCAGTAGTTTAAGGGACTCTTAGTTTGGTTTTTGTAGGAACTCCCTACACTGATGCTGATGAATACCCTGCTGAAGTGTGGCTTAATTGTGAATCAAAGAGAAATGTGATGGGCATAGCACTGATAGGTTTGTATAAATGTTTTTGAGATATCAACTGATGCATCTAGCAGCTGAAAGCCCATAATTCCTGTACTACACATGGGACAGGGTCCGTTTTTGTAAGGAGATCTTGTAAACCAGCACAAGAGAGGAGGCTCTTTGGTTACAACCTTTCTTTCAGGTCTGCTGCCAGATCCAGGGTACGATAGTCACTCATTTTGTAGACTCTCTGTTTCATGTGACAATCCTTAAAGACAGAATGTAATTTTCTGTCACTGATGCCATCTTAAATACAGCTGTTTTAGTGGTCTGTCCTTCACTGTCCTTCCTATCCTGGTCTCAGCATTACACACACTGCAAGCAGATTATGCTGGCCGTAGAAAAATAGACTGAAAAATAACTGTAGATCTTTTTACTGCTTTATTCCTGCAGTCAAATTCCTTTTAATGACAGAGCACCAACTTATTAATAGTGGTTTTTGGTTTGTTTGTTTGTTTTGTCTTAACAGCAAACTGTTGGAGCACTTATTAATGACTGAGAGCCGAAAAGCTAGAATCCAAGTTGTCTAATGAAACTTGGCATCATGTAAAGTCTTCAGACCAGATTTAATGATGGCATTTAGGGGGCCATGGAAAAAGAACTATCTGTTGTACTGAATTCTGCAGGTAAGTTCTAACATTATGTTGAGATACATAGATGTCATTTTTATTTATTTATTTATTTATTTGTGTGTGTGTGTGTGTGTGTTTTTAAAGCTTCATTGATTTATGGAAAAAAGAATCATTAAACTGTGGAACTAATGGTCTCATATTGTCCAGTCAGCATTTGAAACCTATGGGCAAGAATGTCCCTGTCTTCGTGGCTATAGACTTTTAAGTCAGAGCAATAACATGCTGCATGCTCTTCACACTGTTTAGAAAAGGGAGAACATTTGAGACTCTGCTGCAGCGTGAAGCTACAGGAAACTTCTATTTAAAAATGGCAGGAGCTGCCACATGATCACATGAATTTTGCAGTTAGTTTTAGCTTCCCATGATCAAGAAGAGATCACTAGCAACAGGAGAAGGAGTGGAGCTTTTAAACAGTCCTAGCCTGCATATTTATTACCTGTCAAATAGCAACAACAAAGTCATTCATCTAATGTGTTCATTGAGCACTGGAGAACTGTGCAGCTTGATTCGTGGAAGGTAACAACATGTCCCCCTGTTATGTTCTCTTATCTACTGAAATTGACTGAGGGAGAAGAGAGTGACATTCACAAAATTCTAGCTCAAGAACAGTGAGTGGAGAAGTTCCCACTTTGTGGGAACATTTTACATTACATTATTCCTGAAGCAGATGTAGATATTTTGCTGTTCTAATGAAAAGTATCTAACGGCATCTGAGAATATTATGTGATGTGGAAGTTATACAATAAAATACTAGATCTGTTGAGAACATGAAGATGCTCAGTCAAAACACTGAAAACTATGTCCTCCCCAAAGTACTTCCACAACATACAGTCAGGTGATAACTTTGACCCCAACCTAGTGGCTTAAAACTTCAAGAAAAAAATTAAAAACATTCAGGTGGGAATTTCTTTAAGATAGTCCAAACCTGGAGTATTTGCCTTATATTTATGTTAACAGCATTCTAGCTAGTAAACTGCACTCTTTGATTTCATCTAAACTGGAAGTACCACAGTGAAAAAAATAATATTAATTATACAATAACATAAAACAGAATCGTTAGTATTTCCACTTCAAGGGAGTAAAAAGGTGTGTATTTACAAGCACATAGAATTAAATGATTGTGTGAACTTTTCCAAGGCTCATTAAAGGCTATGTACAGATATATCAATTCTTATATAACCTGAGCTAGTTTGAAGTCCGTAGCTGGGATACTCCGGTTACCACACAAGCAAAACATTGTAAATTTGGATACAGAATGGCTTTGTTGTTAGTGAAGATTAGTTTATGTGCTGACTTGCATTTTCTTGTATTCTTTTCCCTATTATACCTGTCTAAAAATAAATAAATAAATAAATAAATAAATTGTGTGTAAGTAGCTCCCCTAACTTAAATATTAATTTCTTTTCCATGTACATTGACATTGCCTCTGGCTAAGATAACTGCATGAAATGAGTGAGTGTGTAAGGTAGAGTGAAGAAGCTTCTGTTTTTGTGGTTTGGGGGATTTTTTTCCCCAGACATTAATGGTTTTCTTTTTTTTTCTTTTTTTCTTTTTTTTTTTAATTTCATATGGGAGTGGTGAGCATGTGCTAAGGGAAAAATGAGACCCCAAATGCAGCAAATATACAGCCCCTTTTGATTTTGTCATCAGATTTCACCTACACCTGTCAGAAAACTAGACAAATTGACTAAGAATCTCAGCTGGATTAAGTCGGTGTTCCTCTACTGTCTTCAGAGGAACCATAGCAATTATAGGTGTTGTGCTCTTTGGTGGAACTGACTTAACACAGCAGAGAATGTGGCCCCACTCTTTTATGGATAAATTATTTCAAGATGTTCAGAGCTGTACTTCCACCAGAGATTAATGGACGTACCATCAGCATGATGGGAAGCATCTTGGACATCGTGTAGTCTTTTCATTCTTGTCATTGAAACATCTCTTGTTCCCCTCAAGGGACTCTCTCTCAAGAGTGATCATGACGTAGATAGTATAACTGTAACCCATGGAGGTATTATATAGGTACAAATGAAATGTAGGTAGCATACCTTCTTGACACATCATATATGATTTTGTTCTCATTTCCTGCCATATCATTCTTTTGTAACTACTTCAGAGTTAATGCTGTTTGGCGTACGAAGCTTGTCTGATTTTAACACTGAAATTTTGGCTTTCTGCCTATACTCTCTGAACTGTTGTGTTGTGGGTTGTTGTTGTTTTTCCCAACGTAATGTCTAGCAATACTAAGCACTGATCTGAATTCTTTTGGACTTAAGAAAAAGTCAATATATTGCACATGGACTTTCTCCTTATTCCTTTGACTCTACATAAAGCTTAGCATGATGTGGTTAAAATAATACATCAGAAAGAACTGGTAAAAAAAAATCACTTGTGAGTTGTGGATCATTATTTGTTATTACCTCATTTAGAGTCCTCTAGAAAGCGAACTGCAGTTTACCATGTGTTATTATACTACTAAGGTGTTGTAAAGAACTCAGTTTTTAAAAAATGCAGAGTAGTCCACCAATAAAAGGCAGTATTTAGTTCAAATAGATATGTGCCAGAGGTATGCCCACAGTGATCAGAAAAGCTCTGTAATAATTTTCCATTCCCTTATGTGCCTTAGGTTTTATGCCTGGATATCTTACATTTCATACTAAACTTATGCGTGGTCAGAATAGTGTATCTCCAAAAATTTCTTAATATCCAGGTGGCATCTGGAGCTTATTCTTTAAATTTATTTCACTGTGGGTGCCATCATGACGTAATGGCTTCTGTTCATGCTCCTGCCATATGCAACCTTTCCTGCTCAAAAATTCAGTGCCTGATTTTCTGTGTTACTGGATGTGTTGAGTTCCTTCCTTTTAATATTGTGTGTCTACTCATTGTTTTACACCTGCTGCAGTTCTGAGAGATATAGCATTCTGGAATCAACTGTAAATGAACTCTGACCATTAATGACAATCTATTCTCAGGGATCCTATATAAATGTATTAATGGAGTCAGTCAAGATGACTCTAATCAAAAACTTAACAATTTAAAATTCTACACCTCTGAAACAATTAGTATGATAAATCTATAAACCTTCTTTTTCATTTCCACCCATTCCAGAAACTCTTGCTTAAAGAGATTTCATGTAAAAATGTAAGGCCAATGAAGGATATAATTTTTTTTCTGATCACTAATTTTTTAATGAAGGCTCTTTGAATTTATTTTTTATTTTTATTTTTATTTTTTTAAGGCATTAACCTTAGGATAGTTGTCTCATACTTAGAAAATACCCTTCTCTAATGTTCATTGCATGGCACACACCTCATTATTCTTCACCTTCTAGGATCTTCAGAAAGCTTCCAAAGACTGAAATAAGAATGGATTTTCCAGATGTCAGACTCAGCAGTGAACGTGCAGGTGAGAAAGGGATTCCTTTTTTGATTTTTTAGGAACATGAGAATCAATCTGCAAGGTGAAATCACTTCTCAGTGTTCTCTGTGGGAAGAAATAGTATTCTTTTCTGAAACCATGAGCAGTAAATGTACAACATTTAAGCTGGTGAATAATAACAAGCTGTGAGATACATTAAACTCTGAAGTGATGTTTTAGTGATGGCTTTAACACATGCATTATAGCAATTACTGGCAAAGTGATGACTCGATGAAGTAGGTCACAGTACAGTGTAGGTGGTCTTCTCTCCAGGTGGAGAAGGACATCCTAAAAGACCTTGATTTAATTCTTGGCTCTGTCATAGTCTTTTTATATGGTCGTAAGCAGGACATTTTATCTGGCAGTTACTCAATTTTTCTTCTGTCCATTCATCTCCCGTTGCAGTTGTACTATGAACTATATAAAAAGGAAATGCCTTACTCTGTATTGCACAAAGAAGAAGAAATTCTAAGAAAAATCATGTAACACAACCCAATTTTACTGGTTTTAAGAGGCTGACTCAATTCAGTGAGTAGCATGATGAACTCTGAAGGGCATGTACTTCATGACGCTGTGTGTGGTCTGAAATCTTATGCAAAGACAGATTGAAATCCTGATATTTTAATGAAGCTTTAGGTATGAGGAATAATACACTGTCATATTAAATGACCGTAGTGAGTTATTTCACCAATTTGCAAGTTCCCATAACACTGTAAACAAAAATTAAAAAGCCCTACCCTTGGAAGATTTTGAAAAAGAATCAAATCACACAGAAAATCTTTGTATTTGAGAATAGCCTAAATAGAAGAGTTGCAATATTATCACAATAATTTCAAAGCAAAAGGATAAAGCTAGGAAGCCAAGTATTTCATAATGAATGCAGCATATAGCTTTTAAACAGGGCTAACATATGGACCACTAATGTGAATGTGAATGCAAATTAGATACTTTTGATTGCTTGAAATAAAGTCAGCAGAATCCAAGCTTCAAAAAGCAAATTGTGTGGATTTAACTACCTGAGTGCCACAGAAAGAATATCATTCCTACAATATTTCCATATGAAACAAGGTAATGAAGCTAATTAAGCTAATTCTAAGGCAAGATGCCCTAGATAACTTGAAGATGAATTGTATATTTTCTCTGTCTTTTCTTTTCTTTCTTTTTTTTTTTTTTTTTTTAACCTGAGTTTCTCAGCCTTGGTTTTATTTAACCTTTTGAGTCCACTATCTGCTAATTTTGTCACCTATAACTACAGGTGTTTTGCAAGGTAGCTGTCATTCTTAGAGGTGATGCAGCTTGCTACAAATATGTTGTTTTTTAGAAGAAGCAGCACAACTGGTGCTGACTGGAGCAAGCAGTCATTGGAAACTCCTCAGCTCATAAACTATAAAGGAAATTTAGCAGATAGTGTGATAGGGCTTTTAATATATTCTGGCTCAGATAAATAAAGGTAGAAAAACAGAACTTGCCCTAAACCTTTGAAATTCTTGTGTAACATCTTAGCAGGACACACATATTTCATTCTGCACCTAACCTGGCTGGGCTGTGAAAATGGGAAAACTGTAGAATAATATTTATTTTCTCCACAAGGCATTGCCCTTCATGAAAAAGCAGAAAGCTGCTCATGGTGAGGACAAACAAGAGGGCTGCGTACTGCCCTGCATCTGGCATGGCTTGCCCCTGTGCAGCAGGTTTTTTGTGTCCTCACTGCGAAAGGTGGTTTGCAAGTAGCATGGCAGATGCTGTCAAGAGCTTTTGTGATGAGTGATCATGAAGCTATGTAGCCTGGAGGGGGAAAAGAGCAACCCCAGCTAGTAGGAGATCCACAGGTGAAACAGCTTCATGTCCTGCTTGCCAGCTCTGGTCCCATTTTATGGCAAAATCTTGGGCTGTACCAGAAGAGTGTCAAGAGATGGCCTCATTCACCATACCTCCCGATCCCATAACCTTCTTCTGTCAAGCTCTCTCTCTATCACCCAGAGACACCAGCTAGGCTCCAAACTGCTGTTCCCTGCAGGGAAACCCGCCCTTAGCACCCCTCACAAATAGTTTTGCTTCACAACATCAGACATCTCAGCTCCCACCCCTGGCCTGACTGCACTAAACACAACCCCATCCACACCCATTTACTGCAGATATTCTGGGTACTCATCCAACATCCTCCTGCTACATCTGGACACCTTCTCAGTCCACTAGCATCCTGTTTTGTAGCGTCTTTCCCATACTCAACCTGGCACATGGATACACCAGCCCAAACCCTGACTACACCTGCCAGGTTTGGGGCTGTTGCCTGTTTCCTCATTGTCATAATTTGGGGGAGGGCATCATGATCCCAAGCTGAAGTTTAGGGGAAGAGGAAAATAACTAAATGAGCTCATTTACATGTTTGCCAATCACTTGCCAATTTGCAAATATGTGAATTAGCGCATTCTGAAATTTGCATAAATTCACACATGGAGCAGTGCAAGACTTGGCAGAAATGAAACAAAAAAGAAAATATATTAATGGCTGTGCAAAAAGGAAAGAAAACTGGTTCCAGAATATAAATGTCTTTATGACTACATAAGGAACAGGAAAATGGCTTTTGAACCTAAAATTGCTTGTCAGATTCAGCACTGGTAAAAACAGATGTAACTTTGTTAATATCAGCAGTACCCATTTAAATAAGGTCTGAAATTGGACTTCATGATTCAGAGCATTGGCTTGAGCTCCCTTCTTTTTTGGTGAGCCATAAGATATGGTTGGAAAGACTAGGAAAAAAAAAACTTACCAAAATAAAAAGTGGTACATGAGGTGTTGGCCAGTGTTAATGAAGTTTTTTTTGTTTTGTTTTGTTTTTTTTGAGGGGGGGTCTCTAACATACACTGCATGTTTCACACCAGCATTACTCACCACTGTCTGTATGCTTGCACACTGGGAATGATTTTGATTTAAGCAAATAATGTTTCTAACTTATGGCTGTGTTAACATCTTAAGTTGAACCCGGAGAGCTTTCTGGATCACTGTTGTCGCATTCATGTTCATGCATGGGGCTTAGCTAATGAGGCTGCAGAGCTCCGGCTGCAGCTTGACTCACAGTTTTCCTCTGGAGGGCAACCAGAGAGCCAGCAGGTGTGTGCCATTTGCAGCTAGAGCTCACTGCAGCTGCTGATTGGTCTTATTTGTGGATGTTTCCTCTGTGTCTTCAGAAGTTTGTAGGCAGTTTTGCTGGATGGTAGCTCCTACCTCTCAACAGGGTGCTTACTCTAAAGCGTGTGTTCACATAGGCTTCCTAGCCTGTTTCAGGGACTGATAGATAAAGCATAATGCTACTCGATCAGTTGTGCTTTCCCAAGTGTTGCTGTCTCAAGCTAGGTATCACAGCAGGCAAAATTGGCTGATAATGTCAGTGAACACCCAAGTCAATCTATACCACACAGTTTTTATTAACAGAGGTGTAACTGCTGTGGATAGGCATGGCAAGGAGTGATTTATGACATACGCACTGCAAGGGACGGTATTTTATGCTAACAGAATTGGGCTTTAATCAGTGTATTCTACTTCACCTGCAGACGTTGGAATAATCAGTGCTGCAGAAGCACCCTGCCAGTGGCAAAAATGAGAAGCCTTTGCTAGTCCTAGATCCTGTTATTGTAACAAAAGCTGCTTCATAAATGGGTCTGGCCTCTGTTGCTCATTGTCAGCACCAAAATCTTTTATGAACTGAAAATCAAAAGCATAAATCTGTGTACAGCAACTAGTATTATCAGTGTTAGAGGTCACAGAAATCTCTTTTCTTGAAAATGCCTTTTTATAACAACTGATTTTTGACTAGAATGAAAATGATAAATTTGACTGCAGATTGTTGAACTTGTAAAAGAAATTCAGACTTCTGTTATTACAAAAGTCTATCTTAGATTAAAATTGCATGCATGTGTTTTCCTTTGGAAAACCAATTTTATTTAGGGGATTTTTTTTTCATGAAATATTACAAATACTTTTATGGAAGCAGAAGTTTTGGTATTTTCTATTTTTTAGGCATTAATGCTCAATTTTAAAAATTCAAACAAAACTGAAATTCAACTTTTTTCTGAAGTGCCTTGCTACCATGGTCTTCAGGAGCCTTGCTAAAGCTTTTTGAATCATTAGGTGCATGGTATTCACAGATCTGTTTTTCCTACATAAAAACAGTGGCAACAGATTTGCCCCTGGCTGACTGTATTCACTGAAACCTACATAGGAGTATGTATCTGTAAAGGAGTAGTTATTAGAAAGAAGTTATTAGAAAAAAAAAAAAAAGAGAGAGAGAGAGAGAATATAAGGGGGGAAGGGGGAAGTGGTATAAAAACTAGTATTCTGTTACACTTTTCTGGAGTGCAATCCACACAGTTCTCTGAAGTATCTGGAGAGGCTTGTAGCCCTCAAAGTTTTCCCTGTTCATCCTTCCTTGATTTAAATGTCATACTCCATGCTGAATATGTTCAAATGCTACAGTCACTGAATACCTTATAGACTACAATAATTAATCTACCAACACTCCCATTAGTATGGATGACACAATTGGAAATCTGTCCAGGTAGAGACAATTATGTGGAGACCGAGAATCATAATCCTTTTGTCCCTGCAGTGGCACAGTACTTATTTGCCACTGTTCCTGTGTTTCTCCTTGTCAGAGTCAGCAAGTGTTTCAGTTTATCTCCTTTTATTTACTTTCAAGTCATGATTAGATTAGAGAATTCTGTTGATACCTCCCTGCCTTAAAATCTAGGAAACCAGAGCTGAGCTGATTCATTTTTTAAAGATCATTTAATTGCCTTAATGAGTTTGCTTGATTTTTCAAATCTCCAGTGAAGTCATAGGCAGAAGTTGAAATGGTTTTATTTGCCTTAGAGAAAATATATCCACTTTGCACTAAACAAGTGGTTTACATGTGTAAAGCCAAAGCATGCACAGCCTCAGATTTCCCTAGCAATGGCGAGGGTGCTCTGGTACTGCCTGCAGCACCTGGTGATATGCACAAGGGGTGCGATGTCCTGCTAGTGCAGGAACACATTATGCAAATCTATTAATGCAATTATTCATTTTTGGGATGCTCAGCTCTGGACAATAGCCCTCATATAGGTTTTATTTTGTTATCCTCTGAGAATAGATTCTCTGTTCTTCAGAAAGAAAGGGAAGATTATGGGCCTGGGAAGGATGGTGTGCAAAGTCTTGCCCTGCTCCAGACTTCCCAGGTGTCCTGAAGCAGGTCATTTATCTTCTCTGAGCCTTTATTGTCTACCTGCCCAGGAAAAATACAATACATAAAAATAAAGCCATTAGAAATTGTGGGGTGCTCAGAAGATATTATGATGGTCATGTGTGTAAAAATACTGCAGAAATAACTTAAGTGCAACTGGCCAAGGGTCACGTGCAGTCTCCATACCCTTCAAACAACTAGGTTAATTTTGTATAGTGATTTCTTGTCCAGTTTCTGAAACAAACAGATAGCAGTGGGTATTTCTATAGTGGCAGACTTTAATACTTCACTGTCTCTTTAGGCTTTCTGAATTAAAACAGAGGAAGTTTGTTTTGCATTTAGGACTAGGCAGTATCCTATCTGCTACTGATACACATAGCAGACATGGAGCTGCTGTGCAATCACTTAAAATACCGATCTAAAACAATTTTGGAAATCCCATATGTAATCTTATCTGTGAGACAAAATACAGTATCATTCTACTGAGATACAAGATTTCCCTACACACAAATATTTCCCTGGCTGAATAGGGGGGTTATTATAAAACCAAGCAAGAAATCATCTCAATGGATCTAGATAAGCATCTTCCCAACAAACATTTGGGGGCAGTTACCAAATACTGGTTTGTGCTCAGGCTCCCAGCTGAAGCCATTTTGCAAAAGATAAAAAGGGCGTGAGTGATTAACTAGTTATTAGTTTCTGCAGCAGAAACAAATTATAAGGGCTGAGCAGTGTTAGAAGAGTCCCAAAGATATGTGAGGCTATGCTAAGAGCACAGGAGAGTAAAGGCAAAGGCTGACCCAAAGCAGGACACCCTGGAGAGCACTTTTAGTGGGCTCCTATTCTTCACTGAGGGTGAATCTTCTGTGAGTCCAGTAACACAATTGTCATTAGTGTAATCAGGAGAGCAAAGAAGGAAAGCCAGTCAAGTGCTGCTATGCCTTTTTACCTGCCTCCCAGCCTGCTGAGTAATTTGGGAGCAGAAAGCAGGAGCAGGTCACCTCATCTCTTCTCTCTGCTGTGCTGGGTTGCCTCTCACAGGCTCACTGGTAGCTAGGACTGGTGCTTGGGTTTGCCAAAACCCCTTACTGTAAGGGGTTATCTGCCTTCATACCAGATGTGCAATGCAGGATTGAAAGCAATTTCTCCTTCTCTCTTTTTTTATTCTGTTTCATCTTGTCTGAGAAATAAAAGGCTACATTTCAAGCACAATAAACCACTTAAGCATTATTTACAATAGCTTTACATATTTAATAAAGGTATTTCACAAGGTTTTTGATGTTTTTGTCTGTCACAGTCAGAACATTTTGAATAACATTTTCTTTTTTATAGTTTAGCACTGGCCCTCTCTTTCTTGATCACAATTAGAGAAATTAAGGGTAAGAAATAGAAAGAAAACAATTGCATACAATCTTTTACACTTCCCGAAAGGTCTGTAATCAGATTTGTTTCTGATGAAAGTTTGAGTCATTTCTTATTTAACAGCATTGTTTTCCCTCCTCTGAATTAATTTATCCTAGAGGCAGAATTGTCTTGGATCTTTCTTGATTGCTTTTTAACCTGTTCATAGAACACACAGCGCTCTGGTGATGTGCTTGTTTTTTGAACAGTTGCTTGTAGTTTAGAGGTCTACTGAGTTTAGCCTCGTTGGTCTCTGGAATAAATTAGTGTTCGTGCTCTGCTTGATCTCTGTGTGTCCAGGTTGGACAAAGTAATGACAGCAGTCCTGACAGAAAAAGGAATTTATTTTGATATTTAAATTCCATGTACAACCATGCAGTGAAGTGCTGAACTCACATGGGGCATGGAGTAAGATAAATAAATTATTGGAACTGCATTTTATAACAAATATGAGCCTAGCATGTTTCCTGCACAAAAATACTTGCCCATGTGCTGCCCAGGAAGTGGATGGTACTTGGGCAACATCAGATGGACTGCATGCATGTGGACAATGCTTGTGATAAACACAGCATGAACTGGATGTGTCCTGGAAGTGACAGATCTGGTGTATCTATACTGTAAGGTTTATTTGTACTTGCCCATTGATCCTTGCCAGGCATAATTAGGGCAAAATTTTTTATTTCACCAAGCAGGAGAAGACAACTCTGAGGGACCCCAAAAACAGAGTAGCTTTATGCACATTCGTTTGAATGTAACCACTTAAAGGTGACACTGGAGATTGCTTATTGAGTAAAAACAACACTTTCTTCTTTGATGAAAGGAACAAAATCACCCTGTGGAGATAAGTGAAAAACGATGAGATGCTTTGCTTGTTCCATGCACCTAGAAATGCATTATTGAAGCTTTAAAATTTAATTTAACATCTTTTTAGCTCAGATAGAACAAACGTCAAACAAAAAAATGACTGACATCCTTACTGGAAACACAGGGTATAGCAGCCAGGAAGAATTTCTGCTAATCTTTTGTTAAATGGTGGCACTGCTAATGCTGGCGTTGCTAAAAGAATTAGGAAAGCACTTAGTGGTAAGTGGTTAAGATGTTTTGACTCAACTGCAGACTTCTGGCAATAAACGTTATAACATCCATATACTGCAGAAGGCAAAGGTCTAACATTAAACACACAACAGAAGCAAGTACTGTGGTCAGCTGAATCCACACATGGAGTAAATTAAGATCCTAAGGAGTAATTACCTGTCTTGTGATCTCTGAGGTGTATCTCCCCATCTCTCTGTGAATAGTGCCTTGCATGTAAAAATGTGTATTTTACAAATTGGGTTTTAGAGCTTTTAAAAAATAAGCCCATTTGAAATATCTGTCAGTGTGGACCATACTTACAGGCACTAAAAGTCTCAAAACCTCTCGTAACTGTATCAGTTATCACTTTCCTTATCATCTATCATTATCATTTATCAACAGTCCTGGCTATCGGGGGAGGTCCCAATCGACTGGCGGCTAGCAAACGTGACGCCCATCTACAAGAAGGGCCGGAGGGCTGACCCGGGAAACTACAGGCCTGTCAGTTTGACCTCAGTGCCAGGAAAGCTCATGGAGCAGATCCTCCTGAGAGTCATCATGCAGCACTTGAAGGGGAAGCAGGCGATCAGGCCCAGTCAGCATGGCTTTATGAAAGGCAGGTCATGCCTGACGAACCTGATCTCCTTCTATGACAGAGTGACGCGCTGGGTGGATGAGGGAAAGGCTGTGGATGTGGTCTACCTTGACTTCAGCAAGGCTTTTGACACCGTCTCCCACAGCATTCTCCTCAAGAAACTGGCTGCTCTTGGCTTGGACTGGCGCACGCTTCGTTGGGTTAGAAACTGGCTGGATAGCCGGGCCCAAAGAGTCGTGGTGAATGGAGCCAAGTCCAGTTGGAGGCCAGTCACTAGTGGCGTCCCCCAGGGCTCGGTGCTGGGGCCGGTCCTCTTTAATATCTTCATCGATGATCTGGACGAGGGCATCGAGTGCACCCTCAGTAAGTTCGCAGATGACACCAAGTTAGGTGCGTGTGTCGATCTGCTTGAGGGTAGGAAAGCTCTGCAGGAGGATCTGGATAGGCTGCACCGATGGGCTGAGGTCAACTGCATGAAGTTTAACAAGGCCAAGTGCCGGGTCCTGCACCTGGGGCGCAATAACCCCAAGCAGAGCTACAGGCTGGGAGAGGAATGGTTGGAAAGCTGCCAGGCAGAGAAGGACCTGGGAGTGATGGTGGACAGTCGGCTGAATATGAGCCAGCAGTGTGCTCAGGTGGCCAAGAAGGCCAACGGCATCCTGGCTTGTATTAGGAACAGTGTGGCCAGCAGGGCTAGGGAGGTGATCGTCCCCCTGTACTCAGCTCTGGTGAGGCCGCACCTCGAGTACTGTGTTCAGTTTTGGGCCCCTCGCTACAAGAAGGACATCGAGGTGCTTGAGCGGGTGCAGAGAAGGGCGACGAAGCTGGTGAGGGGCCTGGAGAACAAGTCCTACGAGGAGCGGCTGGGGGAGCTGGGCTTGTTCAGCCTGGAGAAGAGGAGGCTCAGGGGCGACCTTATCGCTCTTTTTAGGTACCTCAAGGGAGGCTGTAGCGAGGTGGGGGTTGGCCTGTTCTCCCACGTGCCTGGTGACAGGACGAGGGGGAATGGGTTTAAGTTGAGCCAGGGGAGTTTTAGGCTGGATGTTAGGAGGAACTTCTTCACTGAAAGGGTTGTGAGGCATTGGAACAGGCTGCCCAGGGAAGTGGTGGAGTCACCATCCTTGGAAGTCTTCAAAAGACGTTTAGATGTAGAGCTTAGGGATATGGTTTAGTGGAGGGCTGTTAGAGTTAGGTCAGAGGTTGGACTCGATGACCTTGAGGTCTCTTCCAACCTAGAAAATTCTGTGATTCTGTGATCTGCGACTGGCTAAGCTGATGTACTGTGTATGCTATCAGAGGGGACAGAGCAAGTTCAAGTAGGTTGCACACAGCTACAGAGTATAAATTCACCTGTGAGAAACCCCTGGCCTTCATGTTTGTCCACCAACATACTTCATATTTTTTGTTGTCTAAGTTCAGTTGCTAGCAATCTGTGAGCTTGCAACCAGCCTGCTTTGTGCTGCCCTAAAAAGACCATATCGTGCAAGGACCCCACACTGATGCAGTGACACTACAACACATGCCTTGTTTAGCACATCTGGGAGCCTTCTTCCCCAAACCTCCTCACAAAGAAAAGGTGAGTCATGCTCCAGCTGTGGATGAGCTCAGATGCGTCCAGGACCCTGACTGCAGTGCCAAGAGACATGGTGGCAACATGGGCTGTTCTAAGAACCCTGCAATGGGATGGAGACAGTTAGCGCAAAGCACCTTCTTGAAAACTAAAAAAAAAAAAAAAAAAAAAAGAAATTTTCTGCAATCTTGTGTTTGGAGGCATGACATTCATTCAAGGAAGAGTGCCACTGCAGGTAAGCAGAAGGACAGTGTTGGCCAGTGTGGCAGCTGATTGTCACAGGCGGAGCTAGAAATGCAGAACAGTCATTTCTAAACTTTTCTCTTGTGACTTAGAAATACAGAGGAAAAAAAATAAAGTAATTCTCCCAGTAAAGATATATATTTTTTTTTTTCCTGAAGAATAATATTCTCATACATTGCTAGTGCTTAATATTCAGGTTTGTTATGCTGAATAAGTATGGGGTTGCTACGCAGGCTTTCTAAACTCTTTCTTTAAAAACAGGTGTTCCTCCTCTATTTGTATGAGAGCGTTAGGAGTGTGGTGCATCTTATCTCGTGCCAGGTGTCCGGAGCAATTTTCTGTGCTTGAGCTAGGGAGCTGGGTTCTCTTTGTAGTCTGTCATGAGAAACAAGACTTTGATTTGCCTGGCCTAGCTATGACCTTCATTTTATGCCTAGAAATGCTTTTTCCTCTCTGCTCTCAAGGAAGCTAGTTCTGGGTTCTAGTTCAATTGGAGATAGCCACACTGTGAATATTACATTTGGGTAAATAAATCTATTCTAGATATCTACATATAATTTCTGAGAATTGTGGGTGTAATCTTCCTTTTGTTTTCATGTAGGCAGTACTGTTGTTTTTATTTTTGTTATTTTGTACTCTTTCTCTTTTGAGCTCTACTCTTAAGTAAACCCCACTCTCTCACCACAAACTTGGTATTTCAGTGTGCTGTTATTCAAAAGGAAAGGTTTGTACTGATTTAGTTTATATACTAACAATATTTTACGTGTGCTAGTTGAAATATATTTACCATATTTCTAATTCTTAAAGAGCTGAAATTCTTTTTCATATTGGCAGAACAGTGAAAACTATAAATCCTTTTTTTTCCTTCTAATTCCACATAGTTTTGAGAAGAAAAGGCAGAGAGTTACGTTTCATAACTCTTGAAAGTTTTACACTTCCACTTTCAGCACAACCTGCAGCAAAGTGGTCAAGTCCTCTGCAGTCTGTGACAAGGGAATTTTTGAACAATACATTTGCTGGAACAAAGCAGGGTAGATGGGTGAATGTTGTTAAGTCCGAGAGAATGCACAGAAGATACTGTGATGGGGTTTGCTTGCAAACATGGTGTCCTGGTTTCAGTTAGGACAGAGTTAATTTTCCTCCTAGTAGCTGGTAGGGTGCTATGTTTTGGCTTAGGATGAGAAGAGTGCTGATAACATGCTGATGTTTTAATTGTTGCAGAGCAGTGCAACAGAGAGGGAGGGGGAGGGCGAGCGAACGGCTGTGTGGAGTTTAGCTGCTGGCCAGGTTAAACCACAACACATGGCATCACATTGGAGGAAGATGACCTCCCATTTGAGGTATCATCACTTTTTCTTTTCCTTGATTTTCTGTTTTCCCCAAGCATTCAGAAACCATGAGTCAAGCCTCAGAAGAACACCATGAAAAGGGAAAAAAAAATACCTGACTTCCTGACTTGGCATGCTTTTCATTTGTCCCTTCACAGTTGGCTTTTACAAGCTTTTTCTTTTCTTTTTTTTTTTTTTTTAATTTATTTATATATATATATTTATGTTAGGAGGACCGCAAACTCATTTTCTCTTCTTAACAAACAGCTTTGAATCTTAAAGATTCACATGATTTCAGTAGTTGGAGCCTTAGGAAGATTATCATGGTATATTTGTTAGTCATGATATATTCATGAGAGCTGATAGGTGTGAAAGGGATCTGGAGTTGAAAGTGTAGGAGTGAGCCTCCTCTTTCTCTAGATACTCTGATCTAATTGGGCTATAGCCTCCTTCTCTGGGAGGACTTTCTTTGGGTCAGAGATGCAGTGTAGCCTCCTGGCCAGTCACCTCACTGCCCATGCATCCAGCTTTGGCTCTTGGTGGGAGGTTTTCTGCAATGTACTCATGCTCCTCTCCCCCTGCTCTGGTTTTAGAGGATCCATTTTCTTGACCTGTACAATAGAAAGCCCAGGGCTTCCTCTGTAATGGGATCTCAAGCAGCCCAGGAAGTGCAGAAGCCCTGCTTCCATTTTGAAATGCATAGACATAAGGGGTGATCTCTGAACAGTGGTGGGACTTGTAATCATAATTTCTTGTGTGCCATGTTGACCGTTTACATTTTGCAAAAAACTCTCCCTACAGAATTAATTTTCAGCATTAGGGAAATATGGGCAGCTTTTTATAGTTTGATAATAATTTATCAGCTTCTCTCCTGCAGTCCTTTGCTGGCTGGCTGCTCTAAAAGCACACAATCAACAAGAGAGCAGTGAACAGAAATATTTTCAAGAGCAGATGGGATGTACCTTCAAAAACCAGGATTGTCCCAGTGAAACTGGGACATCTGGCAACCCTAAAAAAAACCAAACTAGATGAAATAAAAATTATGAGATGGAGGAGCAGAAAAATATGTCTTTGCATTGATTAGCAGGCAAAGTAATTAATCTCCTTCAACTCCCCTTTTGGTCCTTGGTGTAAAACAAGGAGAAATAGTGATATTATTGCTTTGCCAAGCATTAATTCCTGTATAGTGATTGCCGAGCAAGAAGAATTTTGCATCCTTGCCTCCCTCTTTCCTGATACCCCAAATACCTCAGAAACAATCTTCATATCATTTATAAATAAAACCTTTTTTTGATATCTTTGTCACTGAGCCTAATTCAGAGTTTTCCCCTTGTCTTTAAGGTGCCTTGGATCAAATTCAAGCTCATTTTGCTGAGCTTGTTATTGTACAAGATATCAGCCTGTCCACAGTCCAGCTTGGAACTGACTTTCTACCCTGGGACAGTTTTATAACAAATTGACATATATTGGCCTTCTCAAAACACCAGACAGATGAAGCAGCCTCATCTCCACAGTTTCACATGTGTCATCTGGTCCCGTGGTAGTTTTGAGGTGGAAAGTTCACTAAAATGCTGAGTGTGAGAGGCATTGACAATTGATCTGTCAGTTTGAGAAATTCATATATCTTGCTAGAAAAATGTTCTAGAACTCTAAGAGAACTATAAAATTATTTCATTTGGGTTGTAATGATTTCTGCACATTTAGAAGATGACATGCTTATAGCATTTGTGCATTATCTAATGCAGTGAGATCCTGGACCCATTTGGGGTTGGGGCCCCAAAATCGTGTGAAGTTACAGATGATAAACTCTGTGGAAATATTAAACAATACTGTTTTTTTTAACCATGTTTCTTCAGCAGACAGTACAATATGTCCATAGTGGGCACTCCTAGTTTCAGTAAAGAATTAAATAGTAGAGAGGTGTTTGGCCAGCAAGTGCAAGTGTTTTTAATGGCAGTGTGACAACATAGAGGGAGATGTTATTCTAAGCACCCTGGCACCTGTCAAATGTCAAAGGAACCCAAATGATCAAAACTCCATGACATCCAGCACAACTGTGTTTCGTCCTACAACTGTATGAAGGTTAGTTACTCACAGCTCTCCTCTCACAAGCTTCTACTTGTTATCTGAATCATTGTGTTACTCACAGCATTCATTTTGGATAATTGTATATTTTAATCAAAGTTCCCTTTCTTCCTATTTTTAATTTATTGCAGTACAATAGTTTAGTGCCTTCTCATGTTCATGTCGTATCTGTACCGTACAGACATTTCTTAATTTTCAACTTTTTTTTTTTTGTAATTCCCAATTTATAAACTCTCTCTTTTTTTTATTTATTTTTTTTCTAAAGCTGAAGACCTAAATTTTGCTCCCCTTCCTAATATTCAAATGTTAGTATGTATTAGTTCACAGTTTGATATCAGCATGAATGGTGTACATGCATGTGTCCTAGTGTACATGGGTGATATGTTAGAAATGCCCCTCAGTTCCAGGCGTGCCAGTTAGGCAGCACACACAAGGGTAGGATTCAGCCTTCTGGGAAAGGAGCCGCAGATGATGCTGGTAGACATGAGGAAGAAAGGGGGAAAAACAGATGGCTCACATTTACCCACTGCGTTTTTATAGAGACTTATAAGCTGTATTATTGTTGTATTGGCAATTTTTTTCCCCAGACAAATAGAATTTCTCAGGAAAAATATTCAGGCCATCAGGGTTGCTTAAACTGACCAATCCCATATGCACAAAAAATGTGAAAGCTGGGATTTTGTTGATATTTCACAGCACAGACTGTTTTTTTTTTTTTGATCAAGTTAAGAGCCATTTCTTAAGCTTTTTAATATTCTTTATACCACATCTCAGATTACTTGTTTTGATGAGGAATATCCAGGGCATTGGGACCATAATTTAGGATGTTCACTTAGATAAAAGGACAGCTTTTTGAGAGTTCTTTTAGTTCATTCTAGGATGAAAATGACCTCTGGTGGCGGAAATTTGCACATCTGTTCAATCAATCAAGTATTATCCATGTCTTTTCATAAATATTTGTGTCCAAATGATGTTGCCCTGAGTTCTCAATGTATTAGCAGCACTCTTATAAGAGAAACTGGGATACTTTAGAGATGCTGTATGTGAGAAGATTGCCAGCTGTCTTCAGTACAAAAAAGATACAGACCCGGTCAATATTAAAAAGGATATCACAAATGCTTAATTAATAAAGGAAATATATATTTATATTTATACAAAGTATTATTTGTACAAAGTATTTTAACTGTGACACCCACCCCTGTAGCATTGTCCCCTTAAAAATAATGGATGCTCTCATAACAAGGAGAAAAATGGATCAAATAAGTGATACCAGAGTCATTTTACTCTTTTTTTGTACAGAAGATGGATTTTGAAGGAAGAGCATCATTCTGCACTTACTAATAGAGTCTGTCTTTCTGATCTTTCTATAGGATCCAGAAGGTTCATGGTCTGAGTCATGTTTATAAAATGTCATTTTCTATCTACTTGGAAATATAAACAGGACTTAGTGAATGGTAATAAACAACCAACATTGCTTTGATAGTGGCATTATTTCATGTTCAAGCATGGAGAAATAGAAAATGATGGCCAAATAGGTTTCCTGGATTATGCTAGTTTTGAAATGTTCCTTAAAGTCACAGGTACCATTTTCTAGTCATGAGTGTACTATTCTGGGTGCTGGTGTTGGCTGACTTTTGTTATTGATAAAGGTCTGAAAATACTCAAGGAAAAAAAGGTGGTTTCTGTGTCATGTCCCCCCCCTCCCCCCCAATACTTTTTCTAGTTGTGGAGCAATGTTCCACATTGGAACACTGTAGCAGAGTGGGAAAATGGGATGTGAAAACACTGGTGTCTTTCTAAACGTGCTTGTTTAAAGATAATTAAAAAAAATAATAATCTCACATAAAAAATATACTCCAGCTTGTGAAAGCTTAATTCTCATAAGAATCTCAGTTTCAACATATTTTTCACTGGGGAAAGAAAGTTCTTCAGAAATTTTACAACCAGCTGTCTCCAGGGAGCATGTAGTCACAGGACAGGGCAGGGCCCCAGCCATTTAAATGCCGTTTCCCAAAAAATTTCCCAAATTGTCTTTAGCACTCTGACTTAGAGTCTCCCATGTGACAGAAAGGGGACAAAAAATAGGTGGCAAGAGCCCAGAATGAGCTTCTTGTGTCATAAGTTTCAGGAGAACAACTATTAGTTGTTTCCCCATCCAGATTTGTTCTTTGTCTAGATCCTGGCTAACTCCACAGGGACTACTGGAAAAATATATTTTCAGCACTTTTATATAATTTTGTACACTTCCTGTACATGTCCATAGATACAGAGACACATTAAAATCTCTCCTTATTAATGACTGTTCCACTGATTTTTTTCCTATGGTATTCTAGGAATAGCTCTGAGAGAAATAGTTTCACTTCGGTGTCGCAGATCATCAGCAAAACTCTTATTTTTTTTTTATTTGTACAGAAGCCTTCTGTGGTTTTAAATCTCTGACGAAGAAGATGAGCTATTTGATATTTTTACAAGAGATCAGGAAGAAAAATTAAAAAGGTCATTGCAAACAAGTTGACAGAAAATCTACAGCTGAAAGGGTGAGTCCAGCATCAAGATAATGTTTCAGCCTGGGCTTAATTTCACGTGCAAGTCTGTCTTAATCAGCATAACAGTTCATGCTGTGCTTCATTCTGAGCACATGCTTTGCTGCTTCAGAGTGCAGAGTCTGAAATCAGTGGGGTAGCATTGATGTGAAGAAGGAAATTTGGCTATTATTGTATTTGCACAAAGCCACCCCTTCTACTGAAAATGTAAGCTCAGATTTGTTGGTGCAATCCCACATCCTCTGTAGAGACTGAATGCCTCTGGTAATGAATGAGCAACCATTTAAGAGCAGCTTTTGCAATAGTCCTCTCTTCTGGCTCATATGGAGCTAATACGAAAGGTATGTGCCATTTGTCCTGGACAGAGTGCCACAACCAAGTACATCTACTCTCAAGCAACAGCCAAGGCTTTCTTCATAAAACATGAAAGAATGCATGGAGAGAAGGATGTGAATGTGCTGCAGTTTCCCACAGAAAACAGAACATTTGCCTACAAATCTGAGAAGCAGTTTACCACTACTTGGCAAACATCCTGATCACGCTGTTTATCAGAAACTTTTACTGCTTCTTACTGAGACAAAGCCATGTCTTTTGACAACCTAGATGTTCCTGTGATTCTGTGACAGGACATGACTGTCCTCAAAGTAATCTGAGATGAAGAGGAGTGGTGGAGAAGGGAAAGGAATTAAACATAAAGCTGATTAGATCTTTTTATGTTTTCCTCATCAAAAATGTTGGTCTTCCAAAACAAGAATGTTTTATAAAAATAGTTCATCTTGATCAAATCTTGACCTGAAATTCTTTAAGACAGACTTTCTTGTGGACTTGTACAGAATGTCACATTATAGCATTTTCATCACAATGTTTTTGTCCACTCCAGAACATCTTTTTACATGGAAATGGAGTTTATTAAAATATTTTCAAATCTAAATGATAACATTTAAAATTAGTTGTTTTGGTATTATTTAAATAGAAATATTTAATGGGTTTGAAAGAGTTTGTAAAACTTTAGTTGGCATTTTTGGAGCAGGGAAGGGGAAAGTTTTAAATAAAAATGATGGAAAGATCAGAAATCTAAGAAAGAAAATGAAGGATTTTGTATAT
Organism: Aythya fuligula; assembly: GCF_009819795.1. NCBI lineage: Eukaryota > Metazoa > Chordata > Aves > Anseriformes > Anatidae > Aythya > Aythya fuligula. The sequence continues at coordinate 61,046,799 of NC_045560.1, forward strand.
AGGGAAAGTTTGGTGTTTAGAGAGAAAACTGAGAACACCATTTGACTCAATGGGGTACATATTGGAGAGTGAGATGTTGTCTAAACCCCACTTTCTGAGCCCTGATGAAAATCATCACATAATATTTTTTTTTTATGTTCACTAAATTTGCTCATGGTAATGATATATTACTTCATCTTGTCTGTGGCAAAAATATTAGGGTACAGTGTCTGACTTGGTTAAAGAGCACTGGAGAAAAAAAAAATAATTATGTGTTGCTGTTAGACTTTTAAGCTTTTTTGCTTTTTTTTTTTTTTTTTTTTTTTTTCTTCATTTTTTACCTTTACTACAACAGTCCACTGAATGCCCTGAAAATAAAGGAAGACAGGTGCAGACAAATTGCTAATCCAGGCTGGTGATGTTTTTGCTCTTAAAGAGGCTGGGATTTCAGTCAAGAAAATTGTAACATAATAAGCTTGTGAGGATGAGTTTGCTTCAATTTTTGCACTGAATTGATTATACTATAGCCTCCAAGCTGCAAGGGTGGATGTGTTATGTGAACATCATGCTACACAACTTGCGTTGAGACATCCCTGCAGTCTCTGGTGGGCAACTTGCTGCATGGTGCAGCAACTAATGCTGTGAAACTAGTTTACCTCTGGTAAAATGCCATGCAATGGTGCAAACTAGTTAACACTGTACACCAGGAGCTGGATGAAGCTCAGTGCAGCTCTGCTGTGGTTCTATTAGTTCCAGCTTTGCACATCTATCCTCAGTGAGAGTGACGGATAGTGAATGGACTGAAGTTACTCGCAGACACAACACCAGTTGTCTGTATTTGGCGTTTTCTCACTGACAAGATGGGAACCCAAAAAGTATAGAAGACTCAGAGGAAGAAAGAGGGAAAGATAAAGTACAGTTAACAACAGCAGGTGTTATTTATTTGAATTGAAGTATGGTAACTAGCTTCTCTCCGGGAGCTCTTGCAGAGCTTCAGGTTAGATTACTAGATTTTCCTTTGCTCTTGATTTTTCTACTCTCTGTATTGGTTTAATTAATCTACTTGACTATGCTTTCATGACCTGGCTATTTCACAAAGCCCACCCACTATGAACTTTGAGCTTTCAGTACATGTGGAGGGAGAAATTATGAAGACTTTTCTGGTCAGGTTTCCTGGCTGAATGGCTGCTTGAAGGCACCTTTTCCCTCATAAATTTTACTTTCTGAGTTTGTAGCATGTGTTTGTATAGATGTTTCAGCCCTGGTGAGGACTGACTGAAGATAGCTGTAGGTAATATAAAATACTAATGTATAAAGTGGTATGTGTACATTAATACACTGGGATATATGTGCCAGGTTACCAGAATCCTTATGTTATAGAGAGTACAGTGTAGAGACAAAGAAATCAAAATACATGTCCAAAATACTTAGTGGAAGTCAGTGCCTGAGCCAGGCTAAGGATATAAGATTTGCCTGAGGTGGTATCCATGTTGGCTGCTCTGTTCAGTATTCACATCTCTGGTGTTCTGGAGCTATTCAAAGTGGCCTTGAACTTTCAAATCTGCCCCCAGATGAAATGGCACATCTCGTAGCAGTTGTGCATTTGGTAATATTGTGCTGCTGAAAGTAGTTTTGCAAGGTTGGATTTATTGTTTGTCAGGCTGTTTATTTACTTTTTTCAAGTCTGATGAGAGCAGCTTTGTAGGCTTTGGCTGTGTTATTTTCATTAGATTTCAAGTGCTCAGTTTGTTTTTGTTAGCTTGTCTGTTTGTTTTAAAAATCTTGTTTGTTCTTGGGATTGAAGTTGGAGAGCACTGTGCCATTTCCATGGGTCATGAAGGCACCAGGAATTTTTATTTCTCTGATGAACTCTGCGGCTGCCACCAACCCCTGACACTGGACTGACAACTGCCCTGGGGTAGGTTGGCTTCCCAGGGGCATCTGAACCTTCACACCTATAGGAGATGGTGTGGGCTGACCATGCTAAGCCAGGCCAGTTTTAGATGCTGTTGGGACCTCTTCCCAGACTGTGTTAGCCTCACTACAAAGACTGCCCAGGATGTTTTGTGTTCATGTACAACTCTGTGCACATCCAGGTTTGCTTGTGGCATCAGCAGGGCAACAGCCCTCACAACACATCTCAATGACCCTAAAATCTGCACCACGTCAACTTCCCACACGGCTTTAAGGAAAATCTCAACTGTGCAAAACTTCCTGAACACATCTGTTCTTAAGAACACTTATGTAACACGGAGTAAAGTGTATTTGAAAAACAGGTTTTGGTGTGAATGGGTGGGGATTATGAAAATATCGGCCCAGGTTATGCAAATATTTGCCCTCTCTCTTTTAGGAGCAATGAAGGCTGCCTTGGATTTTCAGTGCTGTTGAGCTGTTACGGGAGAGCCTGCTGGAGAGCCTCACCTATCTGTTTTCTGGCTTCTGAATAAGTGTTAGAGCATGCAGTATCTGTACTGGCACAGGTAAGCCTTATTTACTTTCCCTTATTCTTTTTCTGAAGCTGTATTTGTAATGTAAGCCTACCCCAGCTAAGCACTGTTGGCAGAAGGGTGATGCCAATAGAAGCATTTTTGGAGGACAACATTCCTTTTCTGTTATTCTACCGTGAGAATAACAAGTATATCTAATGGAGAGGGAAGAACAATTCCATCTTCAGTGGATTACCCTATTTGTGTGGGACAACCCCATTACCAGTGGCTGAAGCTTGAAGTTTATGTCACTGAGTAATTAAATATAGAATGTCTAATGACACTAGCATCTAAGATATTGAGCCATGTAGTTTTACTGGTCTGTATAAAGTCAGATTAAGTTATTGACTTTTTGACTACACACTTTGTTTTCTCAGACATTGAGATAGGATTAGCAATTGTTTAAATGCCGTGCCTGTTTGCATAAGGGACAAAAAGTCTTGCCTACAACATATTGCATGTGCTTACAGTCCCACTCCTACCTTTCCCTAGTATGCAAAGCATATGCTTATCAACAGAGAAAAGCAAAACATTTGCCCTCAGGGTTTCCTGTGTCAGTACACAGATGGGTAAAATCAGTGTTCATGAGGGCTAGCAGAGTCTGGTGTGGACAAAGTTTGAACCAAGTTATCAGTGGGTAATTTTCAATTGAATTTTGTAGGCTCAGAACTAGACCTGAAGTGGCTCTCAGGTAAATCAGGAGTAATCTGGGGCAAAACGTGTCTACTTCCATATGCAAGTAAAACCAGTTGAAGCTTTGTCCTGAAGAGAAAGAGGGGAACAATTATGGTTAAATACCAGTCAGAGCAATTCTGGTGAGCATGTAGTGCCTTCAGCCTGAGATTTCCTTCTTGCACCTGAGGGAGGAGGTTAGCCTCATCTGATTTCTTTCCCCATATGCTGGTGTGTAGTGAGCATGCTGGCTTCTGACTGACGTCAGTCAGGCTGCTTGTGGACTAATCTAATACTGTCCAAACCCATTGTAACACTGAGTATGTCAGAACTGGTAATGAGAAGTTGCAAAGAAGCAGAATCAGTGCCTGCTTCTTTGTGCTATGATGCTACTGAGACTCTAGTGAAAGGCATATCCATCACATCATCAGTACTGGCTGTGTGAACTGTTGTTCAAATCAAATAAGTCTAAGCTCATATATAAGAATGGAGAAGGAGCATAAGGGCTGGTGAGAACCAGAACTCTCCTGAATTCTATTGTTATAAATAGCAATGAATGTAAAAATAATTTACACTGATGCTATACTTTGAAAAGAGCCCTGTAAGAATGACATTGCAAGGGCTGATTCACTTAACTAGTGTTATATCCTTTATGACTTGAAGATCCCAGTTTTATCAAGAAAAAAAAAAAAAAAACACTGTTCTAAATTCCAGTTCTGCAAATTTAGCCTTGTCCGTAAGACCGTAAGAGTCAGGATGAGTTATTTCTGGCTTTGACAATGCTGAAAATAAAAATAGCGGGCCATTTACCTCTTCTGGGATATCTGTCTGTAACTCCCTTGAAACCAGTGGAAATAGCAGGAGATCTGCCATTTATAGATTCAGCATTTTCATATAGAATTTGCAGTCATGCTGATGTGGGGAGGAAAGAACACCAGTTTTCCCATCCCTGTGGTAGTTATGCAAGATTAATAGAATTAAAACAACTTTAAACAACATTTTCTTTTTTAAACCAAACTAAACAGGGAGGACTGAACACACAGAGGGAACAGATCTATTGATTGGAGAGCTAAGCCCAAACTTATTTTCAGACTTTAAAGAAAACAGCGCTTTACAAGATTATTCACTCTGAGTACTTTTGTCATTCAAGAGATTTGCCATCCAGCCTGCCTCACTGCATTTTTGCTTGCCAGTGCATTAATGTTTAAAGAAATACCAAGAAACCGTTCCTAATCTGTTATGGTGCAGAGGAATGAAAGGAGCCTGAAAGGCAAGAATCTAGGACTAAAAGTAAGTGAAATACTAAGTTCAGTTTTTCAGGAGACCTATGTATGGTGAGGGTTTGCACCTGCTTTGGTCTGAAAAGACAGGCTGATCCGGTGGTTTTCCACACCTTTCCTGTTGCTGTTGCAGGGTGCATCTGGAAGAGTACTGAGATCAGACGATGGGCGAGGGCAACATGTCCTCTCTGCTCTGCAGCACTTCAAGGGGAGCCCGAGGACTTGGAAGCCCTGGAGAGCTGTCAGAGACATGTGGACAGAGCTACCAGTCCAGGTATTTGCTGCCATTTCAAGTCCCTCCTCCCTCTCCCTTCTTGACCTGCTTCCTAGGCTGGCGTGGAGAGGGAGGAAGAAAGAGTAGGGTTTGGGCTTGGGCCTTATTTCCCTGTTGTATGCTCTCAAAAGGTAAGAAAAGACTGAAGCTCATGCATGTAAAGTCTAATGGTGCTCAGACAGGAACCTCAATGGCAGGGAACTATTCCTGTGTTTAACACTTGCCTGCTTCCCCGTCCTTCTACCCAGCAGGACATTCCCTGAAGGACTCTGTCCCTTTGGTGGTTGTTGGCAGCAGGTAACAAAACTCTTTTGCAAAGCTTCCCATTCTTTGCTCACAGTGTTTGCTCAGGGACACAACAGCAGTGGACTTGAGCTTTCTGAGAGCACGGTTTCAGAAATGCATGCAGGGCTAGGCATGGTGCCAGCTGCTTGTCTTAGTGGAAAGGGAAAAGACAAACACATCTGGGGCTTATTCTGCTCACGCTCACTGACACCAGCAGGAAACAAACCCACCGAAGTGACTGGGATTGCATTGGTGCACAGCTATTGTTTTGTGGACCCTCTGTTGGGCCACTAAAGGATTGGTGGTCTTAATTGTGCACACACACACGCACCCACAGAGAATGGTGTGTGAGGACAGACAGCGATCTGTCTGTGTCCTCTATATCACAGGAAAGCTGCTTACCTAGTGCTGGTGGCCACAGGCTGCTGTCCTGAACTAGGGAGCCAAAAAGAGTATCCTGGTGTGGTATAGCTGCCACAGCCCCACCAGAGATGTACCTGGATGCCCCATTCAGTGCTCGGGGAGGAAGTAGTGTTTGTGCCAAATGTCTGATCTACTGTTCCAGTTAATCCATGGCTAAGTTTCCTTGGAGAGAAAACTGTCAATTCATGGATCTGGGCTCACTGTTTGGGATCCAGTTCTTTTTTAACACAGACCGATGGCAATTTGGCCATTTCTATCCATAGAAACAGGGTCATACTGTTTGTATTCCATGTCAGTTGAAATAAAAATGATGTGTGACTATATATCTGCCAAATCTTAAAGCAATAAAAAAGAATTACTGACAATCTAGCAATCTAATAGACAAACAATCATCTGCAATTTGTTTTAGGGAAATGAGACAATTTCCCTCTTTGCTATTAACTGTGCTGCACTGGTTCCCACTAGGTCTGTTTAGGGGACTGTTCTTCTCACTCATTTAACTGGATTTTGTATAAAATTAAGGTACTTTATGTAGTACTTCTGCAGAATGAAGAGGACACTCAAATAGATAAAAGCTGTTGCATAAAAGCCCAGCAATTATATGACCTAGCCACTCTCTATTCCATTCCAGTATCTGTGGAAATCACTTACTCCAGTTTACCAACATATTGATTCAGCTCTCATTCCCCATGGGAAAAAGCTGGAAAGCTAAATGATTGCCATACATATCCATTAGCTATTTCACATGAGGTAGCACAAGGAACACCATTCGTTTTGTAGGTGTGTGTGATTCTGCTTCTGCCTGATCAGAAAGGCAGCATCCCATCCCTTGTTTTCATGGTATCAAGTGCAGGCCCAGAGCTGTGGTCGTTTTCCTTGTGATCATTCACGTGGAAGAACCAGGGATACTCTGTGGCCAGAATATCAAGTTCGGTGTCCTTCATCACTCCTGGTTGTTTGCAATGCAAATGGAAGGCTTTGTCTCACATAGTACCATATCCATGGTAACCAAATGAAGACAAGTTTGCATTACTTCCTTAGCAAAGTGTAATCCTTCCCCTGGCACATGTGCCAATGAGGCATACACAGTTAAAGGGACAGCAATATATTTCTTGGAAAGGGAAGCAACCAAAACAAATAGTGGCTGTTTTTTTTTTTTTTTAAATTTATTTATTTATTTTCCCCTCCTGTTTAGGTTATTGCTGCTCTTGCTCCTCTACCCTCCCTTTCCCATCCTGTCATTTTCTAGAGTTCCTGTTAAAAACTAGACTGGTCCTGATTTCTACTTTCCCTTCGCCTGGAGGCTAAGCAAACAAACATCCATCCGAACTGTCAACTTAAACACCACTTTCTTGGCAAACAGCCTCTCCTTGCCCTTCCTGGTATCTTAAAATAAATAAATATATAAATAACGGAGGTGGAAAGCCAAGCCAAGAACACCAGTTCATGTCCCCTAGTTTTTCAGGCTTTGGGTCTGTGGCAGAGCAGAGACGCAGAAGCACTAGCCTGCAACTATTCCATTGTACTAACAACTGGATCAAGCCATACAGGTTGGAGCTTATCATTTTTTTCTTGTTAAAAATTTAAATCTGTAAAAAAATTTAAAAAGTCCTTTTATTTGCCCCTTTTCTGATCTGTAAGATATGTGTGAGAAATACATATATATTTAATTTTCTGGTTTAAATTCCAGTTAAAAGAACTTGACATAAAGAGCTTTGATTTTTTCAAACCTTCACAGACTGTCTCTCTTGACCAGCCAGGAAACATTTTTAGCAAAGGGACCAGATTCAAGCTGAGTGTACTGCAAAACTGTTGCTATTGTTACTGCTTTCACTGTTGTTTTGTTGTCTTGCTTGTGACAACCTGTGCACTGAATTTACGCATTTTCCCTTATGTATCTGAGAGGCTTAAAATACAACTCTTTCTCTCCTTCTTCATCACAGTCTTATGTTGTTTCAAATAGAAATAGTTCTGGCTATTGTTATTTAGCACTATCTGTTATATGTTTCCTCTCAATCAAGAGTGAGATTGCATTGAGATTAAAATGCAACATGATGATATAATTGACTTCCAGTGAAGTTATCCACACTGAGCAACACTGATTGTCTCAACTAACAGTAGGACTTCTATTTTGAAAGGAGTCAGATTGTGGCCTGTAAGCAAGAATTGTACCGAAGACTTTACACAAAATGTACCCAAATTTGCCAATATATAAGAAGGCTGGAAGTGTTATTACAGCTTACACTACCTGGTGCATTTCCAAAAAAGCTTAATTCCCCAGAGTAACTTCACTTAAGGGAATCTTGTGAGTTTTCCCATGGGTGTTCCAGGGTTGCTTTGAACATCAGACTGAATTCTTTCCTTGCTTTCAATGCAAATGGAGACAAAGTAAATGAGTGTCTTCCTACACCAGCTATGATTTCACTGCACTTAACGGCTCACAGGTTGATGGGCAGGGAAAAGGGGACTTCAACTTCATTTAGCTGTCTAAAGTCAGGTGCTCAAGTTAAACACTGAAAAGACTTTTGTCATCGCCATTTGTTTCTAAGTAGGACAGAGAGAAAACAAGAGTCTTCAGTCTTCAAGCAGCGGTTTGTCCACAGAAATGGCAACTGAAAAGAGTGAATACTGCAGAAAAGAAATGACACATGTTCCTGCCTGAGGGCACTGCAATAACTGCACCTCTCTTCTTGTTTACTGGAGCAAAGATAGGTAGATACATACCATGAGCTTTCTTTTCTCCCTGAAGGAGCTGCCATGAAAAGCATAGCTGAGCCAGAATGCCTAACACAACTGTATCATATAAAAGACTTTGAAACAATAATTAGGAACTTCCCTTTCCCTGTCCCCATCCCTGTCCCATCCCTTCAGTGATTTATTCAGAAATTGTATATTTGAGTTCATAGAGTCAATAATATAGACACTTCTCATCCTGGATTTGGCTTCTGAAAAAAAAGCATTATGTTTTCCTTATTCATTTTGTGCTGTAAAAATGTACCTAGTGTGCTGCTGTCATACCTAAACAACCTGCAAATATGCTAAAATACTCTTCTGAATAGAAATGGAATGTCTTGGACATTTAAAATCCTTCTTAACTGAAGTATCTGAGATTTGCTGCTACCTCTTAATTTATATCTCTAGAACTACAAGTTTACTTGCGTATTTCTCAATATTAAAGTTAACTATCAGCTGTCTACTCAAGTATTGCTGCACCTGGATATGGAGCTGTTTGCATTCATAACCATCTAAAGAAAGTGGATAAATATTAAAAAAGTGTGATTGAGTAATCACTTGACAAATGGAAAGGGAAGAGTAATATTAATAGCAGTATCTGGTAGGTAACATGCAGTGTGAGGAACGTGGTGCGAAGCTGATGAAGTTCAAGATCCTGTTTCAGTGAAACAAACACACTTTACTGTAGTTGATGGCAAGGAGAATGGTTCTGTTAAATTCTGGCAACTGAAGTGAGACAAATCTGTCTGGGAACCTGCCATAAACTGTTTATGTGTTTTTCAATTTTAGAAACTTTATTTCTTACATTCTCTAGTTAAGAGCTGGTATAAATTGCTCGCTGTTGCAGATTCCTCAATTTCTACCTTGAAACCTCCTCAGAGGGGAGGAGGAGAGGGGGGAAAAAAAAAAAAAGAAAAAAGAGATTTCCAAGATGTTCTCAGTGTGTTATCAAATGAACAAAACACACAGAACATGGAAACCAGCCAGTCATTCATTCCATCGACAGATTTGCAGAGCTAAATTTGCTTCTGGAGAGCAGTTAGAAATTAAAACACACAGATGATGAGTGGTGCTGGCACCCAAACTGTGATCAAGAGGACACTCTTGTCTGAAAAGATGTACCCTATCAGATTAATCATTATGTGTTAATTAATTTGAAATCAAAAGGATGTCTTCTTCTGTCTATGCACAGGAAATTAATGGTGATAACACTAATTAAATGTAATGGAAGTTACCTCTGTACTTCCCACATCTGGGGCCAAACTCTTTATTGCCCTTCATGTTGTGTCATTTACAGTTCGATCCCATTGTAGCATCTTACCCTCTTTGTGCCCTGCTGTAAATGGCTGAGCAAGTCATCAGGCAATGGAGAATCAGGCCAATGGATTACTCAGCTGGGAAACAAGCTAATTTCAATTAAACTAGCTCTAAACTTTGATATCTAGCCACAAGAAGGTGTGTCATTGCATCTCCTCTTCTGTAAGCCATTCTAACACAAGAAAATGGCTCTTTTGCCTCACTCTCTCCCATTGCTCCCCAAAAGCAATACTATCTTTTCTGTGACCTCCTTCTGCTGCATTTCTCCAGGCAGCTTCTGTGGCAGGAGAGAGGCTCCATTTCCTCACAGTAGGGCTTACCTGGGGTCCTCAGGTAAGAAAAATTCTCTGGTGCCAAAGGATGTGGAGGGAATTTCATTCTTCCTGCTTTAGGTACTGGTTTGCCAATGCATTGCAGGGGGTAAGGGGCGCAGGAGATATGTGAGGACTCTTCTGCATCCTTTTCTGAGGCAAGACAGACTTTTCACCTCGCTGATCCTCTTTTCAACTGTCTGGCAGAGAGGCATATACATTGATCTAGAAGGCGAAAGGAAAAGCTATCTCTGGACTCATTTTGACTACTTTTTCCCATTTACCTTTACCCCAAATAACAGCAGATGACTCTCACTGTGGGCAATTTTGTTGTTGTTGTTATTTATTTGCTTGTTTGTTTGTTTTTCTTTGATCAATTGCAGCAACAGGATTGGCTGCTCTCAGCTGCATCTGTGCTCAGGATATGAGATTTTCTGTACGCTGTCATCCCTGTTCTTCCTTCAGCTCAGTATTTTCTCACCATTCTTATGTAGCTGAAGTTCTTCAACTGAAAGGAATTTGTGAGGAATCTGTAGTCTACTACAGCAAGTAGACTAGGCTCTAGACTTTCTCTGCCACAGGGCCAAAGGACTTGTGAGCACATTTAATACTGTACATCCCATCCTCTGCTAACCTTTCAGTATTTATTCAAGGCTTTTTATTTGTTTTAGTAGTTTTGAGGTCTTCTATACAGTAACAAAAAATAAATTACCTGGTGTATCAACTCTGTTATGCAAAGACAAATTGCTAACTACAGCTAAAAATCTAAGTTATTTCAAAGGCTTATAAGTATCAGATACTTAAAATGATTCTTGTTATAACAATAGTGATTGCAATTCACTTCCTTCCCCTTCATTGGATGGGGAAAAATTACCATGTGTTGCAAAATCTGATTTTATTTCCCTCACACTTCATCTTTGTTCTACTCTTTGTACTTGTAGTTGGATGAATGTGCTACTCGTTAAAATACATCACACCCAGGATTGACTCACTAGCTATCGCAAAGCTCTGTGATTAGTCTCAGGGCAGGCTGCTTTTTTGGTCTACAAAGAAAAGCATCTACAAACAGCTCATTCTCTCTTCCTCCTACTGTAGCAGAACTTCTGTGGTGGTCCCCTACTCTTTGCCCGTAAAGGGAGCCTAGAAGGTTGATGTGGGGAAAACGTACTGGTTTATTGGAGATTTTAATCTTCAGTGCAACAGTGATGAGCTTTCAGGGTCACAGCTGAGCAAAGATTGACAGTCTTAAAACAACTCTGTTGCTCTGTAGTATAACAAAAATCAGAGAAGCCTTTCAAATCCATGTATTTTGTATTATATATGTCAAAATTAGATTTCTAAAGTTTTGAGTGTAAAGATCTCTGATTGCCGTACCGTTTCCATGTCTTTTCACTGTGCAAATCATGACTGCACCATTGAATCTGCATGAGAGTATTTCAACAAGAACATATCCTGCTTTGTCTGCCTGAGCTGCATTGAAGATCAGCTCTTCCTGACTGTCATGGAGAGCAAGGCAGCTCCTTGAGCTGGTGATCCCAGTGGCTTCAGATGAACCTGAAGGAAAAGAAGCCTGTTTGTTGCACTTTTCAGCAAAGAGCTAAATACTTCTGAGTCATCTTTGCTTACCTTCAGGTTAAAAACTGAACTGAATGGTAGGAGACCTGGGACCCTCTGCTTGCTCTGCCCCAGGCTTCCTGCATGGCCTTGGGCAAATAAGGTGAATTACGTGTGCTGTGGTTCCCCTGCTTGATAAAAAGGAGTCTTTTAAAAGGATCATCTTCAATGATCCTCCCTCTACACAAGAGCAGGCTGTCTTGTCCTTTCAAGGTATGGCAGGAACTGTGCCTCAGGTTGCAGTCATACAGAATCAGAATAGCTGGTTTTCCATTTGCATTGGGGCTGCTAGATGCTTTCAAATCATAGATGATTGGCAGATAATAGAGTCAAATGAATAATTCCAGATTTTTCTATGCTTTCGAAATTTGGTTTTTAAATCCTCAGATTACCAAGTTAATTAACTAGACCCTTCTCCTGATATATTCATGCATTCCAAGATTCACCAAAAATCAAGCAACACAATGAGGTAGTTAATTGTTATAAACTGATGTGGTAATACTTTACCTGAGCGTGTTACTTTTATTTTTGTATTTAGAAGACTCTATAGAAGAGAATATTCTTCACTGTTTGAATTCTTTTTTTTTTTTTTTTTTTTTTTTTTAAGTTTTGGTCACACTATTCCTTAATCATTTGTTCCCTGAGTTCTCCAAAAGGAGATATAATGTCTGCAATATTGAAATTTTCTTTAGGAAAATCATGACCCCTTAAAAATTCAGAACAAATTATTTTTCTTTGGCTGATGTCAACCAAATAATTTATTTTATTTTATTTTGTTGACCTGCATCAAAACACTCTTTCACAACTAGTCAGTATTAACTGACATGCCTTGCTTATGATCCAATGTCTCATGAGAACAGTTCTCTGTTCAGTTCCAGGGTATTCTTTGAAGGATAACATTTTCCATCATGTGTCCGGATAGCTTTCTGATCAAATTACTTGGTACATCATGGGAATTTGATAATGCTACATCCTCATGGGAGGTGTAGCTTACCACATGAGTGTGATTTATGGCAGAAACTGTTGTTATCACAGAATCATCTAGGTTGGAAGAGACCTCCAAGATCACTGAGTCCAACCTCTGACCTCACACTGTTATATATACCTATAGCTCCGTGAAGCAATGGGCTACCATAGGGAAATATAATTTAACCTTGAACTTACTTAAATTTGTGTGTATTTTGTTCACCAATATTTTTGTATTTCAACTTTTTCTACTGTTTCAGGATAGAAAAACTCTGAAAGACCAGTATTCTCATGAACTGAAAAATACTGAGTCCAGGACTCCATGCATTCACTGCAAATGAAGCTTGTGTCTATTTGGTTAGAGTTGAGGTTGTACCAGAGAAGAAGAAGAAGGGAAAAAAAGAAAGGCACAGCATTAGGAATGATGTTTGGAGTATGGTAAGGTATTGCAGGGCTGAGTATTATCATTAACAATTACTATGTCACCAAAAAGGCTTCTGTTTCCATTCCTCACACTCCTGCCCCTGGGCAACCTGATTTGATTAGATTCTTGGTAAAATTTAAGTTCAGTAGTGACGGGTTTGACTCATGCAGAATGTTAAAATTTCATGGGCTTTGCCTTAATCACAAATACAAGATTTGAATCTCAACACTTAACGGAGGCAAGTGTATGATAAGAAGAAAGTAAGTGGTGTTCAGAAGCAGCAGAAAGGATGGGCTTATGGCTCTTCGTTCTTCTAACAGCCATCCCCATTCAGCTGATTTATGCCCCAAGTGCCATTAGGGTGGGTGCCTGCCCATCCAGTTGACTCCCAGACCTAATCTATTCTCAGGAGAGCAGTCATACTTTCAGGGAAATTATTTTTACAGGTGGCTTACTACAAAATATCAAATACCACAGACTTCTGAGGGGAAGGCACCAACGGGAAAAAAGCTGGTGTTCATGGATATGCTGTGTCTTCCTCCATTTGGAGATATAATGAGAAGGTTCTCAAATGAGGTTTTCAACAGAAAAGTCATAGGATCACCTTCTTCACTGGCATAAGCTGATTTTCTTCTGTTAAAGGAGTGGAGGTCTTTAGGATTGGTTTTCAGAAAGGTCTGGCAGTTATGGCACAAGAGGTTCAAGTGTGCCTGACATGAATACAGAACTTCTCAGTCTTTTCCCGCTTTCCTGATTTGCTGAATGTAGTGAATTCAAAGATATTTATTTATTTACTTTTAAAGGAAAGAGACCAAAAGAACAGATCACCTCTCAGGTCCTTATAAATTCCTGAAAGTTTCCACATTTTTAGTGCTTTTGGGAGCCCAGTGCTTCCATATCTACACTTTTTATTAGCTTCACAAGTAAAAGGTGCAGTTCAATAATATACAATTCAATACTTTCTCCTGTTACTCAGATGTTATTGAGGCTAAAATGTTTTATCGTCCCTCAAGTATCAGAGGCTACATTTCATTTAGCAAAATATGTTATTCATAAGCAAAGATATACTTAGATGTGCAGTAAACAGAGCACCAATTAGCACCACAGTTGGTTTACAAAGTATTTTTTGTTTGTTTGTTTGTTTTCGTAAGATTTTCTGACAGATTTCTAAAGGGCATTATTTCCCCCAAAGTATCTTCCAGTTTGGTAATGAGATTCAGTGTTTCTTGTGTCAGGAATAAAATACTTACACAGATCATGAAATGTAAATACCATACCCTTCCCATTACTATTTCTGTGACCTCTTAAATATGGAGAAAACAAGCTCTAATGTTTCAAAATGTCAAGCTCTCTAATGAGGAGTGTCTCATGAGAATCTTCTCATTCGAAAAAGAAGTGGAGATTCCAGCCATGAATGAGACAGCCCATGCAAGTGCAAAGTTTGTCCAAGTCATGAGGTGGATATGGTTTCATGAGTAGATTACTGTCACTTAACAGGTTGGGTGGCTTAGCCTTCCTAACTCTACATTTGTATGTTCTTCACACATTGTTTAACTTACTTGATGCTACAAAATATAGTTAGGGTGTCACAACCAGTGTTTTCCCAGTGTAAGAGTACAACCACAAGCAGCTACTGTCTCTACCTGATGTATGGTAATGTATGGTAACCTACCAAGATTTGTGCATTTGATCATGAGTCTCAACCCTTCATTTTTCAGTGACCTGTTGCTACTTAAGGCCTCCTACAAACAACAACTTTCTCATCATTACTTTATTTACTTAATACCCTGGCCAGTGTTTCACACTGATAGATTTTTAATTTGGCAGTACTTGTGTTCATTCACTCCCGACAGTCTGAGATATTGAGGAAATAAAAATTGCAGCAAGTTTGTTGTTGTGGGGTATAATGTTCTGTTATGGAGAAGAGTGCCTACATTGTGCTAGGGAAAAATTGTATTAGCCCACACTTTTAGATCATTTTTTTGACATTCTGAAGCATTTTTATAGTGAATCTACAGCTACTGTTGGCACATGGGTAGGAAATTGTATACAACGAGTAGCTGATTCTTATTCAAATTATGCTCAGCTTGCTGCTAGAAAGTCTGATTTATGTTGCTACAGCAAATTACAGGATGTCAGTAACCTTTATGTTCTCAATTTGGATGGATATCCTTGCGCTGAGTAAGCCAGAAGGAACTTATGTTAGAATTTACGAGCGGAAAAATAATCCAGCAGAGAACACGAAAGGATGTTTTCTCCTTTTTTATTGACATAATTTTGTTAAATAGAAAACAAAACTTTAAAACCTAGACAAAAATATTCATCTTGTGCAATGCAGAAAGTTATCTACTGCCTTTCCTAGGCAAATGCTACCCCAGCTTTCAAAGGATCAAGAATTGTGTTATTGCAGCTTTAGGAGAGGAAGTGATAACTACAGGCACTGCGTATTTGCATACAACTTACTTATTGCCAGTATAACTAAGTTAGTGAAATGATAAAATTTGCACCTTATAGCTCATAGATATAGCATGCATGTAGTCCAGTAAACAATTTTAGCAGTTCTTGGAAAAATATTTTCTGTTCTAGAAATTCTTGTAAGTGTCCTGCAGCTGTTGTGCTCCTCTCAAAAGCATTTAGGACCATGATGCAAAACCAAATGAAATCAATAGTAAAATAGTCAACAGCTTCAGGGAATTACACCTGAAAACTGTTAATCACAAAAAATAAATGAATAAATAAATTGTACCAGCATTTCCTGGAATTAAAATTTAAAGTAATGTATTTAACTATTATTTTCTTCAAAAATCAGGGATGAAAAGGTATTTTAATCTTATTTGTTGCATGTACATCTTCAGTGGTTTTGTAGCAAAAGGTGGAATATACTTGATAGTGTCTACATTTAAAGAATAGAACCTTAATATATCACTAATGGTTTATGAAATGTAAAAGCATCTATTTTCCCCTTCTTACTGATTACTGTTGCAATTGTCTGCGACTAACTTGTACCATGAGTTGAGTTTCCCACAAAGGTATTGTTCTGCAACTTTGCCACTTTAGCTAAAATGTTTCTTTACATATATTTTGGTCTATTCTCTAGTTTGACACATTTTCTCTTTTGAAGGACAAAAATGGAAAGAGAATGATTTAAAAAAAAAAAAAAGTTCTTGTTTGCAGTTTCCTTGTCAGTACCAGAAATGCTACAATTGTGCAAAGTTGCAGGATGTAGGGGTCAGACACTGTAGTGATCTGTTATAAGTTCTTTTTTCTTCCTTTTCTTTTTCACAAAAGGAGGAATTTTATCTAGTACGTTTTTTCCTTCCTCAAATGGATAACAACATTGTTAGTTCAAAAATCTGCATATTGCTTGCGGTTTGTTGAAGACGTAAACTGAGGGATAACCTGCAATGAGAAAAAATGGATCAATGTTTCCTCTGTATATAAACATTTGCTACTGATCTTGATAGGTACATGTAGGTAAAATTTAGCTTGGGTCTAACAAATGCATGCCATCGTTCCTGTTAAGAAAGACAGCTATGCCAGAGCTTAGTTCCTTTTGCAATGAGCACGTTCTAAAAAACAGATATTTCTCTGCAAGATTACCGGATACAAACACAATGGGAAGCTAAGTAAAGAATTGTTCTCAGATGCCACTCCTGCTGCTCCAGCTCATTGTGCCTTGTGTCTCCAAAACTTTGTTAAGAGTAATTACATCTCTTATAGTAGGTGGCTAGAGAAACCATGCTCCCTAAAGGTTCCTGAAAGATTCACCATCTGTCAAAAGTGAGCCATTCTGCCACCTTTATAATTAGCATTTACTGGTACCTCACACCTACGTTCTCACACCTACTGTAACATACTGTTCTTGAGAATAAGCGTATTGCCACGCTCCCATGCCGACTCTTCTTCTAAGGCATTGCTATTATGTATCATTATAAACCAAGAAAAAATGCAAATGTTTGCTCTAGGAAAAAATCATAATGACATCCCAGAGGAGCACATGAGTAAACACTTTTTATTGTTGACTTTTTTTTCCAACCAGATCCCTGCAAGAGTTCTCAGAAAATCCGGTTATGTCAAGATGCAACAGTCTCAGCTCTGCCCACTCTGTCACAGGTGTGCCACAGAGGTTAGTTGTTTCCATGAATTTCCAGCTAAGAATAGGAGGAATTAGCCCTTTTAGTGATCAACGGATATGAGTACAATTTTGAGCATGCACTTTCAAGTTTTAGTTCATAAAAAACATCTCCTCATTTATTTTAACAAGATCAAAATGACCTTCTTAGTAACAAGCGTCTGATCTCAAATGCATTTGTACCAGTAAAACAAAATAAACAGACAAAACAACAAGAAAAAACTCACCTGAAACTGCAGTGTGCTTTGAATTCATTGGAAGATAAAAAGCTACAAGGTCTTATGGCAGCTGCAGCATCTTCCCTGTATTGTGTCTTGAAAGAAATTATCCCGCAGAGCTGTAAACCTACTCTTTTTATTAATGTTCCTCTTGCTTAGCTCTCTGGATACCATGCCACCAAATACCTCTGGGGTAAGAAACCTGTGTTACTTGTAGCATTGTGACTGAAAATGACTACTTTCACTTAAGCAGTGGTCTCCACAAGAGGGGAGAAGGGAAGAGAATTATTTAACAAAAACAAGCCAATATAATAGTTGCTGAAAGAAAAGTGGTACCAAGACAGTAGTGTAAATAATCCTGATGTTTTCACCACAGCATCACTGAATGGCTGGCACTCTGGGAAAAGGATCCAGTAGAGATTCTTCTTGATTTGGGTTTTGGTACAGAAGAACCTGATGTCTGCACTAAAATCCCTCCTCGGTTCCTCAGTGGTGCTTCTGTGGCAAAAGGGATCAACATCCGTGTCTTTTTGGAAGCTCAAAAGCAGCGGATGGACATTGAGCAGCCAAACCTATATGGTAAGCATTGACATTTTGGCAAAAGGCAAAATTTCAGCCAGGAGGTAAAACAAACAGCATGTGGACTAAGAGGGTAGAGAAGAAGAGGCTTATGAGAGAAAATGCATGAAAAAGGGACACGTATTCAGGAGACATCAAGAATCCTCATGCACCCCTTTGGAGTAATAACAATTCCCAATGTGGGTGAAGTACAGTTTAGCTCTCTTCAGCTGTGGGCTGTGATTTATCTGCTGGAGGTAGCTGCCAGTGTGTGGCATTTTAAAACATAACCACCAGCAGAACAGAACATGGCTCTGTTGCCTCAGTCGCTTCACCAGCAGCACACTCACATGTCTCTGCCATCAGTGGTGGTTTAAACCAACATGCAGGATTTTGAATTCAGCCAGACCAGATGTGGGCTTGCATTCCTTTTTCCTTTCTGTGGGGGCAGGACCCCTCTCACAGGGAAATGTGCAGAGCAGTTGACAAGATCTTAACTTCCCATCACAAGGGCTGCCAGAGCTTGTGTATCAGACCCATACATCTCTAGCTAGACCCTCACAATTTTGTGGTTCAAATATGCCCAAAGATATGTATGAGGATCTTATCTTATTTTAAGCACAATAAAATTGCACCATTTAAAGAATGAAGTCTTAATTTTTATTCACTTTAGATGGTTTTAGTTCTCATTTTGTGTATTTAGCAGTTGAGAAATGAGTGCAAGGTCCTCACCCTGAAGATATATCTGCATTAAAATAGCATTGTTAATTCTCTGGTATATTGCCCATCTGAAAAGTCCAATTTTGACATCATTTCCCCTCATGTTTGCTGCATAGGATAGCCAGATGGCTCTTGAAATCTTCTGTTTACTTAAGATGCTCAGTGAAGCAGGATCTCTTGCATAGTCCGTGCATTCCCATTTAAAATTACAGTAAAGAAGCAGTATGGATGGAATAAGAATTGAAACAGAAATGTCAGAGCATCATGGAAAATGTGTTTTTTTCTCCCCTCTCTCTTTTTTTATAGCAAGCCCCATGCACACATTTCAATATTTACAGCAAACTGACACATCAGACAGGTTTCTCAGCTCTCACTCTCTCTTTCTCTAACTCCTGAAAGAGAGGGAGAGAGGAATGGAGATCATCTGTATGAGTAGATGGTGGATGAAGATCTCAGGGAAGAAGGTACAGAGCTTAGAGTGAATGAGAGGAAAGAGCTTCTAAGAGAAGGACTTTGCACAGTGAAGGCAAGCAGTGGTAAGGCAAGCAGTGGTAAGCCACGGTGTGAATTTAATAACTAGTTTTGCAGTAGTTCTCAATGGGAGCACTCTTAGTACACTTAGTGGCTTATCTGTATGGGGGAGTTACTGTGAAGTTAATTAAGGTCTGAATTTCTATTTTGGTGGGTGAGATGTCCATCAGAACATAGTATCTTGCTTTTGACAGGTTGGGAGGGGGTTTTCACACCCTTCAGAGATGCTTACCTCTTCTTTCTTCACTGACTCTACATGTTTCCTTATATGTGGTGATTAACCTCATAAACCTTGCATCAAATTATAGGCATTTAGCTGAAGCACAGTCTCAAGGATCTTAATCACCACAGAGTCTCTCCATCTCTATAGAGAATGGAGAGAGTCAGGCACCTCACATCATCCAGCCACTATTTCAAACACCTCTCAGAACAAGCCAGTCTGTCTAAGTGACCATGTAGGGAATCCAGCTTGTTGTACCTTCCTACAACAAGTGTCCCAAGAGAAGACTTACTGCTAATAGGAATGCACCTGGCTTAGTGTACAAAATCATAAGGAATATCCTTAAATGGACTTTCAAGGCATTTGCTTGCAAGCTGTTCTTTCTAATCTTGCCAACCTTAGGTTGTCCAATAATTTTGCAGTGAGTTGTATAGCAAGAAGGAGGGGTGGAAAATTCACGTTTAATAGCTTTGAAAATAGATTGCATTTACAGATTGGGATCTGATCTACCTGCCTTCAACGCTAATGCTGCACCTACATTTTCAGACACATAATGAGCCAGCTCTTCTAAAGCAGAAGCCCTGTAATGGCATTAAAGAAGACAGGTGATTTTGAAGGCCTCCAGAAGAAGATACAGAAAAAGATCTTCCTTTGTAAATCAAGTAGAAAGTTTGGGTCTAGTGATGTTTCATGGCATTTACGTTTTAAAAAACCTTTTAGGGAACCTCATACCCTTTACTGTTGGAAGACTGTCTCACTAGGGAATGAAAGAAATAAAAGTGCCAAATTGAGACAGACTGCATACCATCTCTAGAGACTTCAAGACTCTATTAAACCACTGTTGCCAAAGACATACTGGATGAATTTGGTTGTTGTCACCTGGTTTGGCTGCTTATAATCACCGAACTATTTCAATGCAAACAGCCTGAATTGTTCTAATTTGTCTGCAGAAAGTGTTTAGTTTTGGTTAGTGAATGCCGGAGAGATTATCTCATTGTCAGTTTACTTTCTCTTTTTCTCTGAAACAGCAGAGAAAGCTAACTGATTTAGTATGACGTGTTAGTCTGAGAAAGGGACTGATGGGGAGGATAATAGGTATAATATGGGTGACAACAAACCTGGAGGGGAAAAAAAAGAGGAGGAACCTGAGAGGGACTGGTGACTTTCATAGCAATGATCTCTCCACTTTAATATTTCCTTCATTTCCTAGTGCAATCCTTTTCTTTCTGTTTGCCTCTTCCCTGCTTGTGACAAAAATAGTTTTCTAGAGCTGCTTCATTGTTGATCTGACCTTTTAAAATGCATGGGGATTGTTACAGAGTTATTTGTTAATTGTCTCCTTGCTTGGTGCTGATTCTTCAGTGTTGTCAGAGTTTTTGAAGGGTTCAGTTCACAAAAATAAGCTGCATTTTCAAAAACATCAGTCACCCTTTAGGTAGCTCAGATCCAAAAGAAAAGCTTATCTCCATCACTCACTGGTGAAAATTTTACTGATGTCATCAGAAGTAACATTTGATTTCCTAACTGGTGGAATAAAGTCTCTTGAGAATCAGAAGTTACATTAAGTAAAAAATAATGATGCTTCTGACTATGTTGTTCAAAAAAAATCTTTGAAAACTTCAGGTTTATGAACATTTTAGTGTAAAAGTCTTGAAATGTTTAAATCTTACAATTAAAAAAAAAAAAGTACCACTTTTCTATACTGTGGTATCTAAATCTACCTCTTAAATTTTTTTATTTTTTTTTTTTTTCCCTGGGAGATTTTTACTTATTTCATAGAATCATAGAAGGATTTGTAAGGAACCTTAAAAGTCGCCCATTTCCAAACCCTCTGCCATGGTCAGGGACACCACCTCCCACTAGATCGGGTGGCCAAAGACCATCCAACCTGGGCTTGAACACCTCCACGGATGGGGAAGCCACAGCTTCCCTGGGCAACATGTTCTAGTGCCTTACCTTCCTCACTGTGAAGAATTTCTTCCTTATATCTAATTTAAATGTACTTTTTTTTTTTTTTTTTTTTTTTTTTTTTTTGGTTTAAAACCGTTACCCCTTGTCCTATCACTACACTCTCTGATAAAGAGTCTTCTGCCATCTTCCTTTAGGCCCCTTTAGGTACTGGAAGGCTGCTAAAGGTCTCCCTGGAGCCTTCTCTCCTCCACGCTAAATAACCCCTACCTCTTCAGAGGGAGAAGGTTACCATCTCCTTCAACTTGCTGGCTACACTTCTTCTAATGCAGTTCAGCACACACTTGGCTTTCTGGGCTGCAAGTGCACATTGCTGGCTCATGTTTAGCTTTGCACCCACTAGCACCCCCAAGTGCTAGTGCCAGCACAGAGAGAGACTGCAGGGCTGCTCTCTATTAACCTGTCACCCAGCCTGTGTTCAGGTTTGGGATTACCTTGATCTGGGTGTTTTAGCTGCTGCAAGCACCTCACTGAAGGAGTTGTTCAAGTCTCACTCTCCTCTGTGATGTATTAAGCAGACACCATTTTCCATGACATATGGTTGTGCTGTGACAACCACAGTTGAACAGTTGTGCTAGGCAGGATGTGCACAAATCACTAGATATATATCAGACAGTAAACCCATCCCTAGAAGAGAAATTAAATGTAAATTGCTAAATACATTCTTTGAGCTACAGCTTTGGTTCAAGCAATGACAGTATTGCCTAGGCTCACAAAGAAACAATCTAAAAAAGGAAAGTATTTTAATATATGACAAGTAGAAAATGCTGAAATTTCATTTTGATTTTTCTTGAAGAAAAACATCAATTTCCATTTATTTATTTATTTATTTAACACTGAAATCTTTTTTTTTTTTTTTTTTTTTTTTCCAAATTCTGCAGTTTCCTGTGAAGGGAAAAAAAAAAAAGTTGACTGAAAAGTTCTTAGTGGCTCTGGAAACACTGTGTTCCTTCATTCTTCTGTGAGCCTTTTGAAGACTTTCCAAATCTTTTATGCAGATAACTGTGTCAGCCTGTGCAATACCGGATTTAGGGAAGGAGGAACAAAACTGTGAGCTTCTCCTCCTAAATTCTAAAATGGGAGATTATAAATTCATTAGAATTGCTCTGAAAAATATAGATTCAGCTGAAGATTCATTGATCTTGTTTATGGCAAAGCCATTTGCTGATTCTTCTGAAGTTTCTAGTGAAAATGAATCCACAGTTACATCCTTCAGTATTTCATATGTGGTACAGATTTAGACCGTTTTGCAGCAGGCTGAAGAAACTAAACTGTTCATATCAGCCTCTTGCCTATTTGAGGTGTGCTCCTTGGGGAGCACCCTTAGAAACCAAAGCAACAGCTTGCCTGTAAAGAAATAGTCCACAAAGCAAAGCTGTCCCTGACATAATTTCTTCATGACATTGCACGTGAGTGAGAGGATTTTTTTATTGTTGTTCATTTATCATTTTGCTCATTGTTTGATTTGTTCTTTAGGTGTCACAATCTCTTGGATATAATTTACCAAAGCTAAGCAGTGTGTAAAAACTATTTAAACTTGCAGCAGTTTTGATTCTGTTTCAAATCAGAATGTCTGGACTGCTCTGCCACTGTCATTCAAAGCAGATTAGCACTTGGCATTTTTATGGCCTGACGTAGTGGGAGCCAGATAAAATACTGAGGCTAAAATGGCTTTACATGGGGAGCATGTGGTAGCACAGTAGATGTACATAACCAGAAATGATGTACTGTGACTTTCCACACTTATGCAAATGAAAACTATCTAAAATGGTGTACCAGTAGATCAGTACGTCCTTTAAAAAGCATCAGGTGACACTTCTGACCATGTCATAAAAAGTGTCAGCAATGGCAACATCTTCCAGTGTTAAAAATCAGACAATATCTGGGGAAAAAAATAATATTCTTGAGATATGGTAACTATTAGGAATTATACATCATGGTATTGGTCCCTGATGCAGAGGACTGACTCAGAGCCATGTTAAATATCCCCTTGTTGTCTAATTGTTGGTGAGGCAGCATTACCAACAGCATGCATGCAGTAAATCTAGCTGCTCTCTAAGAGAAATGGCAGCCAAGAATGTTAGCATTTTGCCATCTACTGTCCTCAATGAATCTCTCAAGGAAGTAGAAGTCCTGGTGACATATTCATTGCCTCAGGACGGTTGCTGACATAATGCGCAAGCAAATGTGTTTCATTTCTTTGTATAAATAACTCAATAGTGTTGTAGAGATGGATATGTCCAGGATCCCTTAAGAAAAACATCATTCACTTCTTTTTAAATGTTATGCTACAGAAAAAGTGATGCAGAAATTACAAAAGCTTGGTACAATGAAAATAAATGGTAACCTCTGTACAATATCCTCTATGAGTTTCCAGGGGATAAGAGTTTTGCTTTATGCTGTTCTGAAATCAAGGACATAGCATGTATCATCATTTTTTATCAGTATATATTTATTAGGATATATACATTTTTCAGTTATCCTGGACAGCAGCCAGCTGTAAATATTTAAGATCAGATTTTAATAACCTTATCACATGAATTTTAATAAGTTCTTAAATATGGCACTTGAGTCTGGTCCAGCCAGCTGGAGAATATTAGGCAGGATTCTGTAACCTTTATTCACACAGCATTCAGCTGTACTTGACCCAATGATTTCAACACTGTTAAGTGTTTGTCTGATATGAAGAACTGTGCAATGAAACATATATAGCCTGAATGGATCTTCTGAAAGCAAATGGAAAACTTCAGCCAATTTTGAGTCAGGTACTTTGTATGTTTCTTGGCAGTGAGGGGTTTGAATAACCATTGTACCTGATTATCTGTTTTGAATTATATTTTTAATAACTATGTTACCTTCCTTTCTGCCGAACTTAAGGACGTTTTCGACAACTGGAAGTACTTGACCACATCACTAATGCCCTCTCGTCTTTGCTGACGAATGTGAACACCCAACAGACCATGGCCCAGGACACTGGCAAGGTTGAGACTGACCTCCTGGGTGCTGCAAAGACCAGAGCTGTGGTCACACAAGCAAAGAGGAGAAGAATAGGCCAGCTCCTGAGACGGGCTTCTCGGCAGACAGCACTACTGAAACGGGGCTCGCTGGCACCTGGGGAAGTCCATCTGCCTGGCATGAAAGAGCAGCCTCACCCTTGTGCAGATACTGCTGAGAGGGGAACAATCCAGGTGGGATTTTCTGCACATGTTACCTTGGGCTCTTTGACCCAGAAGCAAACCTCCAGAGATAAAGGTTCCTTGGCATACGCAGTATCACAGTGTCCACCAGCTCTGCCAGGGAAAACCTGGGCTTCATCACATTTAGTGACTAAACAGCCCCACCTTTCTTCTGGATGTGAGGTGCCTGCCAAAGACAGGCCAAGAAGAGAGACACATTTGCTTCTGGCCCACACACTCAAAAAAGCAGCAGGCCTACACTGCAAGCCTCCAGACTCATTTGAAATGGAAGAGGTGAGGTAGATTTTTGCATATGGCATGCTAGCAATGTCTCCCTACCCGTATTTATTGTATAAGTTTGGATTCTTTTTTCAGGATGGAAGCTAGAGTAAATTACTTCAAACACCACGCTGTAGCATTATGGCAAAAAACAGTGGGATTTATAGTGCTCATTGGGGTTTTGATTATTTTAAATTGTCTTTGTGTTGGGATACTGTCAAAGAAGTTGGCACTGAAGTTACTGAGGTAGGATTCATTCAACCAGTATGATAGTGTAAGATGCCAATATGTTTTATGCAACGCTAGTTTTTTTGTGTGTCTGTGTTTTATAGAAGGAAGTTGCAGGAACACTAATACATATGGTAAAGGATATTTTTACAGATCCAGTCATTAACCATTTTTTTTTTCTTTTTTCCCTGTGTTCATGTTCTGGTGTGCTCTTTAAGAATGTTTCATCACAAAATTAGCCTTGGTTTTATAGCAGTATTTGAAATATTTTATCACTCTGTAAGCTAAGCATCCTAAAAACAGACTAACTCAGAACAGCAGCTTGTTCTCATATCTTCTGTCTGCAAAGTCCAGGATGCACAGCTATCTATATGTTTTAGCAACAGTGGGTTGTCAGTGGGGTTCTGCATGAAGTAGCAGAGACCAGGATACTTGCCAGTCCCTTTCTTACACCTAGAATTGTGTCAGCAGCAGTTTTTCTGGCCACACAACTGCAGAAAAAAGGCTACAGTAGGACAATCTCCAATCATACAGACTCACTGGGATGCTGACAAGAATGCTCTTCCCTTTCCATCCACCCATCCACCCACCCACCCATCCACCCATTCATCTATCCTTTCCAGCCATCCTTCAAGAGTGAGGAAAAGGAAGGGGTCTTACAACTCAGTTGTAAGAAGCAAAGAAATAAGGAGAAATTAGACAGTTGCCCCCCTGAAAAATTAGGGAACTTGGGAAGGAAGGAAGGAAGGAAGGAAGGAAGGAAGGAAGGAAGGAAGGAAGGAAGGAAGGAAGGGAGGGAGGGAGGGAGGGAGGGAGGGAGGGAGGGAGGGAGGGAGGGAGGGAGGGAGGGAGGGAGGGAGGGAGGAACAGCAAAAAGCCTGAAAAGGTGGGAGGCATTAAAAAAGTTTTACAGTTCTGAAAGTATTGGAAAGGTCAGGTTAAGGTGGTGGCATTCTTCATGAAGAAAGGATATTTATCATTTCAAGTCCGTTCCAAGGGTATTTTTCTGTGAAAGGTTTGGTGCAGCCTTTATATCTGCAGAACTGATTCAAGAGTCAGAGCAAGGGCCTGATTATTAGCTTTGATAAGGAAGAAGGTTTCTCCCAGAGATCTCCAGCACAGCAAATTTATAGTCCCGAAGTAGCCCATATGTCTTCATAAAGTACTTATCATGCTGGACTTGCAGCTCTGTGACTAGTGGCTCATGCAAAAGTGAAGACATTGACAGGGCAGTGAATGCAGATGATAGTGTACTCCTTAGTTTGACGTCTAAGACAATTTTATGAATGTTATAAGTTCAAATTAGACTCGGTATGCATTGTTTAACTTCTGGGTATTCTCTACCACATCATTAAGAAAACTAAGGCTGTAAGAATCGTGTACTAGCTGAAAGCATTGGGCCACCTAGCTCATTAGTCTGACAATGGCCTGTAGCAGATGTCTAGGGAAGAGAATAAGAAACATGGGTATAGAGTGATTCTTCCCTTTCTGGCCTTTGACAAAAAGGGATTTAGAGATGTCTTGACCTGCAGACTGCATCTAACCCACACCTAGCATGCATGTGTATGCATTACTTTTGTGTAATGGATCCCTTTTTCCATAAGGATTTTTCTGAAGGAGGATTATGCAGTATCATGACATAATGTTCCCATTGATACCATGAAAAAGACAAATAGATCTTAATTCCTAGAGGAAAAAAAAAATAAATCTGACCTTACATACACTCTTTGGCAAGATTTTGCCTCCATATGGCTACATTTCTTTGGGTTTCTTCTACTAAGTCATGAATTTTTCTAGGGGGAAATTTTTTTCTGAGGCTGTTCAGACAAGATTGTTAGTGTATTTACAGGTTAGGAACATGTATGTATTGATTATCTGAGGAAGGCTAGGGAAGCTTCAGAGACTAGAGCCTACTTTATGTCAAGAACACACACACACACACAGAGACATATATATTTAAAGGAAACAACCAAAAAAAGAACCATCTGAAAGATTTAATGTTTTCACTTTGAAATGTCTAGATATTTTTAATTCCAACCCCCTCCCTGTCCCTGGCAATAATCATCACCATAGATAAGAATTTTTCCTCTTCATTTTCAGATTCAGAGCTTTGACGACGAAATTCCATGTGGAAATGCTCCTGACACCACTTCAGGTGAGTGTTAAGAAACAGACATTTTGCCAGATTTGTTTTTAAAGTGGTGTTCCCATGTAGTTGCTTCTAAAGCTTATAAGAATATGTTTTTCCACTCCGCTCCCATCACCTCTGGCATTGGATGCATTGTTCTAGACATACCAATCTAGCATGGCCAGTCAAGACCCGATAAATGACAGGACTGTAAAATGTACTCACCTTGTCAGTGAGACACGGAGCGTACACCTGAAAAGGGTACTTCATATGCACAGTTCTGAGGGTTTGGGGTCTCCACCTGATGCTTTAAGCAAACCACTCTACTTTTACCAGTGACACCAAAGCTTCACTCCCACTTGGGGACTCATTTGCCAGATCTGAATGACCCCATATCTGCCAGATCTCAGATCCTAGGATCTTAGGAGATAAGTCAACAGGGAGGTTGGAGTTAGCAGCTCTGCAACCATTCTGTATGCAGTTCAGCCAAGGCTATGCAACCAGGACATTCTGGTGGCAGCATGGCCTCTACTCCATCATCTGAATCTCCTTTATCACATAGACTGTCATCACATGAGCAGACATAGCATTGAATCATGTTAGGAAATAGTTGTTTGAGTAGTATATGAAAGGATTAAACACAAAGCTGTTAGACCAGATGTTATACTGTCATCTGGGGCAATATGAGCTTGGATCCTGAGAAGCATTTTCTGACAGGGGTGATGGTACTGGAGAAGAAGGCTGTTCAGCCTCCAGAACAGAGAGCGTTTGGCCTTGCTCCCTAGTAACCTTTGCTAACCGGTGCTTAGAGCAGGACTATTACATTTTTTATTTTTATTTTTTTTATACTTGAAAAGGAATTTTGTATGAAAGAAGAAATAAATACCAAGAATCAGACAACAAGGGACAAAAGTGAAAGCCTGGTGAGCCCTCAACTTTTGAGGACTGTGTTATATCACTTTTGAAGAGCTGGCACAAATAATTAAGTAACCCAGCTTCATACACAGATATCTAAAAAAATTCAGATAGCCACTGGAGCTGATCATTCATGGATGCCATTGGCTGGAGCGACAGCTGGATGTACAGGAGTGAGCCTTTTGAAACCAGTGGCATAAGTCCCACTAACTTCAGATAGGCCAGCAATTTCATCAAAGTGTGTGGGGTTTTCTTGGTAATTGGTAGAGCTGAGTAAATATGATGGAGTATATCATGAATCCTTTGGATGACAGGGGGTTATTTTTTATTTTGAATGCTTTTTGTTGTTGTTTTTTTGTTGTTGTTGTCATTTGTTTGTTTTATAATAAATTGCATATCTATGGCACATCTTCTGGCAGGATTGTATGTCTTCAGTCTATCACTGCATGACTCCAACGAAGGGAGTTAATGTCAGGTCCTTGACGCAATTCAGGCTCAGTGATTTGTCACCTGAGTTACATGACATTGTTTTTATTTTGTTTTCTGATGGGTGTCTTGATCTTTATGAACAAAGGCAAGCCCCATACCAGTGCTCATAGCAGTATCTGTGCAAAGAATAGCAGTTCCCCAGGACATGTGCAATGCAAAACACCATTTGGGCAAAAATTCATTGAGAAATGAACAAAAGAGAATGTGGACATATCCTGATGGGAAAAAAAGAATATAAATAAATAAATCAAAATGTGATATCATACTTACAAATGTTTTGTTTTTTTTTTTTCCTTTCTTTGCCCAGATGTAAAAATGACTGTGCTATTTAATGATAGAGGCATTAGTTAAAGGATTTTGGAGATTAAATAGGTATATTAATCATGATGTAAAAAAAAAAAAAAAGATAACTGAGTAGTCTTTGAAGTCATAGGAATAAGCATGTACTTGGTAGTAATTGGTAGTAAAATTGGTAGTAAAAAGCAAAGAATGCAGAAAGTAATAATTTGTTTCTAATCCTGGTATGACTGTCCTCCAGTTAAGTGATCAATATATTATACAAGTAAACTGAACTTATGTATTATTTATGCCTTCAGAGCACCACAATACTATTTTAGACTTTTTTTTTAAAAACACTGGAATCTCTCTTCCTCTGTTGTTTTAGAGTTATTGATGCTTGGCCTAAATTTAAAGACCAATTTCAGTCTTTTTTTATGGGCTTTATTTCTATTCTCTCTCTTTTTTCCACTGCTCTTAAATGGCATTCGTACTCCATACCCATGGGATTCTTACTACAACTTCAATTTGCTGCATACCATGGAAGCAGTCTAAAAATTGCTAATTATGAATGCAGTATTGTTAGTAGTGAATAATACCTAGATCTTACAACAATTGCTACCAAATCAGCAGAATTTGTGTCAGATTGATAATCAGGGGTCCTCAAAGCAGGAGACAGTAGGGAACAAGGTCCAGGTTCCATTGGTAGCCTATGCAGGGAGAACCTCAGCTCCCAGGAGAGCATGTCTGAAATTAGATTTGGACTGTAAATCCATTGGGGCATAGACTGCCTCTTTTTCAAGGCTCATGCAGTGCCTGATACCATAGGGGGCCACTCGTATTTGGTTGTGGACTCTGTTGGAAAAGGTTATGAGAGCAGCGATGAAGATGGGAGAGCCTGGCAGGACCCTGCTGAAATGGGAACTCACCTGAGCAAAGAAGTGTGAGGTGCCCACTATGAGAAGAAATAGAGATAGATAGGAACAGACTGCTTTGCCTAAATGGAGCATATTAGAGCCGGGTGACTTATGGAAGTGCTTGTCCCAGTGGTATTGTCCCTTGGCTCTGTAGTCTGGCCTCAATTTTAGTCCAATTGCTTAATTTTCTACACTCCCCATGAAAGCCAATTCCCTGGCTGCTGTGTGTCTTCTTTATATTTCTCCATAATGTAGATTCTGGCTGTTTAACTGCAGTAGGCTTTATGATAAGGCTTTTTTTCCTTCTCTCTTGGCAGAACGCTGAGACTTAATTTTAAAAGACGCTCAAACCCCCCAAACATCTCTGAATGACTTACAGGGAAAGCAGAGTGTTTTCTAGCTCTGTTTTAAAAAATATTACAATCTTTTTTATTAGGCAATTTTATCATTGTTATAAATAAGTAATTGTACTGGGGAGAAGGGATAATCCTTATTTAATTAAATTCATCTATACTCCCAGGTTGGCAGCAACCAGACATATGTGAGACTAATACCCACAGCCTGCCTGTATGCATGTGCAATTAAAAATTCACTCTACAGTAGCACTGGCAGTTTAGTGTTGCTTTTGGCATTTACAAATTCTTTTATTTTGTGACTTTTTTTTTTACCATACACATATGCTGGAGCAGATGTTGCTTATTTGTTGTTTATTCAAATCTGTAGGCTCTGGCAGCTAACTCCATTGTTCTGTAATGAAGCTTTATTCACTGTCCTGTATTAGGATCCAGCAAATGCATGACAGGCAGAGTTAGCTCTCAGCAGGAACTACAGTTATTGTCCTTACTTATTGGCTGTTTATATTCTACAGCTCACAGTTGAGAAAGCTGGCTGGGCAGGGTAAGGGGTTGGGGATGCTGCGTGCAGAGGAAAATTACTTGACTCCACTCACTGTATCTTTGCCCTGATGAGGTGCAGGCTTGCATGTAAACTCATCTGTTGCAGGGATTTCAAATTCAGCACTTGAAAAATAGAGCTGTTTTCCCCGTCCACCCCCTCTTCTGCCTTGTTCCACCCGCCACCCCTGCTGCTCCTTCCTTTTTCAATTAGCCTGTGTAAAGCACTGGGTTTAACTAAAGGATGTTTCAGCGTTGTTCACCCCTGTTCACTCAGCACGTGCCTGAAAATTCATTAGCAGCCACATCTATTAGGGAGGTATCAGAAGCCAGTGTTACTTGGGGGTGCCTTGTAGGCACCTGCTCCCCCTTGCTTCTTATTTACTTCCCTCTCCCTCCGTGGGGATGGCCACATGCCCAAGAGGCAAGAATTCCTGTGTGGTGCTGACCCAGGCGGACGTGCTGCTCCCGGGTGCTCGAGTGCCAACAGAAAGGCATTAGCCTGCTGGAAAAGCCCTTGGTAGCCCAAGAGGCAATCAATCAGGGAAGTAACCACCTCCATCTGGCTCTCTGTGACATGGTAGCTCGCTACTGAAGCATTTGTGATTCATCTTGTCCCAACGAGTGGTGCCAGGGATCGCATACACCCAGTTTTTGCAGCAGCTGGGAACGTTCTAGCTTCCCCGCATGCTGAGCTAACGCGTTAGCTCCTGTGACTTATCAAGTGGCAATTCTTTCAATTATCACACCTTCACTCCTCCTACTCACCGGCTCCTCTTATGGTTTGGCACCATGGGAATATTCACAGAATGCAATTGGCATTTCTTGTAATTGACAGAGTGCCAAGAACGTGAATCCTGTTTGTTATCCATTATCCATTGTAATGTCTGTGTGCAATTGAAGGAGCAATGTCTTCTAAAGTGCAAGAAGAAAAGATGTGTATATTTCCTATGCTTTGAAGAGTATAGGATTTTCCAGGTACTTCTCCCTATTTTCAATGTAAAGAAGTGAACTGTTATTTAGAATTTCTTGTTTACTGTAGTGCCTGCATCATGTTGTTTTTCTTCACTTATAACAATAATTTTTAGTTTTAATAACAGAATAAAGAAAGGCAAAGAGACAGCCAAAGAGGTCGCTTGTTAAAGTGGCAGTCAAAATCTGGAACTTAAAAATTTCCTACAGCTACTCTTCTGTTGGTACTGCTTGATATTTATGTTTAGGTTTGCCATTAATGATCACATACAGTTTCCTCATATGGGGTCTCCTAAAACATGATGAGTAATAGATCCATAATACACTTCTATATGTTCATGAAGCAGTCATAGCACAGTTCATTTGAGTTAGCATCACAGATATTTTCACAGGAGAAAAAAATCTCCAGTCCTTTAAAAAATATTCACAAAGATCTCACTAACAAGAACACTCAGAGGGTCCTGCATTTTCTACAAAAAATAGTTTTGCTTTTATCAGCGTTATTTGTGGAATTTGCTCCTGGATATTAATCTTTATGCATCCTGAGGAAAAGTCCTGTTTGCAACAGCTTTATCTTCTGCAGGTGACCTGGCACAAAGGAGTCATCTGCTTTCTTTAGTTTCTTTGTGTTACTTTCATTTGTTTTATGATGGTGAAGTCTATATTTTTTTCCATCTTCTGCACATGAACCGTTTAAAGGCCTTCTAATTCTTTCCTATTTCTTTACATTAGAGACCTATAAGGGAGATTAAGAGGAAGCTGTGTCATTTTCATGCATTTTGTAGCCTGAAGACATCTTGAGGGGAAGTTGTGTGATCCCAGCAATAAGCAGAAACTGTCAGAAAGTAGAGGCTGAGAGAAAAGAGCAAAAGTGAAAGGCAAGGTTATAAAATTATGAGTTTTCAAACCTTCCTGTATCTTCTGCCAGTACAGAAACATCTTCAGTTGCCTGATCCCCTCAAAGAAGTCCTCTCAGAGAGGCAATTCTGTTGCTCTTGAGAATACACTGACTGCTTCACTTTGTCACGGTCTTTGACATGTGTCACTCATCAGCATATATCCAAGTTCAGCAATGGATATTAAGGTGGAAACCCAGCAGGTGGTGATGCCAGTCACTAGTACAAAAAATAGATGGGCAGCAAATAAAGGAAGTCTGACAGACTTCTGAAATGGTTGTTGGGAGGTCGTACCTCCTGCCGGTGGTGCCAGGAGGCCAGTCTTCAGGTCAACGCAGCTGTCCCAGGAACACTGGGGCTTGTATGATTTTCAGTGAGTACATTCCTAAAAGTCACTGTGCATTTATAACATTTTGTTGCACATACGCATCATATTTTAGGTCCTGCTGCAGCAGTCTGATTCATCCTGGTGGGAAAGGATATGCGCACATCTCATACTTAAGGCAGATGGCCTAGTGAAAGTTATAAAACCTGCTGTTGTTTAAACCTTGAGGGGGGAGGGGAGGGGGTATAAAATACCTTAGGTAACCAAGAGAATAACCAAATAGTTTGAGGGATGGATTTAGATTAATAGCCATAGCCTTTTAAACAAGAAAACTTCTGAAATGAAATCCAGTTGTGCTAAAGTTGTGCTGAGGCCTTGAAAGAAGTCATTTTCTATTTTTTTCTTCTGCCTTTCCTTCCAACACCTTCAACAGAGCACAGCAGGGTCAGAGCCTTGCCAGACCACCGTGATGCTGCACTCATGGTGCCAGCTGAAAGAGTGACCATTGAACCTTAAACCTTGTTACAAAACTCGTAATTCCTGACACATATCCTGCTCAGGCTTCAAGCCAGGTTTGTGAGAACATACATTTCTGATGCTTTTCTGATGCTTCTATATTGCTTTGCCATGGCTTTTAAAAGAGGGGGTTGATTCCCCCTACTGTCAATGACCCTTTTGAGAGGGGGACATTGGTGTTACTGTGGGTATATTTTTGTGCTCTAGAAAAATCAGATTTCTTTCCAGATGAGAAACATGTTTCCTATTCCATAGATCTTCTACATACTTGTCATCTACTGACTGATACTTAGCATTTTTCCTCAGGAAAATATCACTGACACAGAGAGGCAGGCTTACTAAGCCTAACGCTCTTAGACCCCCTGAACGCAGTTTAATTGATATTACCATGGAAATAGAGATCAACAGCCAATTACAGTAGCTCTACAAAGTAATGCCCAAAAGCCAGGCATGTATTTTGACCTCCCAATTGCTTTGACCACTGCTGACCAGGCAGCAGTTGCTGAACCCTAGCAAGAACAAAGGGGCTTTTTGCTCATTTTTCTCAAAGGTCTCTGTAAGGTTTGCCAGAAGCCATCCCTCCTTTTGTGAGGTGCTCACGGTTGCAGGGAGCCCTACAAGGCTCACTGCAATTGCTTATTTTTTATTCATTATCTATGTGCAGCTGCTACTGGGAGAAGTTGTGATGTAACATGATCTACAGTGTAGGCTGATGACATTCAGCTCTACCTCTCATTTTCATCAGAAGCAGACACAACC
Organism: Aythya fuligula; assembly: GCF_009819795.1. Taxonomy (NCBI): domain Eukaryota; kingdom Metazoa; phylum Chordata; class Aves; order Anseriformes; family Anatidae; genus Aythya; species Aythya fuligula. The sequence continues at coordinate 61,080,679 of NC_045560.1, forward strand.
ATCACCCGTCTCTCCCGACATTTGGCAGCAGCACGAATCTGAATTAATGACAGTTGGCTGAAGCTCAGTTGAAATAAGATGGAAGTAATACTGACTCTCAAGGAAAAGTAGGAGGAGGACCTGGCAAAGTTTGAAGCTGTTTCATCAGCTGAAGGAAGATAAAAGACCATTGTCAAAGTGACTGCAATTTCAGGTTTTGACTAGATTCATCACTACGCCTAACCTCCCAGACTGCAGAAACATCATTTATCACAGATAACTGCCTACAGTGTTCTCTCTTTCCCTGTCAAATTCAGCTCTTAGATTACTCATTTATACTTTTATCATTTCTAGGGCAGTGTGTTCTTGTGTAGGACAAGCAAGAAATGATCGGAAGCTCTGAGTGGCAGGCAAGGCAGACGCCTTACTCCCGAGTGTGGCAGCTTGCAGGGGTGTGTCTGCTGTTCTCTGTGACAGCCTGTGAGATTCCTGATGTCACTCTGTATAACCAAACCTGATGTGACCTTTGTCCCCAGATACTTTAAATACTCTAAAGGGGGTTTCCAGACTCAGGAACCAAATTGTACTTATCTACTTCTTAAAAGAGGTAAAGTCGGAAAATTCTGAATGGTGAAACCCTGCCACTGAAGTCCACAGACTGACCTCCTCTGGGGAGGCAAAGGAGAATTCACTAGTGCTAGGCAGGTAATTATATGATTTTCAGTAATGCAAAAGGTGGTGAGCACACTACTTCCTTTGTCTATATTCATCTATGATTTGGGTAGGAAGGAAAGGAAATAAAAAATGTTTTGTTTTGTTTTGTTTTGTTTTGTTTTGTTTTCTTCTCTTTAACAAGCAGCTTAACAGAATATTATCAGCTAATTCAATTCTTCTGCAAAGCTTCTTTCCACACATGAGCTATGGACAACCCATAATGCGAGCATGTGAAAGAGCCAGCCAACCCACCCACCAGCCCCAGGCATTTCACAATGGAGTATATTTATACCTGCTGTCACGGCGCTGACTGTAGGGTACAGCAGATGTACTGAAGCTAGTTTTAAATCAGTAAATATGTCCACCGGTTTTAAAGCACGTTAGTATGTGGCTTAGGTATCAGTGGTTGTCTAGCCACAGGATCAGGGAGCCAAGCGTGCCCTCTCACCCAACTTCTGTGACAGGTTTTGCAGCCTGGGCACAGCTCCAGGCTGCTGTGCTCTGCCTGCTGGCTGTGCTGTGCCATGAGTGTGCTAGACATAACCATCCTATATGCTGAATCCTAAGCCAAAAGCTTGGCTGGAACCTGGTGCAAAACTGCTTTTTCTTCAGGTGTTTTGTAGGACAAGAATTGAAGTTGAATGTGCTGATGGTAGACATAGAATTGCTATGCAGCTATTTCTGCCAGTGCAGTTTGCACCTTTAATGCTCCCTGACCTGGTTCCCTGAGGTGCTTGCGGCTAATATTTGGAGAGCATGTAGGTCAATCTCCTCCTAAAGGATTTGGAAGCGGTGCCTTGGGCAAGGAGTAGGAGCCTGCACAGGAGGACACAAAGCACCATGTGTGCACCCCCGGTCACAGGGTGCGGGAGCACGCCTGGAGCTGGGCATGTGCCTCCTGCTAATGATGGCCATGACATCCAGACCCCATGGATAAAAGAACTGCAGACTGAATGTAGAGATGAATCAAAATATCTGTGGCTTTCACATGACACACTCCCTCTGCTTTTCATCTCTCCCCTGGCCCTGTCTCACCACCTTGGGGTACAGCATATGTATACTCTTGGCCTACGGCAGTTCCTTGCAGTTTTGGGGCTGCAGGACCTTCCCCTCTTGTTCAGAATGAGTTTGGCTTCATCCCCATGGAAAGAGATGCATGCCTGAAGTCTTAAATATACCAGTGTTACCTATAATAATGGGGAGAAAATTATTGAAGATTGAATGAGAGCAGGGGGAATAGGGTTTTGAGAAGCATTAAGAAATTCCTCAGAGGAGCCAGATTGTGTTCATCTCTACCAGACACAGACCCTTTTGTGCCATTTGTACGCCGCTTATCATCACGGTGTGGCACAATTAATAACAGAAATTAACCTCACATAGAGTTTTGTTATTGTGTTTAATGTATTTTCACCCAGTCGCACTGTGTTAGATGTTTGCCATGGAATTCCCCTTCAATTTTTTACTTCAAAGGGACCAAGGGACAGACATTTAGCTATGCTTGGTTTTGAATAAGAATAGATATCTTTGCTGCATCTGATGCATTTTGGGGTGTATAATTTGCTTTCATATAATATGACTATTCTAATAAGATGGTTTATCTTATTTCTGTTGCAATGTCATTGAAAAATTAAATCTGCAAAGGATGTCGTTAAAAACTGTGGTTTATGTTGGCCTTTGGAAACAAAATTTGTGGTTTATGTGCTGCTGCCATCTGGTGATTGTTTTCCTGAAATGCTGCACAAAACAGATGTAGCTGTATAGAGAGGGATCAGTCCCGCAGCACCATTATAGTTAGTGTTTCTATACTGATGTCTCTTACATGCAAGATAGTTGTAGAGCTGTGTATTATGCTTGGCTAGAAAACAAATGATATAAATAAACCTTCTTAACTTAGTTCACTTGTTCATCATCCTTTCTGCAATGCGGAAAGTGAATTGGTGTTATAGAAGTTATACAGGAATATTTAAAAAAAAAAAAAAAAGGATTAAGAAAAGACTTTCTCCTGCATTTCAGGCACTAAGTAAAATGTTTATGTCCATAGTCAACAGCCAATAATCAATACAGTTGCCTGTGAGGGAGCTACCTCCAAGTAGGGAAAGACAGCATGGTTTTGCCACATACATGGGAACCGATATGAACAGCAACATTTCTTTCCCTAAAATGCTGAAAACTGTACAAAATAATTTCTTCTGGTGCAACAAGGTTTAATGGGCTTCAGAAAATCTACTGTTCTGGGTAACAATGCCAAAAAAAATGGTTCTTTGTGACTTATGTGAAATATATATTTTCAGTGGAGTTTTATTAGTCCTTATTGGCCATATAATAGAGTGTGAGACCTAAAATCAGCAGTGCCAGTCCTCTCTGAGTAGCAAGAGAGGGGAGTAAGCTGCAGCAACTCTCCCATCACAAGACAGGACCATCTGTAACTGCCATGCAGTTGATATATTCCTCTAACACACAGCCAGCTCTTACTGCAACATGCTTTTTTGTAATGTTATGGGCAGGACAGTGCTGTTAAGGGTAACATACAGACCTAAAATTCCCAGAGCAGGAGGGATAATATGTCCAAATGGGAAGGATATTTGTAGGTACACAAAATAAACCCATTTCTGTTTTGAAAGTATTGTTCAAAAACGTATTTCTGAAACAGTTTTTGTCCTATAAGACAGAAACCATTCATTTTTATCTATTTATTATTATTTATTTATTTATTGCAATATTTTGGAGAATCAGAGCCTTCACATCTTTTACCTGCTTCTGCTAGAGCTGTAGAGCTGTGCAGCTTTGGTGCCTTTGGTGTTTGATGCCTGTTTTTGAGAAGCAAAACACAGAACATAAGAAAACCTCTATTCAGTTCTGGCACTTCCATGGACGTGGTGTGACTTTCATTCATTCCACCTCTTACTTCAGTGGTACTTCCATTCAACTGTTGTTGAATTAAACTATTGTTGAATTGAAGTGTTTTGTCAAGCCCCAATCAACAAGGTATTTATGTGTGCACTAAACTCTGGGTGTGGGAACATTATGCATAGATTTAAGCCCAAATCTAGTTTTCTTGCTGAATTTAACATGAGTGTTTAAGTTGTAATGATGCTAGTGCCTTAAGCGTTTCACGTGAGAGATTGCATACTGTCTTTGCTTGTATAGCTAAGTGAAAAACTTAGACTAAGCCTTTCAGGCTTCTCTTACTTTCATGATATCTGACTACATTGTGGTGCCTCTGCATTGTTTAGTCCCATGTATATAACAGATAGTTTTAGAAATGCCTAACTACATCAAGGTCCTTCAACATTTAAATAACTACAGGGAAAAAAAAAAAAAAAAAAAAAAAAAGGCATTGCTAGGCTGCAATTGGCTGTTCTGTTATTTCCTATGACAGGATGAGTAGTCCAGATTTTAATTTGTGAATTTAAAATTCAAATTTGCACAAATGCTCTTGCCTTTGAAATTTTTGTGCCTGTGCTTCCCCAAATACTCAAATGAGGTAGAAAACAAACACTGGAGTGCACTGACCCATGTTAATGTGATTCACTAGACATACAAAAAATATAGTATGATTTATAAGCAATGCAGAAGTTCTCATGGCATCTTTTCATGTTGTGAGTATTCTCCAGGTTGGAAACTAGAAAGAGGTTGTGTTGTTTGCAGCCAAGTCCACATAAAACCAGCTGCAGAGTCTTCAGAGGAACCCAGAACTGCACTCCAGCACTTATTTTTTTTATTAATTAGGGAATATTCTTTCATTAGTGGTAAACCTAGAAGCCCAGTAGGTTCAGAAAGATCCTGCATGGAAGGCTGGTGAAAACGGAAGCCACTGTATCTGCATGAAATTGGATTGATCAAGTAAATGGTTGGAAAGCTGTGGGACCTTTGAGGTTTGGAAGGCATGTACTTTCTTATGTGGTACAGAATGAAGCAGCAACCTGATTAGTAAGTTCCTCTAACCTATTTTTATTTAAAATTCAGGCAGAACAGAAATGGAATGCAGGAGCTAAACTATCCCAGTTCAATTAGCACAGAAAGGCGAAGAGCCAAGGTTTTCCTCACCAAGGTCTTCAGGGGCAATTCTCAGGTTTCCTCTTTCCAGCATAGCCAGATGTATTCTCCGCACAGGGCCCAGAGTTGTAATTTTTATCTCATAGTTGAATACTGGTCTGCGTCTCTACTTCTTCTCCAAACATACTTTATCTTTCCTTTGTGTGATGCTCTGCATGTATTTGCAGAATCTCTACAGGTTTGGGTGTCTCCACACACTAGGAGAACTGAGTGGAACTACATGAATAATGGATAATTTGGTTCACTGGATGAACCAAATGATTGGGGAAAAATGTGGTTTAGGTAGACTGGAATTAAAAACATGTTTTGCTTAATGTTCAGGTGATTTAACCCATTTTTTTCCACCTTTCTACTTTAAATTAAAAAATGAAGTTACTCTCAGAAAAAATAAAAATAAAGGTATATTTGAAAGAGAAAGGAACATTTAAAAAATGCCAAAGTATACCATGCAAATTTTGCTGATCCTTCCTACTGTCTTTTTGGTCAACTTGTATCCTTCCTAAAGATGCTCTTCCTGTTGTTGAAAGACTTAGTTCATTTAAAAATAAGGAATTGTTGCTTCTAAGCAGTGAGAGTTTTTTAGATGCTAGCAACAGCATACAGTCTGGATGTTTTCAGAAAAGATGATATTTATAGGAATTTGTCCTGGGAGACCTAGCAGAAACTTGGGCTTATAGCTATCCTCACCAGGTACTACAGCCTGCCAAGAAAAACTGTACTGTTACCATTGGCAAACTATTAACTTTCACAAAGAGGGAAACTGTTCCTTCTCAGGACAGCACTAGCCATGCTCTAATTTTCAGCCTCACTTACTCCCTCCCTGCTTGGGACACTAAGTTGAAACGAAGTGATAGATTGGCCCAGTCCTCATCCAAAGCATGGTTTCCTCAGTACACAAATGCTGCCTTCCTCTCACAAATGCTGCAAATATTACTTGACTCTGGTATACAGACTTTAAACCAGACATAGTTTACTTGACTCTCATATATAGACATTAAAACTGAGCTGCCTCAATTTGAAAAGGATATCATGTTTAATCTAGTTTCTACACAGCCCCAGCCTGCAGCATGACCTTTCTTCCCAACACGGCACTGCTTCACATTTCTCCCGGGAGCATGCGTGAAGTCTTGAAGACTTGAAGTCTTTGTGGGAGCACTATGACAATCTTTATAGCTTTTCACTTCTCCTTGAATTGGAGGATCGTATTTGTTTTCACTACGTCTTATTTTAAATTCAGACTTCAGTGGAAATCACTGAAACTTTCACTGGCTTTGAATAAAGTGTTCCAGAGTCAGAGAAAAATCTCATCTTTTAAAAACTCCTTATCTCCACCTGCATGCATAGCCTAGATATGGCCTGGCACATTTGATAGGATCTCACATGTCGGTGTGGGATGTAATGATTAAATTAGGCGCCTGAATGTACTTGGAAAAGATCTGCAGCACAGATCCTCAAAGACTTCACTTTACATAGATTAAATGGGGAATTTAAGTCTTTACGCTGGAAATATTAGTTAACTACACATCTAACATGTAGGTAGGTGCAAATTAGATGCCTAACTCAGATGAAGGTGATTTCACCTTCAGCGGTTTGACTGAATTGTGCTTAAGATGGTTCTCATTCAACCATGAATTTATTTTCTCTTGGAAGTTTCTATTTTGCTTACATAAAAATTGTAGAAACTGGATTCATACTCAGAATGGTCATTAGGTCCTGTTACATAACCATTTTTTAAATACAGAGACAGACTTTCAGAGTGGTTTGAGCCTTGGTTTATGTATATACCTTGAATGTTATTTAGTGAGAGCCATGATAGCTGAGCACACCTGACACCTACTTCCAAGGGAGTTCAGGGAGGCTTGTGGAGGTCTTTCTGTAGCCTAATGGCAATGATGTTAACTGTCTCTGTGGACATTTAATCCAGTCATTATGTTTCACCTTGTGACTAAAGATCAGCCCAGAGTGTACCATCACATACCTTGGGTAGTGCTCTAGCTAGTTAATGGTGTGTCTGGACAGACTGGACGGTTGCAATACATAAACGCTTTTGACTGTGTTGTTGGAACAGATGCTTTGCATTTCTTCAAGTAATGGGCCAGACCTGACTACAGCCACCTGGTCTTGACTAGGTTAGAAAGTGAATTCTAACAGCACTACTCTTCCATTAAAAGTTATGCGTGTTGTTTTTTTGTTGTTGTTGGTTTTTTTTAATTCTTTTTCTTTTTTTCTTTTTTTTCCCCCTATATGTAATTTCTAGTAGCATTTCAGCTACTTTTGTATTCTACGTGTTTCAGGATTAAAACAGGCACTAAATAAGCAGATAACGTGGTTTTCTAACTCTGCAGACTTTAAAGCATGAAGGTCAAGTTTTGTTATATCCTCTGATGGAGGGTCTTTCTCTCATGGGGCGTTATTTTGAGTTTCATAGTGGCTCAACTAAAACATTTATACTTTTCAAAAATTTTTAAGCCTTTCTACATTTTTATGTATGGAAAACTATAGGCCAGACTAACACACTGGAAGCAACAGCTGGCAAAGATGCAACGGGTAATTGAAACAGCTTCAAAAAAAAAAAGTTTAGAGAATCTGTAGAGCAGTCTCCCTGGGGGAGAAGCTGAACCACGATGTCGTTTGTGGGAAACTGCAAAGATGAGTTTTGAGACCACCCACAAAACAGGCATTTTTCAGCAACTTCGTTGCAAATTTTGTAATGTCTGAGATGGGAACCACGTATTTCTCATCTGAGATAGAAAAGTGACTGATATGCTGATGATACTAAGTGACAACGCAAGTAATTCATTTAAAAAACATAATATGTGTTTTTGGTTCTGCAGTTGCTGTCTACAAATAGATTGTATGATTTTCATTATTTGATGCCTCATCCTTTTGTTTCCCCCAGCAGAGGTGATGGTGACAAGAACAAGCAGCTGCCAATCAGACAGCAGTGGGTTCATGGAGGAGCTGCCAGAGCCCTTAGTTTTGCAAGTAAGGAATCGATCAATATTCTATATTAATCAGCAGATCTGTGAAAACTCTGTAACCCTGGCACAAGTAACAAACAAACAAACAAATAAATAAATAATCATGGAGTCAGGAAAGCTTAATGAAAACAAATTCACCTTCCTAGAAAACCTCATAAGGCAAGAAGCATTCTCAGAGCTTTGTGCAATTCTCCCACCACACTAATGCAAGATTTGCGCAAGGTTAGAGAAGAAATGAGACATGAATCTTTGATGGAACAAAGTAGTGGTTGCTAAATGAAAATGATAGTAAAACTGTAATTAAAACTGTAATATATATATATTTTTTTTTCTCCCCCTATTTTTCCTCCCTTTTTTTCTTCTTTTATTTTCTTCAGAATGCATCTTTGTCAGGAAAGATGAATATTATTTCTGATAACTACAATGAAGAAACAGCCCTGTCACATAGGACAAAGTTTCCTATGTTAAATCAAGATTTCCAACAAAATCCAGATGATTGTGTTACTGAGGTCTTCATCACAGCTTATGAGAGCATCTTGAAAGTATCTAAGCCAACAAAAGCATGCAGTGACCAGGGAGAAGAGATTAGTCTCCTGCTGACTGCAGAAAATGGTGATTATCAGGCCCGTAATGTTGAGCTACATAGTCTTGTCCAAGAAAGATTACACGATATGGACAAGAAAGAGCATAAAACTGGAAGAAAGCAACTGGAAAAAGAGGAGTGCATGAAACAGTACACTCCTTGTTTTAAGAGTGATACTCAGGATGAAGGAGATCCTATCTCCTCAAAATCTGATCATCAGTTTTGTTTCAGTACAGGACATAAAAATGCAAATATAGCCTTCACTGAACTGAGTGATACAAACCATGCAGTCATCAGTGAGGGCAAACACAGAGGCAATGATGAAGGTGAGAGGTGCCTGACTGAAAAGCACATTGGATTTGCATATCAAGAAAATGCCCATGGAAGCAGTATAGAACATGTTAAAGGACAGTGGTGGGGCCAGGAAGTGGTTGGCAAAGATGGTACCCTGCTTGCAGTGAATGAGGAGACAAATAGACAGATGCTCTGCAACTTGGATAATAATGCAAAAAATACAAGATACTTCTCTGAAAGGGGGCTCACAGAAACTCTGTGTCAGGGCATGGCAGTGCAGAGTGGGAGTAGTGCCACTTCAAGCAGCTCTTCACAAGTATCTTGCAGTCCTCTGTGCTGCCTAGCAGAAGGGCCTGGATTAAGCTCCCCTGAAGATCAACAGACTGGTAGCATAAGGGAGATGTTAGGTGCTGACAAACCTGAACAGGCAGGCACTGTCCAAAACTGCGAAATGACTCGTACTCCTCTGAAATCTGTTACTGTTCAGATGCCTTCAGGGCTGGAGTTTACTTCAAGGGTGAAGTGCAAAGGGCAAAATGCTCCTTGCATTGAAAGCCTTGCTAAGGATGACCCTGTGGACATGTTCAGCATATTAGCGCTCCCTGATGGTCGTCATCTTGTGTGGTCAGACCCAGGGGCTTCAAAGGACGGTGTGAAGCAGACCACTGAGTCCTCCAGCCAAACTGACACCCTCACCAGGAAAACCAGGCCGTCACTACTGCTTTGTCCACCCCATAGCCACCTGACAAAATCAGCCTCTCTAGACAGCATGCTCTTTGGCAAATACAGATCGCACCACTGGGGTGAAACCTCTGGCATCACAGGTGCACAGGGCAATCACTGCTGTCGCTGCTGCTGCTGCCACAGCTGCTGCTCAGGGACATATCCTGTGGCTGTTTCTCCCCATCGCCTTGTAGGCTGCTGCTCAAACCACGCCACCACCAAGCTGCAGCTCTTGAAGACACTGACACTCCTGCAGAAAACTGCGATGCGAAATCTTCCTCAAGTGAGTAGGTTCCTTCAAATAATAATATATAGATGGCTGACACACTTATTTGCTAAATGCGCAAGCTATCTTTATCTTTCCTCTGCTATTTTTCTTGTTTCTTTAGTGAGACATATCTTGGGAATAAAACTGAGAAAATGGGGAGGGAAAGAAGCACTCCGTTCTGGACAGACATGGCAAACATGTCTGTGTACCTTCAGTTTTGTTGGGCCGCTTACTTTCATAATGTATGTTCATCAACTCAGTCTTAAAATATTTACTGTGAATAAAGTAATAAAGTGTAATAAAGGTGATAAAGTTTTCAGGTTAAGTGCAGAGAAGAAATAAGATTTGATTTAGAGAATGAGTTTCAATTAGTTTCTGTGAATCGGATGATTTACAGTAACTGAGTATTGTACTGGGTAGAAGAAGCAAGGTTATATAATTTAGTGCAATCCTCTTTTACTGAGAACTAACTTAATTTATATTATAGTGTTTGTTAAATACTGAATGTACATATTCAGATACATACCATAAGCCAAACTGATTTAAATCAAAGGGAAGAGCAACTTCTCAGAGCCTCAAGTCATTTTATCATGGTAGAGTAAGCAGTTTTCATTAAATCTAAGGCTGTGTTAAGATGACCATTTGCAATAAAAAGATCAATAGTAAAAAGTCACCACATTATTATTTTTTTGGTCAGAATTGTTGAGAGGTCCCAAAAGTTGTGAAAGACTCAGGATGTGTTGGGTAAGAAAGAAAGGAATGGAACTGAGAAGGGCTTTTATGTCCTGGGAAAAATGTAGTGCAGTATACATCCAGATTCTTTGCAGGACTTCCTGTTTTTCCTCTTTTGATGCCACATCGTTGAATATATAAATCTGCAATGTCTTGTCTTTTAACATTATATGGAAAAACATGCATTTGTTAGCTATCATGCTGTTGCCACAAGATGGCAGTGAATCAGTAACTTATGGTGGACTAGAAGCTTGTTCTCACTGATTACTACTTAATCACTCTTCTAATAGGGGCTAGTGGTGATTTTTCTTCTGCAGTCTGTGGACAGGGAGTGTGGGAGGAAAAGGCTTTGCACCATACTGTTATCCAAGATCTGTCCTTAGGGATATGGCTTCACATCACCATCACTGTGCAATAAGAGAGTGAATATACTGAATATTAGCCACTCTGTAGATATTTCATGGTTGCATATTTTTGCTTTACACTAAAGGTAAGGTAGTACTGAAAGACGTACTGTTCGCATAAACTCGTGGCTTCGAGACTGGTGTGACCGGCAGAATTTCGGTTTCTTTGATCATGGGAAGGTCTACGCTACACCGGGCCTGATGGCACCGGATGGGATGCGCCTCTCTCGGAGAGGGGTAAGGATCTTCGGTCAGGAGTTGGCAGGGCTGATAGATAGGGCTTCAAACTAGAGTCGAAGGGGGAAGGGGCTAAAACCAGGCGCGCCGGTGAAGACCTAAGGGATGGTACGCTAGAATCAGAGGGGCTGTGTGCCAGTGGGGTCCCTTGGTCAGATCCGCAAGGTGCTGAGTGTAAGGAGACGCAGCTGAAGTGCTTTTACACAAACGCACGCAGTATGAGGAATAAAATAGATGAGCTAGAAGTCCTGGCCCAGTCCCGCAACTACGACATCATCGGCATAAGCGAAACCTGGTGGGATGAGTCCTGTGACTGGGGTGTTGCGATAGATGGTTACAGGCTCTTCAGGAGGGACAGGCAGGGTAGGCGTGGTGGTGGGGTGGCGATGTATGTGAAGCAGGGGCTGGACTGTGTGGAACTTCAGGTCGGCGATGGCAAAGTTGAGAGCCTCTGGGTAAGGATCAAGGGACGAACGAATAAAGGGGATGTCGTTGTGGGAGTCTATTACAGACCGCCTGGCCAGGACGATAGCGCCGATAAATTATTCTTTACAGAACTAAGAGAGGCCTCGAGATTAACTCCCCTGGTCCTTATGGGGGACTTCAACTTGCCGGACGTTAACTGGGAGTGCCACACGGCTGACACGAGCAAGTCCAGGAGGTTCATGAAGCACCTAGATGATAACTTCTTGGTGCAGGTGCTAACGGAGCCAACTAGGAAAGGTGCCCTCCTAGACCTGTTGCTAGAAAACAGAGAGGGTCTGGTGGGAGATGTGGTGATTGGTGGCTGCCTCGGTCATAGCGACCATGAAGTGGTTGAGTTCAAAATTTATGGTGACAGAAGGAAAAGTGCCACCAAAACCTCATCCCTAGATATGGGGAAAGCGGACTTCAGGCTGCTCAGGGAACTAGTCAGTAAGGTCCCCTGGGAAACTGCTCTTGAAGGCCTCGATGTCCACCAGTGCTGGTCACTCTTTAAGCGATGCCTCCTAGAAGCACAAGATAAGGCAATTCCAAAATATCGCAAGTCAGGCAGGCGGGGCAGGAGGCCAGCGTGGCTAACCAGGAATGTTCTAATGGAGATTAGGCGGAAACAGAGAGTGTTTCGCTACTGGAAGGAGGGCCAGGCGTCATGGAAAGAATACAGGGATGCTGTTCGTGTTTGTAGGGAGAAAGTTCGAGTGGCCAAAGCACAGCTAGAGTTGAAGCTGGCTGTGTCTGTGAGAGAAAATAAAAAGGGTTTTTTTAGATATGTAAATGGAAAAAGGAGAACTAAAGAATACATAGGGCCGCTCCTTGATAGGGAAGGTCTCCTCACAGACGATGACGTAGGCAAAGCAGAGACGCTTAACGCCTTCTTTGCCTCTGTCTTCAATGCCGATGATGGGCTTCGAGACCCAGGGTGCCCTGAGCTGGAGGACCAGGACGGTGGGGATGACAAACTCCCAACTGACCCTGAACGTGTGCGGGATTTGCTACTCCACCTGGATCCCTACAAGTCCATGGGTCCGGATGGGATTCATCCCCGGGTGCTGAAAGAGCTGGCGGATGTCATCGCGGAACCTCTATCAATTATTTTTCAACGATCCTGGGAATTTGGAGAGGTCCCGGTAGACTGGAAGCTGGCAAATGTTGTGCCGATTTTCAAGAAGGGTCAGAAAGAAGACCCTAGCAATTACAGGCCTGTCAGTCTCACGTCAGTGCCTGGTAAAGTCATGGAGAAGTTGGTTCTTGGACTTATTGAGGCGCACCTGGGGGACAAAGCAGTCATTGGTCCCAGCCAGCATGGGTTTGTGAAGGGTAGATCCTGCCTAACTAACCTGATTTCCTTTTATGATAAGATCACCCGTATGGTGGACCAAGGGAAACCAGCTGATGTGATTTTTTTGGACTTCAGCAAGGCTTTTGACACGGTTTCCCATAGGATCCTACTGGACAAAATGTCCACCATACAGCTAAATAAAAACATCATACGATGGGTGAGCAATTGGCTAACGGGCAGGGCCCAAAGGGTTATGGTAAATGGAGCTGCGTCAGGCTGGCGGGCGGTCACCAGTGGGGTCCCTCAAGGCTCCATTTTAGGGCCGGTACTTTTCAATATTTTTATAAACGATCTGGATGTAGGAATAGAGGGTATTTTGAGCAAGTTTGCTGATGACACCAAACTTGGAGGAGTTGTGGACTCAAATGAGGGCGTAAAGGCCTTGCAGAGGGATCTGGACAGGTTGGAGAGCTGGGCGATCACCAACCGCATGAAGTTCAATAAGAGCAAGTGCCGGGTCCTGCACCTGGGACGGGGAAACCCTGGCTGCATGTACAGACTGGGCGATGAGACGCTGGAGAGCAGCCTAGAAGAGAGGGATCTGGGGGTCGTGGTAGACAGCAAGTTGAATATGAGCCAGCAGTGTGCCCTGGCAGCCAGGAGGGCCAATCGTGTCCTGGGGTGCATCAAGCACGGCATCGCTAGTAGGTCAAGGGAGGTGATTGTCCCGCTCTACTCTGCGCTGGTGCGGCCTCACCTCGAGTACTGTGTGCAGTTCTGGGCACCACAGTATAAAAAGGACATGAAACTGTTGGAAAGTGTCCAGAGGAGGGCTACGAAGATGGTGAAAGGCCTTGAGGGGAAGACGTACGAGGAACGGCTGAGGTCACTGGGCCTGTTCAGCCTGGAGAAGAGGAGGCTGAGGGGAGACCTTATCACAGTCTACAACTTCCTCGTAAGGGGGTGTCGAGAGGCAGGAGACCTTTTCTCCATTAACACTAGTGACAGGACCCGCGGGAACGGGGTTAAGCTGAGGCAGGGGAAATTTAGGCTGGACGTCAGGAGGGGGTTCTTCACAGAGAGGGTGGTCGCACACTGGAACAGGCTCCCCAGGGAAGTGGTCACTGCACCAAGCCTGTCTGAATTTAAGAAGAGATTGGACTGTGAACTTAGGCACATGGTCTGAACTTTTGGGTAGACCTGTGCGGTGTCAAGAGTTGGACTTGATGATCCTTAAGGGTCCCTTCCAACTCAGGGTATTCTATGATTCTATGATTCTAGTTTCTACGTATTTTACTGTAAGAAGCTCTCTCAGGTTCTACCCCATTTATCAAGGGCATGCACAGGGAATGCAACCACTGTGGAGCAACTGGTAGATAGTAATGGTACCCTACTTGTACTCACTTTACTTGAAAAAATGGCCTGCCTTGGAGTGTTCCTGGGCAAGTTAGTCCCCCCCCTCCATCCCTGTTGAGATTGAACTATGAATAAATCTATGTGAACATGTGCTCTGTGATATGCCTGAACAGTCAGTGCCAGGGGAGCTGTCCTTACCTCATCCATAACATTTTCACAAACCTCGTTATACTTTTTGGATCTTTTGCATGGTGTTTTCCAGATTTCTGTTAGTCTTGAGGAATCATTTATATATAGTCCGTTGACTTCATAGTGACGTGCAGGACAGGAGCTCTTCAGTCTCATTTGGGCACACCTTTCTGATGGCTAGATATCCTGATCTCTAGATTTGGTGGTGAGATGAAGTCCTCTTTATTATATGGGTACTGCTGACTAGCAGTACCTAGCGCTCTCATCTAGGAACAGGCAAACTTCCTGAGGATCAAGATTAAAGACTGTGGAGGGGAGCTGAGGGGGGATGAGCAATCAGCCAACACTTGATCCGAAGGTCCTCGTAACAGTTGACTGCCTCAGTGGGGTGCATGATTGTTGCCCTAACCTATAGCATTAAGAGAACCAACTGTGCTCCACATGGAGTAGACTCTTAGGAGAGCTCTGCTCCACTACAGTCATAGGACCAGCTCTGTCAAATCACTACCAATCTCTGATTAGCCCTTTCTGATGCCATCCTATGCCACTTGAAGCTAGATAGTTCATTTGCTGTTATGGGAAAGTTTATCCCTGGGTTCATACACATCAAGAGCGTGCCTGTTGAAATGGAGATTGAGGATGAGGTTTATCAAATGCATGGGGAACATCTTTTGCTCTCGAGCTGAAGCTGTTCCTTCAGCAGGGCTGACTTCCTCATGTTTCAGGCCTTGGTGGGCCTGAGGGACACATTCAAGCATACAAAAATGAAGAGATCTTCAAAGGCTGTGATTCCAGGGATTCAAAGAGATCAAGCATTGCCACACTTTGTAGACATGACTCTTGCTCTTGGTCAGTTATGGTAGTCAGCAGTGGAGTGCAGGTTCCTACACTATCTTCCCATGATTTGCTAGAGACTAAAATCTGCCAAAGCAAGAACATGCTGAACTCCTTCTTGCACTCTGAGCAATTTAAGATGTAATAGGGACATGCCTTCAGAAGGCAGGTGGTACTGTCTCCAAAATCACTTTGATGATGCTGTCTGCATTACTTCCTTTAATGAAGTGTTAAAAGTCAAGGAAAAGTATGTAATATGTCTAGAAACTTAGACATCTATGGACTATAGCAGCAGGATTTATTTTGATGTTACTAGCAGGTTGCACTTATATTATTCCTTTGCTCCAAAGTAGTAATGGGAAAATCTTAACGATTTTTTCTATACTATTGCTACTCATTCATCTGATCTTCTTTGAGACATTCCTGGTGTAGATGTTTACATCAGAGTAGATGTAAGTGATTAGTCATACTAGATTCCTTCTCTCAGTCAAAAAAAAAATAATAATGGTGACTTTTAATGATTCTATGATTTATGGCATAGATCCTCTGACATGTTATGGGTGTCTAATTTTGAAACAGAACAATTGCTCTGTCACCGTACTTGGATGTTTATCTGTTATGGTAAATGTCTGCACTTCGTTAGATAAATCCAATTCAAGCTGTCTAACGGGTAATAGATGAGAAATTATCAGAAACTTAGCAGAACCTGTCATGAAAGACATTTGTACCTCTCATAGTACTTATATTTCTTCACTCTCATACTTACTCTCCTTCTCCCTCTTCCTAGTTCTCTTTTTCAAAACAGTTTCTAACTTTCAGTGGACAGTAATTTCTCATTAATTCATAGTAACTCATCCTGCTGGAAGATAGTATCTGACGACAGCATAATATCAGGATTTGTCGCATTTTGCCAGATTTTTGATCAAAGTCCATTTCCCACTTCCGTGGCAAAAATGAAATTCCCATTGACTTGACTAGTGCCACATCATCCTACATCATTTAGGAAACAAGGTGGTGACTGGGATGCGAGTGATGCACCCAGCACAAACACACTTGAAGTGCCATCTGGACTTTCATGGCAGCTGCTCACAGAGCCCCTGTTGTGCAGTTAAGAGATGGGCCCATGTCCTTTGCACTGTCAGCTTCAAATGCACTTGCCATGGAGGCACTCAAAGAAAAGTAGTAAAGTGGGGTGTCTTCTTGCTTTTCTATGCAGTGTACCCTCCAGGAAATAGATCTGATGAAGATCTCCTGCCAGCACTTCCGTGAGAAGCTGGATGAGATTGAACAGCACCTGACTGAACAGCAGGCACTGCTTTCTGATGTTATGCCTGATGAAGGAAGGTAAAGGCAGCCCCACACACTTACTTAAATCCAAAGCTAGCACCAGCAACAGCCCATGGGCACTTACAGTCTGTCTGGACACTTGTGTTACCATTACTGGTCAGTGAGTTACAGCCGTAGGCATCCTGAAAGTGGAAAAGTATTGTGATTTTTGCTTAGAAGAAAGTCCAGCTACTCTCCATACTGTTCAATCATGTATTATGAAGGGGAAAATTGCCCTATAAATGTAGACTAGATTTTTAGTGTGGAATTACTGTATTTTAATAGTAATAGGAATCCAGGAATAGGTATCAGTTAGCTTTTCATGGATTCTGCCCACGTTCACAGTGATTACTGAGAAGCCTCATTTATACAAAAAGTTCGTAGGGGCTTCTAGTCTTGAGCTGCATGAAAGTAGGACATTTATGTAGTCTTTGTGATAGTAATATATCAGAACTGATGAACCTGCCCAGACTCAAGCCCACTCTACAAATGCAACATGCTTAATTTTGCAAGTGGGATAACTGAAGACCTGGAGTTGAGTGGGCAATATTTTTTATTTTTTATATAATTTTTTGTAAGTTATTCCATGATCATGGGTAGAAATCAGATGGCAACAGTGTGTGATACAGGCATTATGGTGGGGCAGAGGAAGAGGAGCGTGCTCATTGCCCATTCAAGTGTGCTTTCACTTCTGACCCTGCAGGGAGGAAAGCAGAAACCTGCAACTCCTACAGCAGGCCATTCGTCAGGAGGTGGCAGAGCTGGAATTTCAGCTGAATGATCGAACTTGCCAAGTCAGAGAGGGCATCCTGATGGTATGTTGCACAAGCCACCACTCTGGGTCTTGTGGGAAGTTTTTCTGACAAGCTTGGGTTAGAGGGTAAAGACTGTAATGGCCACTGATAGAAGTCCTTTTGCAGATTTTACATTAGATATATCTGTTGGAATAAAATGTCCTCTAGGCCTTTCTCCTCCTTTTTATGGCAATGTCTCATTTGCCAAACATAGCATATCTTCTTCAGACCAAGCATAAGAAGCAGGCATGCTTCATATACTCTTGTGTATCCTGCTTGATTCCTTCTATTATATTTTTATTACTGCAATATGCTTTTCCTTCTATTTTCTCTGCAGCAGCTGGACCAATTACTGGTAGAACAATCCCATCTGTTTTCTGAGCTTGGACTCTCTGATTGGAAGGGAGAAAGAAATGCCCAGAATAAACAAGCACTTCCAGATGCTGCTGACATTGTGCATCCTAGAAGTGGGTGCTCAAAAATGGTACTTCAAGGAGCTCCTAGCAAAAACATCACAGCAGCAGACTCTCTATCTGCCCTTGCAGCCAGGGGCACCCTTGGCACCATTTTCTACCAAGACAGTGCCTGAGCTGAATTCAGGTGAGTCTGACCCACAGGAACCCTCCACCAGCAAAAAGGAAATAAAAGGACCTCCCCAAGCAAAAATGGACTTTAAGACCTTTATACGCAATGTAAGAAGCTGTTTTAGTCTCAGCCTCAAAGTTTTAAGTGGAAGGGATTGCTGACTCACAATGCAGTTGAGCTATGCAGTGCCTCGTTGCCGCAGCCTAGATCAGGACACTTTCCTGCTAAACGGTGTGTTCATCCCAAGGGACAGAGCCTGTGCTTCAGGGCACTGTCAGCCTGCACAGACAGCACAGGAACAGGCTGGGACTGGACCTGCCTTGCTATTTCTCTCTAAGCTGTGGCAATGACCCAGATGCTCCAGAGAGACGCATATATAAATACGTACATGATGTCTGCTAGGCTTGCTTGAACTCTGGATGCAACTGTTCAACTAATTGGTATATTCAAACCTCTCCTATAGTGTGAAATTAGTAATTTATGGCTTCAGTTTGCAAAGCCAATTACCTGGTTTTACAAGGGCAGTAAAGGCAGTGAAACGGAAGGTTTGTTGTTTTTCCAAAGAAATTTAAAGTCAGCATTTCTGACAGATCTGATCTCACAATGTAATCATAAAAGAAAAAAAAAAAAAGTTTGCTTGCCTTTCTGTTTATTAAATATTTCTAGCTAATTTCTTATCTGCCTTACACTTTGGTGATCTGTTTTATCTCAACATGTGTCCCAATTTTTAAAGTAATGATCATTCTTTTAAGTGAACAGTTAGGGTCAAATTTTGCATAACATTCATATAAACAGTTGGAAAGAATACTCTGTACTGTAATATTACACTGCTTTCCTGATTTATGCTGATATTGCTATTGGTATTACCAAGCAGAATCAGATTCCTTTGCACACAAATCAAAGAATGAGAACCATAGACAGTAAGGAGCAAAGAACTGAAATTTATTTGATATCAGGTTTTGTCATCCTTTTGTACCCATTTCCTTTTCAGAGTAATCTTGGTCATTTTCTCAACATAACACATTTCCTTTTGTTTATTTTTTTTTCAGCTGAAGAAATCTTTCAGAAGTCCTTTAGGTAATGATTCAGCAGAAGGGAAAGACTGATGGAGGACAGACTGATGGATTTTGTTATTAATAATTGTGGCCTTTCTCCTTTAATACATGGTATATCTCAGAAGCAAATGAGCGAAACGCTGCTTTATGCAAAGTTTTGTTCACAGCAGTTTCATTTGCAATCAGGTGACTGGCCAGAAAAGCAGACATCTTCAAAGGATATTTCAAAAAGAGACACTGCATTTTGCTATTTTGTGAGTGCAAAACTTACTGTATTACTCTTGGCATGACATGGGGCTGTTCTTTGTAAAGTCATTTACAAAGAAGAGGAGAGGGCTTGTCTTAAGAAGAAACTTACAAACTTGTGGACAGCCTAGAAGGTACCTCTAGAAGCTATTCTCCTTAAACCCAGTTATTTTAACATAGTCCTTCAACCAATATTAACCCTCAGGTCCAAACTACCTTTTATAGCCAGCCCCTAGCCATCTTCTAGCTTTTAACTAGCTAGTAAAACCTAATTTGCCTCTGACTAATTTTATGAGGCTTGTATCTGTTGTCCGTATCAAATCAGGATCTCACTGACAATGTATAAGATGTTATATACCCACACTGTCAAACCATTACTGTGGATAGTCTCCTAGCTGTCCTCTTCATTTTCATGTTTGCTTCACACAAATCTAACTGAAGAAAAAAAAAAAGTAAAAAATAAAAATCGCGGGATTATAAACCTTCAGTCAGAATCCTGGTTCAGTTTTCTGGGGAGTGCTCAGAACTTGGATTCATGCAGAAGAAAAAGAAACTCCCAAACCAACAAACAAAACAACAAACAAACAAACAAAAAAAAAACACTAGAAAAGACCTCTCTGGTTTGGAGTTTAGCAAAGAAATCCAACTAGCTCATTTTCAAAGCAGTTTGTTCTACTGCTTTCAATTTAGCCCTTCCCGGGCTGTGAGACATCCTACTGGCTTGTTTGTTTAATGCTCTGGAGGGATCTTAGATGTCATTTAGACTTTGGTGTTGCAAATCACAGTTCTGCAAAGGTGCAAATAGAAGTAGCATTTGCACATGTTTAAGGAGAAAATGGAGTCAAACATGCTGAGCAGCCTGGAGGCTCCCTGCACCTCGATGTTTCCACAGATGTTCAGGGCAATAAAATGATTGGGGGAGAGGTACATAACACAGGAACCGACAAGATCCCCCACAGCCTGCTGGGCCATGAATTTTGCTAGTTGAAATTTGCCCCTTTCTTGAGACCCCGCATGGGATTTGTACACCACTTTCACACTATCAAGTGTTTAAGAGTTTATATATCAAGATTTGTGACTTTGAAGCTGCTGGGATTAATCTTGACAGCAAGCGGCATGCAAACAGGACCAAAATAACCTTCATCTCCAGTACCTTATGAACTTCAATTGCAGATGCTGTACTTTGTGGAGTAAGGCAAATAAAGAGCAAGGTGAAGGATATACAATGATGCCAGTGCCAAAGGACTCCTGGAAGGAAGAGCAGCTAAGAATTTTCTTTTCCTTATCCACACCATAAAACAAGCTACTTTTTGAATGTGCCACTGCAGCATGTTAAGTAAAAGCTTTAAGTATGTATGTGATGCTACAGACACTGTATGCCTGTCCTATATCCTTGGGTGCAGGTGGCAGCTATTCTGGATCACGAAGATCACATGGGACCTCTGGTGCCATTCAACTTCTACCATCTGCATTCACAGCCAGGACTGAATTTGACTCCTCATAACAAAACTTTCCTGTTTGAACAGTCTGTAGGTGATTTGTGTGTGCAGTCCAGTTCCTCACTTCACTTTAATTATAATCTCATACAAGCTGTGGAGGGGATTGGGTTCACCATATGCAACACTCAGACATCCATAAATACAATGGTTAAGCTATAACCTCATAGCAACAAAAAACATACGAAGCAAGGGGAAGGGGTAAAATCTTCTGATTTATGGTGGAGTACAATTTCATAAGTCCTCCAACCATATTACAAGGATGTCTGGATTGAGTCTCAGTGCTGCTGTTGAAGATGCAAGACCAAAAAAAATCATGCAGTCGTTTTGTGATTAAGAAAGCCTGGAGTGGTACTGGTGACTGTAGCAACCCAGCTGTGTACCTTCTTTTCCTTCCACACACAGTGTTACCAGTCTTTTAAATGCTATCTTTTATTTCCCCTCAGGGCAGGGGAAATATTTACTCATAAGTAAATATGATGGGATTCTTAATGATAACTTCACAGAATTAATGGAATAATATATCTGATTGAGAAACATAATTGCTCTAGCTAGCTAAAACCATAGCTTGCAGGCTTACAAGGCATCAGGTCATACCTCAAGGGGGACTACATTCCTTGTGAAAGCATTAGTGCTAACCAGTTCACAAGTCTGAAATCTGAAGAAAACTGACTTTGTCACATGTTTCTGGGGAAAAAAAAAGTAAAAGAAAATAGGTGGAGAAATGGCAGTCATGGCAGTATTTGAACTAAAGACTGTTGTCCTCCTTATTCCAGCACTCAGAACTGACATGGGCTGAACCAATGGCTCTGTTTCATGAGACTGTCAAGGCCCCACAGATGTTCATGCAATATTGTTCAGATCTGCTATGGAAAAGTTATGCATAGGGGTGGACACTGCTGTTTTATAGTGGTACTGATTCTCCCTGCTCCAGCCCTCTTTCAGCATCTTTCACCTTCAAGAATCATAAGACTGCCACCTCAAATTCTTGTAACTCCATGTTAAGGGCTCAGTACCTGTGCCCTGGTAACAATTTCTGGAGTACGAGGTCCACATGCTGTCTCACCAAAGCATGTGAGAGGAAACAAATTAGGAAGGCCAGGGGAGATCAGTAGAAAATAAAATTATAATAGTAAAAAAGGAAAGGAAAAAAAAAGATTCCCTAAAAAAAGCTAGAAAAATAAAAAAACTAATGGTTTCTTTTGCTCACTGTAGTTCAGCACCATTAGTGTCACTTGGATTTTATTTTTTTGTCATTGTCTTTTGCCTTCATTGGTTTTCCCTGATGCCCCATAAATCTTTAAACCCTGAAGCTAAAAGAGGCTGCATTGTGCACCAGCTTTAATATTGATTTTGCTAGAGAGTATAAAATCTAGAGGGATAATAAGGAAATCCATCTAAGGTACCCTGCCACGGGCTCCCATTAGTCGCTTTACCAGGCATCAATTCAATAAACCCTCGAGAGCAGCACATGAATAAACATCAGAGCCTCCCTGGCATATTAATGCATCAGTTGCCTAATTGTCAATGCTGCCAACAGACTCCAAGAAAAGAAGTATCTTGGGAACTCAGTCCCTTTCAACTTCAAGTCCGACGTAGGTTTGACACCAGCTTAGGAGAAGGCCGGGCTCAGGAGAGGGGTATGACAGCCAAATAGCAGGGGACGGCTGCTTTTGGTGTGGTGCTGACCTTCTGCTGGATGCAAAGCTCAGCTTACATCTGCTGTCTCCATGCTGCACGTTGATGAGGTGCCCCAGGTCAGGCCCATGACTTTCTCCATGGAGGACTGGAGTTAGTATTTGAAAAAAAATTCTCAAATCTTGACCTGAGTAAACTTGTTCTGAGATGCTTGATATGAAAGCCTTTCTCCTCCAGGGCTACCAGTCAGCCTAGGTGGCAGGAACCCTGAGTCCTATTCCTGGCTTTTCCGTGTGTTCCCTGTGTGACTCATGTCTTTATCCCATGGGGACCCTTCTTCCATATTGCCTTATTTCTGTCTCATCTAATGAGGTTTTAAATTGCTCTCAGAGAAGTTACTCTTTCATACTCTGTTCTTACAGAGCTGGGCACGGTCGGGACCCAATATCAGTTGGGACCTCTACTTGCTGCTAGGATGATAATTTTATGAGCAGGGTTTCATTAAGATCCATTGCTACTTAAGAAA
The DNA here is from genome assembly GCF_009819795.1 of Aythya fuligula. NCBI lineage: Eukaryota > Metazoa > Chordata > Aves > Anseriformes > Anatidae > Aythya > Aythya fuligula. The sequence goes on from NC_045560.1 coordinate 61,103,457, forward strand.
CAGCTGCAGTGTCACTTTATAAGGCTGTTGACTGTTTTAACTCCCCCTGCTCCAGAAACAAGGTTTTGATCTTCCTTGTAGAAATGAATATGGACAAAAGAGGATGAAGCATGAACAAAAAGGCAATTTTCTTATCAAATGGGAAAACATGGAACCTGAGACTTCCAGGAATTAAAAGAACATGAAACAATGCTATTCTCACTTCGCTGGAGAAGTGTGTTTGAATTCATCCATCTTCATTTCATTCTTTTCCATTGTCTTTCCATGGGCACATCACTCACTCAATTAGCACAGTTCATAGCTAGTAAGAGGGACACAGGTGTGTCCCATTGAGGCAATTGAGCCTTAATATGGAAAACATTTATTACCATGACAAATAATGCAGAACACTGGCAGCATTTTCCTGAAATTATATTTTTCCCATTAAAATAAATGCCAGTTAGGACATTGGTGCTTATAGTTAATGACAGTCACAGAAGTAGTGAGGAGGTAAGAAGTACAAAAGACTGGAAATCAGGAGCTAATGAGTTGTTTGTTTGTTTGTTTGTTTTCCCACCTTTTATCCTAAGAGAGCGTGAGGGCTCCCTGGGGCCTAAGCTGAAGATACTGACACACGTATATCCCTTGCCTGTCACTGGCAAACTCTGACCATGTCACCTACAAAAGGCTTCCACAAATACACACAGAGGTGAAATGTTCCCCCTCTTCTGTGCTCTCTTCCTGGCCAGCTGCCTCCAAGAATGGCTGCAGCAAGCATTTAGCAGAGGGATTTCAGAGGAAGCAAGCATCTGCCAAGGGTGGCAGGCTGCTTGGGGTCCCAAAACAGAGCAGGGTGAAGGTCCTCTCTTCCAGAGGGATGGTGAAAAAAGGTGAAGTGCCCATTTCAAGATTCCCATACCTCATCCCATTTCAATTTCACCTAACAGCTTTTGGTGAGAAATCATTTTACATCAGTTCCCAGTCTATCAAAAGAGGACAGTAAGATATACCTCTGACAACATGTAAAGATTCCTTTCCAACAAGTGAAGCTATTGCAGCCCTATTGTGAAGCAAGGTGTGGGGGGAAAATGTCTGCACTTAAGTATCATCCTGCTGGTGATTCAGTTTTTAAAGGTCACCTAGATATTCCAGAAGATTTTCTAAGCTACTAACAGAAAGAAAATTTACGTGGAGAAAGGAATACTTTTTTTTTTTTTTTTTTAAACAATTGCTTAAGGAAAAATAAATAAATATAAAAAAAATAAAAATCTAATTACTTGAAAACTAGGATTTATTGTATCAGTGATGCTTTTGCAATGTCCTGCACAGGGGCTCTGATGTCCTTAATTTTTGATCTACAAGGAGTAGCAATAACAAGGAAACTCATGGCACCAGGAGAGCTGTTCCAGATCTAGCACTGCTCTAATCAGAGCAGGACACACTGGAAGCAGGGTAGCTCTGACTCCTCTCATGCTTGTCCCATTTAACAAATAGAGAAGTGGAAGCAAGGGCACCTGAGTCATCCCAAACCAGGCCAGGTACATGCGAGAGATGCCTTTCTTGGGTCTGTTTTTCCTGCCAAGCTAACTCATGGAGGAGTCTGTGTTTGTGTAGCTTGGGGTGGAGGGGAGCTGGAGTGAAATGTCCAGGGAAACTTGGAGCAGCTGGTGCCAAAGAAATCTGAATCTGGGAGATAAAGTAACAGCCTTGTGTCAGCTGGGTGTATCCAGCTGTTTTCTAGCAAGCCCATCTTCAGAGACAGGTACCACAGGGCAGTTGGTACCAGTTGCATGCAGCAGCTCTGCTGACTGACACCCAGGCATGAAGTGAGTGAGGAGGCTTGTGAGCAGCCCAGTAGAAATTTGGCTGTGGATGGGGAAGAAGAATCTGAAAACTAGGTGTAGGCACAGATAGACATGGAGAAAGAGCGATAGTCAACTATTCTTTGTAGGTATAAAGAAAATGAGAGACAAGGAGCTACAAAAAGCAGGGATGAAGCAGGCTAACATGAGTAGTTCATTTATTTAAAGGTAGCCCAAAATGGTTGGGTCCAGTACAAAGAGGTCCTTCAGTTAAATAATTGAGCTGACAGTCCTCATGCAGAAGCCTAGGGAAAGAAATTTACTTGTTATTCTTCCCAAGGTCACTTATGAACACTTCAGGACCTCAGACAAGTAAGGGATTTAGGGACAAGGGGCAGGTAAAGACACAGCACAAACAAATAGTAAGTTTAAGGCTCTCCAAGCCCTTGATACAGCACCCAGTGGTTAAGGACACAAGAAATGGGCTACAGAACCAAATCATCTGCAGCAAGACTCTAGCTTTGGTAGAGAAACTCTTAAATATTTTTGTGGGGAGAACCTAGATAGTTTTTGTTTGCTTGTTTTACTCTCCTCTCATGGCACCAGCAGCCACAAAGGTTAGATAATAGACATTAGCTTGTATTTTTCTGCCTATCTCTGTTAGCAGCTGTTAGTGTTACGGAATCACAGGAGCACATGTTGAAAAGGACCCCATGAGACCATCTAATCCAACATCCCACTCAAAGAGGGCCTATCCTGCCTCCTTCTCCATCAATGTGTTTAATCCTTTTGTACCTTCCCACCATGACCTTCCACTGCTTCCTGTGAAAATGAATTTCAGAAATTCACTACTTATGCAAACTTTTCTACCTGTTTGAAAGCGATCTGTTTCAACAGATCTGTCAATGAAACTGTATCTGCTACTTTTGATGAATGTCCCCTAATGTTAGAACTACAGGACTTGGTGCATAAGATGTATGCATTCATCTTTTTCCACCATTTTCCTGATTCTGTAGACTCTAAAGAGCCTAACATCTCTGAGCTGACAAGTTCCTTTTAGTCTTTTCTCCCCAGGCAACTCCTCCATCCCCTTAATCATCTCCACCCAAGTCTAGTTGGATTCCAGAAAAAAGGTTTCCAGACTTTCAGTTTTGTGTGTTTCTCTCCAAAGCTGTTTGAAACCCCATAGAGTATCTCCTCTGGTCCAATTTACAAAGTCAGCTTTATTACAGCTATTCATTCAGCTGCCACGCTCCAATCTCACAGGAAAGAGCTGAGTCCGAAGTTGTTACCCTCTTCTATCAGAAATATCATGGAAGAGAGCTACATGTGCTTATGAATTTTGAGCAGAACCACCACAGTCACCTCAAGCTCTTTTCTCTCTTCTGAATCTGTTCTCAGGGTGCAACCCTTACCAAATCCAAGTTTTTACCCAATTATAAATACTCCTCTAGTGCCACTGGAAGTGTTATGGGCAACCTATAATCTCCCCTCTCTTTCTCCTGTTTTCATTGTAGTCCCACATCTTTTGTCAACATTATGTCCCTTCTTCCATGGATTATTTTTACTTGGATAAGGATAAAAGCACAGTGAGAAACAGAGAGGACTGAGGAGAAGAGCAGCAAGAGGAATGCAGAGTCAGTCAGATGAATGGCTGAAAACAGGTGGAGCTGGCAGACTGGGTTCCCGTGCTAGGGGCCATGCTTAAGAGACAAAATGACTATCAGGAAAGAGGTTCAGTCTTTCCCAGGAGTGGGTCCATGGGGAAGGCAGGGACGGTCACAGACACTACTTGCCCACCTCATTCAGCTACAAGAAAACAGACACATCCATGCTGAATAAAACCCAGGGGTACATCAGCAAAGTATCAGGTCAGAATAAATTTGCAGATCCTGGCTAGGACCAGAAGATGGATAAATGATTTTTCCCATGTGCTGTGTGACCAAGTAGACAGTTTTCTTTTGCTGTTTTCCCCTTAGTTTATAGTTTTGTTTCTTTTTTACTACTTTATTATTTACTTCTGCCATGGGAGCTCCATTGATTTTATCATCTCATATTCAGTCTTTTTTGTGCTTTGTGTTGCAGCCAACTTGTCAGGTAAAGCTTTGGAGCTCACAAAGAGAACCTCAGAGACTCTCCACGGGAATATTTAAGCAATAGGAAATGCTGGTCTTCTTCTAGGCAGCTAGCACTGTGAGATCGCAGCAAATTCAGTACAAGAGGGATGATGTTAACACAGTTAAGCATGAATTTAGACATGTCACTGCTAATCCCTAGATTAACAGGAGCGAAGAAAATGTGTCAAAATAATAAAGTACCTATTAAAAAGGCTGTAGAGATAGACACTGATCCATAGTTAGCACCGATAGATGACAGAACGTCGTCAGTGAAGCGTGAGCCATCATCTGGCAGTGTTCTGTTCTGCGGAAACCAGCCACGTTAGGGACTTATGTCAGACTCACTGGGGATTTCCAGAGATTGGAAAGAGAAGTAAAGAAGAAAAATTGAAAGAAAAAAAAAAAAAAAAAAAAAAAGGAAGGAGGAAGGAAGAAAGAAAGTAAGAAAAAGGAAAAACTTACCTTAATTTAAGGTCTCTGGGAGTTTCTTTTGCATTCAATTTTTGCTAAGGGGAAGTGGTGAACCATCAGGGCACACCTGTGAACTGTATGAAATTGATGACACAGTCACTAATGTCCTTTGGTGGAATAAATTAATTTCTGTCTTTAGATCATAAAAGGAAAGTGGAAAAGAGTCTCAGAAAAAGAGAGATAGGGACTCCAAAAGTCTAAGACAGCTGGGGCAACTCAGAGGTTATGAAAGCACAGGGCTTTTCAGGCGCTAATCCCATGCTGCTGATTTAGCATCTCAGTTAGCAGCAAGTACATGAAACTCTGGCTAGTGTTGCTTCTTAATGCTTGTTAGTGGTTATGGTTTCCAGAGTGGAAAGAAGAGCCTATGAGGTGCTTTTTAGAGACACCCTGTGATGAGCCCACTATCCCCTCTAGGGTTGTTGTGGGAGAACCAAGCTACACTAAAAGCTGGTGATGGCTGGAGCCAGCACTTCAGCTCTGCCTGACCTCTAGATGGCACGCTTCACACCGACAACAGCTCAGAGTTCTTTAAAAAGCTTTAAAAATGAAAAATAAGGGGGGGGGGGGGAGGATTGTGTGTGTGATTTTTTTTAATTGCCTTCTTGGTTTGGAGCCTTGTTCAAGATTTTCCCTACAGTCTAGGAATTTAGCTGGATGTGCCATTCTCTGTCTTGTTAGGAAAGTAAGCAGCGTACATTAGTATTTGTGCTTGTGCATGAAGTACATGATAAAATTAAAGAGGACCAGATTCATTTCTCTTTGGTCTGGCACATGAAAATTCTGCTGGATACCCTCTGAATCTGTCTCTTCCAAGCATTCAATAATAAAGCATAAATTCTAAGAAATAAAAAAAAAAAAAAAAAAGATTTTTTTTTCTCCCAAGCATATCCAATGAAATGTTCAAGGAGTCACATTTCTCCTTTCTCTGCAGCTGTCTTCAGATCTGCTCATATGGTTTCAAGGAAGGTTCATGTGTCCATGGGTATTTTAAGGTATAAACTTGGTATCTGATTATTGTTATAGTTTGGTTTCTTAATTATATCACTCCAAGAGAAACATTACAAGGATAAAGATTAATTGTTTTTAATGTTTCTTCATATTTGTTATGCTGCAGATAATGCTTGCTTTAAGTAAGTGGAAACAGGTGTGTAACAATTGATTAAATTAAATTAAACAAGCAAGTAGGGAATGAAATGCACATGGCTATTTTCAAGGAGAGATATTGTAAACATTAGTTAAGCAGCTGGAAATTACTAACTGCACAAAACTATTCCCTCTTCCCAATTTTATGACATGGAGGAAGTCCTGATATATTCAATCATGACATTGTTACTTATACTTTTGTAAAGTATAAAGGAAAGGTGCCCATAACTAGGCTAGAGATGACATGGATGCAGCCAGTTGAGTTTTGTTATCTGTGCCCTTCTGTAGAGGGCCAAGAAGCGTGATTTAGCACCACTTTCACACAGCCTGTGGATTTCCAAATGGGAGGAAGGCTGTCTAAAGTCAATCATTTTCAGAACTAATTAGCAAAAAATAATCCTTCATTCCTGTTTTGGCTAAAATTAAGCCCTTTTATATAAATTAAGATATGACCATTACCTTTCCAATGTTGCATCACTATACAAGACTATTGCAAATTTTGTGTATATGAATAAAGAAGACTTATGAGGGGGGGAAATAGATTCACAAAATTCTCCAAAGACCTCAGAATTAATTTCTGCTTTTAGAGAGTCTCTGTTACAGTCGACCTTCTCAGTCAATAGATATGCTCCCTGCAGAAGCTCTGAAAGGCTCTTGACTTTTGGAGCTAAAAGCATCTTGATTGCTTTTTATTTAACTGCTAGCAGGAGTCAACACAGCTAAAGCAGAGCAAGAAGTTACTTTCCAATTTGTTTTGTGCAGTCCTGTGTATGGCTATATACAAAGCTCCTAGCAGCTACAAGTGTACCAGCCCACAAGAGGCAACAGAAGGGTGACATTACATTCACAGAGAATTCACAGCTGACAGTCTGATAGGAATGAGCTCCCAAATCTTCCCATGCTGGTTAAGGAATGGGTTTCACAAATGCCCCTGTATCTAGTGGAGCAATGCTTGTGCTGGCAGAGGAGGGGGAATAGGTCCTACTGCTCAGAAACCGGTGGGCAGCCCTGCCTGCTTAGCATTTGTATTCATAAAGTCTGGATCTGAGGCATATGGTAAATCATTACAACAAAATGAAGTGTGGTGGAGAGGAGAGAGATGCAGTCCTCTCTTTTTGTTCATACAGGAGAAACTGAGTGAAACAGACTCAATCTCTGTCTCATGTATACCACTGCCAGCTGATCCTTATCCAAGCCTGGGCATACTTCAGCGACAGGAGTGTGGCATGTCACAGGGTCTGGCATGCAGGGTGTCTGGATGGAGGGAGCTGCTCTACCTGACATAAATAATTAGAAATTAATTGGAACTCGGCCTGGACTATGCCTGCCTTTCCCAACCCCACATCTTCCTAACTCTGGCAGCTCCCCTCCTTGCTGCCTTAACAGGGAAACTGTTGGTCCCAGTCCAGAGGGAGGGGAACTTGGAAGGGCAGCAGAGAGAACGGAGAGGAGAGGAGGGTCTCCTCTCTCCTGGCTTTGCAGGTATGCAGCTTCAGCTTTTATTTGGGGTTGTAAGGACATTAGGAGGCTTCAGGGGAAAGCTGGATTGACTGTCACTGGAGCACCTTCAACAGCGTCACACTCAGATGCTTTCCTGATATCTCTGTTTGGTCCTACTTCCTCTCCCACCATAAATATAAAAACATTTCATAGAATCACAGAATCACAGAATGGTTTGGTTAGAAGGGACCTTAAATTAATCTAGTTCCAACCCCCCTGCCATAAGCAGGGATGCCACCCACTAGATCAGGTTACCCAGGACCTTGTCCAACCTGGCCTTGAACACCTCCAGGGAACAACATCCATGACAACAGGCAACAAAGATGGGCACCCCATCATTACTCTCCACAAAATCTTCACAGAGGTTTGGTTGTGTCTGGAAGCTCATGGTGTTTGGTTTAAACATGAGTCATACCTCTAGTGGGTCAGAGCTTACTTATGTAATGAAAAGAGGGTTCGGTTCAACTTGTTCTCAAAGCCTACTTGCTGGAAGATGTGAACACCCTTTCTATCATGTTTTATGTCAATAATTTCCTGTCTGTGATGAACAAAAATAAGTTGTCTGTGATCTCATTGGACTATTATAAAAGAGCTTTCACCTGTCTCTGCAAATTTCCTGATATTAGGAAGGTATTGTTCAGATGTTTCATCACTGGTAAGTAGGAAACTTACTGAAGAATGGATGTTTAATACAAGCAAAGAGGTACTTGATGATTGGGCACTGCATGAATTGAAACCGTCTTCATTAACATCACTGAAATATATACTGACCATTGAATACTGAGTACACAAACATCCCTATCTATGATATTATTCTGGCATTGTTCCCTTTGCATAACACAAGTGGGCTCTTTTCACTATGAGTATTACTTTAAAAAAGACCTTTTTCAGTGCTTTACAGGCTTAAAGTGAATATGTGCATGATAGTCCTCAAGGGCAGAACAGTTGCCCAGATCATTCTTATGTCAAAACTCTATGCACATAATGGAAATCATATTGCGTTAGTTGATTACACCGAGCACATTTTCTGTGCATTGCAACAATGCTCCTTATTCTAATGGCTGCCTCCTTAGAAACGTCTTTCTGGTAAGGTACGGAATTTGCCTTTCTGAGACAACAGAGAGTTACATCTCCTGAGGTCCAGACTCCATTGAAGTCACTCTTCTGGGATAGTTTCCAATTTTTATGTTGTGTTGGGAAATTAACTTTGTGCCATCTTGGCCCCATTAAACCAGTGGGAGTCTTGCCTTGGACTGCAGTAGAATTAGGATTTTGTACACTCTATAATAATTGAACTGGAAATTATAGGAGCACAATCTTCCTTTTGCCCTATTAATGAGCTTAACAACTTGCTAGGAGCAAGCTTCTGTGGATAAGGAATCTGTGCAAGTATTTACACAAATCCCACATGAAACAAAGCTTATGCAGCTCTAATGAAAGACATGTAATGTACCCATGCTGGGATCAGTGTTCAGCATCTTGCTGCCAAACCTTCAGCTGGGCTCAGCTCTGCTGACATTATATGAATGAATAAAATGTTAATGACTAATGCACCTTTTTGCTATTAGAATTACAAGTTTGAAAAGGAGGCACTGAAATTAAGGTGAGTTTTAGTCTTAGTTTCAGTGGAAGCAGAGCTGCTTCTACAAATCCCATCCAATATAAAGGTTTTGTTTTTCTCCTTTGGAAATATTTTGTGCTTTCTCCTTTGTAGCACCACACATCATGAAAGATCACCCCAGACAGTGGACAGCTTCCTACTCAGAACAGCAGGTAATAATTTGCTTAGCAATAGGAGCAATGCAAGGACTGTTTGCACATTTTCTTCCTCCTTCCCTTCATTTTGCTCTGTGGGCTGAGGGAGACAATGTGGCAAACCCTGTATGTCTGCTGTCACTGGCCACTCTTTGGTAGCAGTAGCTTTATTAGAGGCATAGTTCCTTGTGCTACTAGAAGTAGCCACCAGCCCAACTGTAGCACTGTGACTGCCATGCCACTGCCCTGCAACTCTGGTCCAATACTTGTTTCTGAGGATTCTCCACAGGATGCAACATCCTCTTGTTTCCCCTTAGCACTACTACACTCCTCAGGAGCCAGGACCACAAACAAGGCATCTGCCAGTCAGCTCAAAACAAACAAACAAACAAACAAACAAATAAATATCCTGGTACCCTGGTATTTTGCAAGAGCTTGGAGTGCTCTCACTCACTCTGACACTTTCCTACAGCAACACAGAGCAAAAACGTTTTTTGGGGATCCTTTGAGCAAACTGCACAGAACAGAGACATTCAAATAAGCTGACTGCATGTGTCCTGCAAGATGTTTTTGTGTGCTATATATCTGTGCTAAAATGTAGGGCTCTTTAACATCTTTATTATACCTCCTTAATTGAGTGAGTATAACTGTTTTCCAAAAAAAAAAAATCCTGGCATTACAAATGGCAATATCCACAACATATATAGATATATTTATATATATACATGTATATGTGTATTCCATAGACATTAAAAACTAAACACCGCCCCCCCCCCACACACACACACACACACAAGGAAAAAAAAATGTTTTCTTCAAAAGCATACCCTGATAAAAAGAAACCAACAATCTTAAGCCTGCCAGCATCACCTGATGGCCATCATGGCTCATGGCTCAGGCTGAGCCAGTCAGTTGACCATGTAAGCACTTATGTCAGACATTTGTCAATGAGGCCTCCCAGAATGCAGTAGAAAGATGTGGAATGTATGAGACTACTTCCTTGAATTATCATCCCGTCTTCTCTAGCCTGTATCAATTAATCTATTATAGTTTCTTATCTGATGAATTTTGCAGGACTGTAAGTACTGAAAACTAGATATATTTTCCTTCTTAGACCCCAAGGAAAAAAAAATCAGGATATACAAAGGTAAATTCTTGTTGGTTCCTCCACAGAGAAGGTGCTCAACAATGGCAGAGATGCACCTCATAGCTTTGCTGCTGACAACATGCCGGTAGACAAGTGAGTATCTCTGTCCAGGTTCCCCCTCGAGACCTGAGCCAGCTGCTAACTGTAAGTTCATTGGCATGGAGATGAGCTCCATTATACAGCAGGACAGTGACTAGCAAGGGCTTGTGGTGCTGCCATAACATGAAGAGTAAAGGGTGAGTATGATTTTTTAGGATGCAGGATGCTTGCATTGAACTGAGAGATTCCCAGTGAAGTTAAGAAGAGACACTATTCAGCTTCCCCTGAATTTATCCTTGAAATCCCTCCCATATGGAACATTGTTTGCTTCTTTGTTTCATGCCCTGGGTTGAAAGCCTTGTGATTTGGTTTCCAACAAGCCTAGTTTATTCCTCTTCTGATGTAACATTTAGAAGATACTGGAGTATTTAGCAGATAACATGCACTAAAATGCCCTTTGTCTGGAAAGTTCATAAAGCTCAGATGACTTGTCTCTTTGCCACCTTACTGTGAGGCACAGACAGCCCTAGGGACAGTCCGAGTTTGCCAACGAGTCTCTGTCTCTAGTCTGAGAGATAAGCATGTTGTAGACACTGTCATTTCTCACACTTATGCATGTAATTTCCAGTCATATAAAGCATTTTCTTCCCAGGTTTGGAGTCTAGCAAAACAAAGCAGCCAACATGGAGGGTGTTAGAAAGGAGAACAAATACAGCAGTATTTTATCAATCATTTAATATTTTAAGGTATAAGTACAGAAGAATTGTGATTATATTTGGAAATAAAAGCTCAGATGCCTGGTTAGAAAACTCTGTAATCTCATCAAGTGTTTTACCAGAAAGCCCCTGTGTGTCAATGTATGGGAAGATGCTGATTAAGCACCTCAAACTAGAGCAAGAAGCAGGAGGGGAAGGTGAGGAATCACAGCTCCAGCATAAGAAACAACAAGACTAATCTAATGGCTCAGAAAAAGGAAAGAGAGAAACATTTCTCAGAGACAAAAGATGGTTCTCTCTTGATCCCAGCTCCCACCTTGACCCTATGCTGTGTAAGACAAGTACATTTATGGAGAAGCACAAGTTACATGGGCCAGAGGTTATCCAGTACTGTTTTGTCCCTAGTCTCTCTGGAATATAGTTTTCCATGCCATCTGCCATTTACTGAATGACATCTGTCTTTCCCTAAAAGTAACCTCCCCCAAACCTCCTGACCTAAAGATTCATGAAAGCAGAGGAATGGAGTCTTTAAGAGTGACAAGCCTGAAAAGTTTTCTTCCTCATCTAAAACCATGTCCTTTTCTTTCCTTGTTTTCTCCTTATTACTCCTGGAGTACGCAAGAAGACATAGTTACAGACTAGCTACAATAGAAAATGCTAAAGTACCTATCTAAATGTAAAAGCTGTATGATCTAAAGTCATTTTCTTTACAAATTAGAGTGACTCTTCTTTTCCTCAGCACTGCACGAGAAACCCTGGCATGACACTGATTCTTGACAGAAACTCCCTTTACCACTCTAAATGGGGTTTTCATCTTCCAGCATTTAGGGTCCCCTTAGTAATCCTCCTAACCTTTGCAGGGGCAGCAGAGAAGACGTCCGTGTGGACCATCTGTCACAGCACATACAAATCCCAGACTCCTTTGGGCCTTAGAGACTGTTCCAGCCTTGAAGGTTTCACTCAGCAGTACAACAAACACAGATGGTTTCCCTCTTGGACCTGAGACAAGCGTGCTGTCTTCCAGGACAAGGCAATGCTTTTTCTAAAGTGAACCTTCTGTTTAAAACACTTGAGCCATCTAGATGTTTGGGTCTATGATAAACACAACTTAATAACCTTTCCATGCATATTCTTCTACATATAAGGGAAAATGTAAATGTGTATAATCATTTGTCTGAAAAGTTAGGCATATTATGGGCAAGTGTCAATCTATTGCACTTTTAACACCCCTCCATCCCCCTCCTCCATCTGAAAGGGAAACTACCAAAGACAATAATTGACTGTACATCAGGAAATCTGTTTGATAGAAAAGCAATGCTTCGCATTGGTCTATTGATCAAATTAATCTGGCTGCAAAGTAACTTATTTAATAAACCACAGTCTTATGCCTATGATGACATTTATAAAATGACCAAGTAAATAAACGAGTCCTTAGAAGCTACAGTTCCTCAACTCTCTATGTATAAATTTATTTTGGGCATGTACATGCATGCAGGTTAGTTAACACAAACCTGAACAAAACTTTCTGTACAATGCAGAACACTTTCACGTAAAAATAAGCAGCACAGGCTGAAGGTGGGCTTGAGCTCATCAGGATAGTGTGAGGCCTGAATTTGCTTATCCAGAGGGAATATTAACATGGATGTAACTACACGTTACTGTACAGAAAAGCCACTTGAGGCTGGACCATTAATAGTTTTAAATGCCTAAGAACTGTTAAAATGAAATTACCTTTCATTTCCACCTTACCTTATCAGCATCTCTTATTTCATCTGAAAACAGTGCCAGGGGTTCAAAGTTAAATCTGAGACAACCTTAAACAGAAAAGCACGAAACCCCACACAGCCACAGTGAAAAAATCTCTAACTCTGATTATATACTAGTTTTTAAACAATTTGATGGTCTTTTGCAGCAGATGTGGAATATGCTATAACATCTTTTGAACAATGGACCTCCTGGTACCGATATTCATGCTCACCTTTGTCTCTTTAGAAAGAAGGTTTTTGCATGAGGCCTTGTAGGCCGCCTCCGTTATATATGGAGCCAAGTCCAGTTGGAGGCCAGTCACTAGTGGCGTCCCCCAGGGCTCAGTGCTGGGGCCGGTCCTCTTTAATATCTTCATTGATGATCTGGACGAGGGCATTGAGTGCACCCTCAGTAAGTTTGAAGATGACACCAAGTTAGGTGCGTGTGTCGATCTGCTCGAGGGTAGGAAAGCTCTGCAGGAGGATCTGGATAGGCTGCACCGATGGGCTGAGGTCAACTGCATGAAGTTCAACAAGGTCAAGTGCCGGGTCCTGCACCTGGGGCGCAATAACCCCAAGCAGAGCTACAGGCTGGGAGAGGAATGGTTGGAGAGCTGCCAGGCAGAGAAGGACCTGGGAGTGATGGTGGATAATTGGCTGAATATGAGCCAGCAGTGTGCTCAGGTGGCCAAGAAGGCCAACAGCATCCTGGCTTGTATCAGGAACAGTGTGACCAGCAGGGCTAGGGAAGTGATCGTCCCCCTGTACTCAGCTCTGGTGAGGCCGCACCTCGAGTACTGTGTTCAGTTTTGGGCCCCTCGCTACAAGAAGGACATCGAGGTGCTTGAGCGGGTGCAGAGAAGGGCGACGAAGCTGGTGAGGGGCCTGGAGAAAAAGTCCTATGAGGAGCGGCTGAGGGAGCTGGGCTTGTTCAGCCTGGAGAAGAAGAGGCTCAGGGGAGACCTTATCGCTCTCTATAGGTACCTCAAGGGAGGCTGTAGCGAGGTGGGGGTTGGTTTGTTCTCCCACGTGCCTGGTGACAGGACAAGGGAGAATGGGCTTAAGTTGAGCCAGGGGAGTTTTAGGTTAGATGTTAGGAAGAACTTCTTTACTGAAAGGGTTGTGAGGAATTGGAACAGGCTGCCCAGGGAAGTGGTGGAGTCACCATCCCTGGAAGTCTTCAAAAGATGTTTAGATGTAGAGCTTAGGGATATGGTTTAGTGGGGACTGCTAGCGTTAGGTCAGAGGTTGGACTCGATGATCTTGAGGTCTCTTCCAACCTAGAAATTCTGTGATTCTGTGATTCTGTGATATCTGTCATTTTCCCCAGACTGTATTGTTTATTAAAAAGACAGTGTATATTAAAGAATACTAGCAGCAAAATCCGTTGTGGTTGAACTATTTTAATGATGGTACAGAGAGGAGAGCAGAAAATAAGAAAACACAGACCTCATCATTTTGAAGACCTTACAGAGTACCAGGTTTATTGTCCTCTGTGCTCAGCAAAGCTGAGGAATCAACTTGGAGAAATTTCCCTTCCATCGTAAAAGTGGGATTTTTATTTAATGTAAGACATGTTTCATATATCATGTATGATCTGGCCCAAACAGTAGTTTCACTTTTGCCAGAATGAGCATTACACACATAAGGAATAGAGTGTCATCTGGATTCCTAGTCTATAAATCCAGTGTTTTGATTGGACCATAGTGGATTGTCATGTCTGTGAATGAGACTTGCTTTTGGCCTTCATTTGGAACAGATTCAAAGTGAGTTTGCTGCAAGCAAAATTACAGATAGGAAAAATCAATACTAGCTACCACAGTGATGAAAAGCCAGCTGTGCTTGCGTTGCAAAACTAACTGAAGACCTACTATGTAACAACAAGTGTACCATCAGGGAACACCATACTTCTCGAAAAAAAAAAAAAAAGAAAAGAAAATCATTTACTTATGCTTTGCTTAAAAGCTTCGGTAAGCCAACTATTTTGTACAGCGAGGAAAGATTTTAAGACGAAAAAGTATCAAAGGAAGGCCATACTCTCACTGCCCTTTGGACATTCACAATTTTGACCATTGAATTGCAAAGCAAGCCAGAAATAAATGTAAAAATAGCATGCATAAGTAGGTAATAGTTATATATACACATATGTATACATATATATATACGTGTGCGTGTTTATCTGGTTTCTATTATATTGTCCTCTCCTTTCCCATCTGTCGAAGCTGCACCACCTGTCTTCTAAAGCACTAGCCTGGAAACTTTTAGACATGTGCTTATCTTTAATTACAAGATGAGTTCCCCAAGTGCTGATGGGAATACTTGCATACAAGGGAAGGAGGTTAAAGTGCAGATTTGTTACAAACTCAGACTATTTTCCAGGCTGTGCTTGTGAAATAACTGAGCAGGAAGGATTAGAAAGCTGGAAGGGGTCCCAACCTTCTTACAAGCAGGACAACAACTGTAAACATTTAAAAGATCAGATCAGGAAGTAAATCCTCCATCACACCATTAATGTGAAAGTTCCTCTGGAAAGACTGGGATAAGTTCTCTACTACAGTAAAACATTTTTTGGCATCATACAGCACCTGACAAATGTAGAATGTGGATAGGGTTGGATGTGTGATCTTGCTGAGTGCGATAGGCCCCTTTCCTCTTGACTAAAGCTATCCTGTAATATTCCCAAAACATCCCTGAGATCTGGGGACTACAACAGGAAACAATTTTCTCATCCTTAGGGAATTTTTCCAGTGCTATAAATGACTGACTGACTATTCCAATCAGGAAAATCAAAATGTAAAAGGCAACCCTGAGCTGAGTTTCAAAGCATATTTCAGATTTGTGTTTTTGTTTTGTGAACCCATTTTTCAGTGGCTCATTCTGATTTTGCTAAGTTCATGGAAAAAATAAAAATAAATTATGTTTCTAAATAAAAAGCATTTCAATGTGAAAACAAAGTTTATTTTTATTTAAAACTGACTGCAACAGAGTGGTCTGGACAATGTTGAAAGCAAAATCAAAGTTACAAGGAAAAGGGTGATTTAAAAAAACGTAATTATTTTTACGAGCAGTTTTGGGGTTATGTGGTTTGGAGATTTTTTTTTTTTTTTCCAGTTAGAGAACTCAATCTTGCCAAAAAATTCTTAGTGTAATTTATGTAGAAGCATATAATCCATTTTTCAGTAGTGATTTAAGCCTTTATGAGTTTGCTTTTAAAGATGAGTTTTTGAGGCAAATAAACACATCCAAATTACACTCTGCAAGGTAATAAATGTTTGTCTCTCCCAGACATTGACAGGGAAACCTGGTATTGCTTTCAGGTGGTGTCCTGAGAGCATTTAATTTACTCCACTCTTTGTGTCTGAGGATCTGAGGGTGCTGCACAGTTTGCAGAAATGGGAATTAGCACTTTGCCCCTTTGGGCCATCTGTACATATAATATTTATGAAAGAAACCCAAAGCATGCACCACATGCTGCTGCTGCTGAACAGCAGTTACTGACTGGGGGGAAAAAATGTGAAGATAACTGCAAAGAAAAAAAAAATATCTGTGAGCAGTCAGTGTTTTAAGGATGTTTTAATGAAAGAGGATAGAAAAAGGCATTTTGGTTGCAAGTGAATACCAAGAGGGGGCAGTTCACAATCCCACCACTGAGTAGAGTGCTTCTCACAGAGCTTTTCCAACATCAGGCATGTTTGCATAGTTTTCCCTCGGCTGAAATAACAGCTCCATCCAAAGCAGTGGGCTAAAATAGGAGAGACTGGTCTCTGCTGGCAAACAACAGGCAGCCACAGAAGAC
Source organism: Aythya fuligula (assembly GCF_009819795.1). NCBI lineage: Eukaryota > Metazoa > Chordata > Aves > Anseriformes > Anatidae > Aythya > Aythya fuligula. Next base: position 61,119,670 of record NC_045560.1, read on the forward strand.
TCCCTGCCTGGCCCCATAAATACCATGCTTGTGTAACTAGCTGTGGCCAGCTACACACACAAACACCGCAGTCATCGCCAAACCTCAGCATGTCCATCACTTTCAGTGCTCCTGGTGCTGTTCCTAGACACGTGCCCTGCCTCCTTGCTCCACTTTTATCCTCGGCTTTCCCCTGGGTCCCAGACAGCATCAGACTTACTCCCTCCCCTTGCCGTTTCCTTTGCGCCTCTTGACACGGTGGCTGCAGCTTGCCTTTTGGCTCCCTTCACTACACACTAAAACCTTTGCATCCCTTCTTGCCCCCTGAGCTCAGCAGCCTCGTCTCCTGGCCGGAGAGTTGCCTTCTCCTTGAGGCACTGCCAGTGTCCTTCATCCTGACCTCTCTCCCACACCACCGGGACCCGCTGGTGATGCTGATTCCCAGCCTCCCAAAGGACGCCTGATCCCAGCATTGCCATAGCAACTGCTCCTGCTGCTCCCTAGATAAGGCAGGCGGCAGCGCCCAGTGGCACCCCAGCACGGAAAGTTGGCGCTCCAGGGAGCCCCAACGCCGAATCTCACCCTCCCCGGCACTGCTCCGTAAGTACTGCAGCCACCCTCCTGCCTGGGTAGCCTCTTGCTTCACTCCTTTCTTTTGCTCTTCCCTTTCCTCTAGCAGACACCACCAGCATCTCGTATCACACATTCCCTCCCTACAGGGAGTGGGCTGGGGATGCTCCCATGCAGGGAAAGTTGGGATGAGGCTGCACCAGGGCTAAAAGGAACGGGATGGGGTCCTGGGGAGTGGAGGGCTTTACAATTGCTTCAACTAACTTTTACTGCTGGGGTGGGACACTTTGTAAGGGGCAGAATGAGAGCTGGTATTGGGACACTTTATGCCTCTACAAAGGGTTGGCACATGCAAGGGTTAGTTTACACCTCGAGGAAACAATTAAGAAAGATTTTGCATTTTTTATTTTCTCAAAGACAAAAATGTTGTTGCCAGAACCTTTGTGCATTTTTCCATTGATCAAAGTTAAAAAATTCAGATTATTTTTGTACAAGTTTACGAGAAGTACTGGTACCCTATCCCCAGTCCAGACTGGCTTTCGAACTAACACTAGAAATGCACTGTCTGTGACAAAAACCTGCTCCCAGACAGTTCTGTGGGATCTTTTGCAATTATTAGTAGCAAAAGTTTTGACAGAGGGAGACACCAGCATCAACACCTAAATATTTCCTAAGAAGTTTAAAGTATGCTTTAGGGAAAAAAAAAAAAAAATCAGATTAATCTGAAAAGAATGGTAGGAAAAAAAATGCCTTTTGTTCATATAATTGAAGAAGAAACTCTGCACAGTAATGTGAGGCTGTTCTGTGTACCCAGGAATATGTCACTCCAGGAGAGTAATGTTAAAAATACAGCAAAACTTGTAATGGAAAGTTTGGACTGGAAGGCAAGAAAATTGAGACTTTCTACTTTTAAGGCATCAAATTTATACTCCAACTGCAGTAGATTGATTGCTTTGCTTTGTTCACAAGAGTTGCCTGGGAAGTACTTGTAGAAGGGTAGGATAGGAGCAGGGAATGAGTGAAGATGCCCATTGAGGAGCCAAGGCTGCCTGCTGGGTGCAGGCTGAAGGAACCAAACACTTGCAGGTTCAGTACATTCCCTGTGGCCCCAGAAATGTTTCAGATGAGCTCTGTGGCTAGCAGGTGGGTGCAAGGTGACTACATCCAGATGATGGTATCTTACTCCCTCTTACACATTTGTGAATGACTTTGTGAAAATAAGGTGCCTACTGACACTGTAGAAGCCTGCAGAGGACGTGCAACAGAAACAAGGACAAGTCTTACTTGCACATTTACTGAAGGAAGAGAAGAGCTGGTGAGGATGCTGGGAGTCTGCCTATCCTTCCTTGCTCCTGTGCACATTGAAACCAGATTGAGGAATTAAATAAATAAATAAATAAATAAATAAATCAAAGCCTGTCAGGAGAGCATAAGGGTGTGCACTGTGGAAGGAAACATATCAGTCTCAGAGGGCAAACCCTGATCCTTCAGCAGCTCTTAGTGAAGTGTAGCGTAGCACTGCCTTCAGTGCAGTAGCCCCTGGCTCATATCTTCATGTGGCAGCACACTGTAAGGTAGTCCCACGTGCTTCCATTTCCAGCTGTAGAGTGCCTCAGCGGCATCAAGGCCAGGCCTGTGCATATGGGAATGCAGAAAAGCATGTGTTCATGTTGTCCCACCCCAAAGCCCCAGTTGTCTCCATTTCTACTCTTGAACTCTCCTTCATCCAGTATCACTTTGGCTTCTTCCCCAGGAGTAGGACACAAGCACGGACTCAAACAAGGTTATAGTGAGGGGATAATCCACTCCAGGCTGCCCACAACCTCTGTTTTGTTTTTCATTCCCCTTGCAACAAATGCCATTAGAAGAAAAACAAAGAGGGAGACACAACTTCCACCACCCTTCTGACAGGGAACATGTAGCCTTGCACTGAGTGGTCCAGCTGCCCCAAGATCTGTGTACTGTGATCTGTGTACTGTGATCTGTGTACAGAGCTATGATCTTTATTCACAGCAGATGCACATACTTAAGTGTTTGGGGTCCAGGAGCAGATAGGCAGCTGGTGTCATGAGGCTTCTGTGGCAGCATTTTTATCAACCTATCAAAACAAAAACCCCTTCGGTTCAGATTGCCTACTGCCACCTAGAAAAAGGATATTCTTAAGAGTACTTTTATTTAGGTAGTGTCCATGTAAACATGTCAAGGATGTTGTTAATGATGATGAATGTCCTGCAAACTACTGCATGCTTTTTGGAGGGATTTTTGTAAATTGTGGAAATAAAACATTCCTCTGACCACAAAAATAACAATAAATTTATGCTTATGGACAGCAATAGATGGCCTACTGAAGCCCTCAAAAACAGTTTGTGGAGACTTTACAAAAGGGCAGTTCACAAATTCTAGGGAAAATAATGAAAGGAAATGACATGTATGTGTAACAAGCCATGTCCTTAATGGTGAATACTACTGATGTCTGTGCCCAATTAGCCCCTGTAAATTTCGATAAAAATTGAAGAAGAGAAAATATTTTCTCCATCTTATGGGCAAGAATGATCACCTAGTCATGACTCATTTGAGAACTGCAATGTCCCTTTAGTCTGGTTCCAAATAAATATGGGCACCTAATTTCCATGTAGCTTAAAAACCTGAAAATCTTAGAAGCAGGCAAAAAATGCAGATTCAATTTTCCTCTATCCAAAGTCTAGATCAGAATCAAATGAGAAAAGTCCAGTTCTTTAGTATTATCCTCAAAGCTTTAATTTTCTGCCTCACAAGGGAGATTTTTCTCACGAGCTTTCATTTCAAGATGGTTTGAATGTCACATGATCAGAAGACCTCAAAAATTTATAACATTTTGGAAGAAGTCTCTGAGAGTGGCTTTTCTGAGTCTTCCTTAAGCTCTACTCTGACCACTTGAGACACGTATCTGCATTAAACTAACCACACAGTAAAACAGTAAAAGAAAACTGCTCTTTTTGTCCATCTCTAGGTAAAATATTTATATCTAATGGGACCCTAGAATTGGTTGTATTGGCAGACTTTTTAACAAAGCCCCACAATTTAGGCAAAGAAAAGAATTCTATTATTTTCATGCATTTGTGTGTGTATGTGTTTTGAGACTATGTTAGTGAGTGGTATGAGCTGTACATCTCCTTTCTCTGGATATCCATATCAGAGCACTCCAATTACCAAAGACTTCTGATAAAACAAAAACTAATAATAATAATAAAAAAAAATAATAATTAAAAAAAAAAAAAAAAAAAAAAAAAACAACAAATCAGAGGATTTGCTTTAAGCTACATAATACCAAAGATGTCATTTAGAAAGTGAGAAGTTCAGGTATTGTTTCATTTGAATTTCCATCTCTTACAAGAGTGTATATTAATAGGAGTCCTGCTATTGTATGACAGTGACTCAACATGAGAACTAGTCCATGTGAGGCTGAAGTAGCTATCAGTTGTACCTTATCATTTCTTGTTCTTCTGTCTCTATGTGTAGAGCCTGTCCTGTTTGATGTTGAATGCTTTTACAAAGAAACAAATAAACAAAAAACTATGTAGGCAAAATCAGAATTTCTCAGCCTTTACGGAAATATTTAAGGCATCTCTGCTCTGTCGTTTCTCAAAAGCAAGAGACTCCAGGTGACTCCTTTGAACACACATCTCTGTGGGAGGTTGGTACAGCCTGGATGTATTGTAAAAAATCTAAATGACTATTGAATTCTAATTCATATGGAAAAGTCTATATCCATTTCAGAAAGTGTATCCTGCTGAGTGTGATTTAGAGCTTCACTGTAAGCATTAAAGCTGCAAGAAGGATGAATGTGGCTCATTATGCTAAGAGATACAATAGAGAGACCGAAAAAAAATCATAGTCCACCACTTAAATAGCAGGCTTTGCCTTAGAAGGTGACTGACTGCAGGAGAGCACAAAATGTGTTAGCATGAAGGTGGGTAGGAAAGAAGTTGCACTTAACACACTAAAATCTGAGAATGCGCTTCCATTTGTAAAGGCATACTAATGACTTCATACAGTCACTATGGCAGTCTTCCTTTCCACATGAAATATTACTGGGGAATCTGTTTCTTTAGTGTCAGGAATTGATTTTAGTGGTTTGGGAAAGCACCATTACAATCCTCACATACATCACCTCCTTTGAATGAGAGACCTGTGTGTAATGCACAGCAACAGGAAATAATATCACTCACAGTTTCGCACATCATATGCAACATACAGAGACCCAAGACACCACTATGCATTCTGGTAATCCTTTTCTTTGTATTCTTTTGTCACAAAGATTGGAAGTACATTTGTAAACATGGCAAAACTTTCTGCTGGGCAAATTTTTCAAAATTATTGGGGTCAGAAGTTAGGCTGTAAAGCTATATTTTAAAGCATGCTGAGGGCTTGATGTCTGTGCCTGTGAAAATATAAAGACAGATCCAAGAGATGTAGATTGGAAAATTATTGTTCAATCTATTGAATTAAGAGAAAATAATAAGGTAATCTCTTATAATTTGCATATACCAATCCTAGATGAAGTCTCTTTATGAGTTTGATTTTCATTAGGTGAAATAACTCCATGAAAGAGCTTAGTGAAATCAGACTAGTGTTAAGCAGATTTTAATGGTATAAGTTACTACCAATTTTACAATTAAATTTTACTACTTATTTCCACATTTTTTTCACTCAAGACCTATTTTAAAAAGATCCATAATCTGAAATGGTATCCCTGATTTTACTGAAATCTTTCTAAATGGGGTAATTTTCAGAAAAGAATGTTATCCCCACATAGTATTTAGCTAACAGCCAGCATACTTTAATCAAATCCTATAAAATCCAATGGCACAGAATAAATAAACAGTTTCCCCCTCTAATCACAAAATGTAGTGTGACTCTTCATATGGCTATATAATAAGTTTATGTTTTAAATGAAACATTGGCTGCTTTATTTTAAGCCATAGTTACTGCTTTATAAAGTCAATAAATAGAGCAAGCATACCATTTTAAGGTGCATTCAAAGATTTCTTTATGAAGGGACTTCCTAAGTAGAAGATTTTTATTTATTTATTTATTTTGTGAAATGGTCAATGATGTTTTTAGGCAGTATAACCATTTAGTACAGATGTGAGGCTAGACGAGGCCAATACTGCAGAGGTTGAACCCCTTACCCAGTCCTGATTCAGTAAGATATTTAGGAATTTATGGAATTTTACAAATTTCTGTGAATTTTTAATTCTGAAGGGTATGGGAGTTAATGCCTTAAGCACATTATGAGTCAATGCTCCTGACATTTATTACTGTAAGTTAATGTCACACCACATATTCTGAAGTCAGTAGAGTTTAGGACATGTTTTTCCATCCCCTGAAGAATTACCTCATTGGATGATTATGGTTCTGACCTTTCACATTTTGTTTGGCAAATATTTATGTGACTGTATTTTGCTTGAGGTTTAATTGTTCTTTATATAGATGCAAGTTTAGTCAGAGGAATGAGGTTAACAGCCCTACTGTTCTGTTTATTGCTGACAAAAAAACACTGCAATTTACAGATACATTACATTTATATGTAGTTTCTTGACCTCTAGCAAGACCAAAATGAACTTGCACAGTACTCTCCTGTTCTCTCATCTTACCCTCCTTTTCCCTGTTTTTCCTCTAACTGCCATTTCTTTCACCTTTCTCTGTTATTTACCCTTCTTTCAGTACCTCCCTTTCTTTCCTCTTTAATTTTCCATTTCCTTCTACTATTAATGTTGCCTCCAGCTTTTTCTCTTCATTGCCTTCCTGCTCCCTACAAGAAAGTCACAGTCTGCTCTTATTCCCCAAAAATAAAGAACAGAGGTTGTGATTAGGAAACTACCACAGCTGTAGCTGGCTTAAGCCAGTGATGCCCAGATCACGTAAAAAACACCTTCAGATTGACTTTTTTTTTTTATAACATATATATATATATAACATTGCTCTGTTATTCTGATGGGTTTCTGCTCAGCAACAACAGAAATTATTGACAGTAAAAAAATGGTCTAACCAACTTTGCCCTGTGATGACATCTGGAGTGGGTCCAGAGTGAGCAAGTCCAGTATCAAATCTCAGCTTAGGGGATCCTGGGGATGCTCAGGTAGAGAGAGCACCTTGAAGCCCAAAGTAGTGATTCAGTGAGACCTACAAACACAGATGCTTAAGCAGCTTTATGAAATGGGTCCCCACTGTTCCTACCAAGACCATGAGGTCACCTAACTCACACTAACTCTGGGGTTTGCAGGCACTGACCATCTTCCAGACTCAGCTGTCACACCTGGGTCTTTGAGAGTATCTAGGCCATTTTAGAGGAACTGGAATTGTAAGAATAACTCATCAGCATTCCTAGTTGGATTGAATAATAAACACCAAACATGATCCTTAGTTTACAGCTGAGGAAAAATGTAGACTGAAAACAGAACAAAATGTTCTATTTCCTAGCATTTACTTTGTGTACGTGATAGCACTTTATGGACAATCAAAGGCAGTATTCTTCCACAGAGCTGATATATTTCCTGTGATTGTGTGGGTTGCTTAAAGCAAAGTGGGTGGAAAAATGGGATATTACATGTGTAACCAAGGCTGTGAATAAATGCACCTCTTAGCATGCTTGAGCTAAATCAGGTCAGCAGACTCTATGACAGAGAGCAGCTGGAAGACAAGAACTTGCCTTGATCTGGCTAGCAAGTGCATGCCTAATACTGACACATCTGCTTTATGTCATGCTGCCACCTTCTTTTTTTATTTTATTTTTTGGTGCTGTAGTTTCAAAGGGGAAGAAAAACCCATTTCAATGATGTCGACAGAATGTGTTCAGCCACTTGATATCCCAGAAGACAGACTGGACAAGCGAGATTCACACTGTAACCATTTAGGTAAGTGTTATTAGATGATGTCATTGCAGAAATTGGAGAGGTGTTGTCTTCAAATGATTAGGTCTTGTCCAGTGGCTGTTTTTCCCCTCCAGCAATACAACTGAGTCCTCATGAAACCCGATAGATTACACCTTCTGCCGACACTTCTGATGCCAGATGGAAAAGCAAAGAGTGTTTTTCCTTCATATAAATATTAGCTGAAGCTCTAGAGCGAAGTTAATTAACAAGGAAAAAGAAAAAAGCGTCATTGTTCTTTTTCGCTAGAAAAAGTAGAACAGTTTCTTCATGTATACTACAATAAACTGAAAGTCAGGATATTACTGATCCCTCCCTAAATATTTATTCCATATGCAATTTCAGTAACAGATTTCAAACACCCCCCTTTGCCTCCACTGGGGCAGCTTTCTAAATTCTTTTCTCCCTTCATTTTCAATCTGTTTCCTCTCTTGAACCTATTTCATATATAACTTTTGCACTAAGAGTACCAGAGGCATCTTGTCTCCACCAGACACCTAAATACCAGACTTCATACATGATAGATGTGCTTTTTGCATATTCATGGTCTTTCTCTGTGCTTCAAATGCTATTACTTCACCCCAGCCTTGCAGAATTGTCATAAAGATTCAGCAGCCCAGAAAAACAAAATCTATTTGCTTGTTGTTACCCCTCTGATGACAGTAATGAAACACATGCAATTTCTATTTCTTGTCAAAAAAGTGTCTCATCTCAGGCAAGAAGAATTTTATGAACTTTCTTTGTCTAGCCTAGGTATCCTTTAAGGACTTCCTTTGTCTAGGAAGGTATCTTCATCCTGCCTCTGCCGCAGCATTTCTAGCCAAAGGCACCACTTCTATAACTGTTGGCATGCTAAATGTAATCGTTCCATAAAATTATGTAGTTAAATAAGTACAGTACTAGTTCCACTCTACAAATGTTCCCATCAAGGGATGGGAAATTGAGGCAGTGGGAGGTTAAATTAGTTAACATGCATGGTTAACACCATGCAGAAAGCCTAGGAGGGCTGCAAATATGATCTGCATCTTCCAGGGATCTAACCAGAGGGTTGTCCATGGGGGTTGGGGGGACCCGCTGAAGCCAACCAAGCAACATTTGAGAAATCAAAGCTTTGGTTTGTGTGATAATGCTAATGACAGGCTAGACTCAACAATTTCAGTTTGCATAAGCACCCAGAAATGCAGATCCTTTCAGAAAAAAAACATGCCAACCATCTGAGTCAAGGCTTGTTTGAAGAGAAAACCAAAATTTCAGTGTAATGTTATGTAAATCAAAAGTGAACACCGATGGCTCAGTGGCTCTGGAATAAAAGCCAGCTCTTGAAGGGAACAATATGCTGGCTTGGTTTGCCAATACCTCAGGCTGAGCCCCCACACATAAATCTTTACCTCACAGAAGTGCCCTTGTAACTCTGTAAGACAGCCTGCACAGTTAGAGCTGAGCGAAACAGTGATGGACTGCATGATGATAGAGCCTTCCCTCTGACACATAACACACCACTGTCCACAGCTTTCTCCCTCTACCACCTACAAAGCAGAAGGACCACCTAAGTCACTTGACTCCCACATAGTGTGGCATAGAGGCCTCTTGTACTGACTTTCTATTTAGAAGATACTCCACAGTATCCACAGTTTTAGAAGAAACTCCACAGGTGTTTTAGACTACTTGGATGAAAGCAGTGTTATTAAAGCTTTTCTTTTCACCTTCTGGTTTATTATTTCACTTCAGCTTCAATTTCTATTCATTTTTTTTTTTTTTTTTTTTTTTTTTTTTTAAATACAGAAGACCTTTCAGAGCAACTGATTAAGAGTTGTGACCTCAAAAAGAAACCAAGAAAAGGTAAAACTATTCAGCCTTCCCAAAACACTGAACAGGAGCAAAAAAAGCCAAGGAGAAAAGATACACCAGCTTTACATACACCCCCACCACTAACAGGTAAGCAATACGTATTTTGACTTCCAAATCCCAGTTCATCCTACAGAATTGGCTGGGAGACCTCTTTATATCCCCTTGGAAGTAGGCAGGAACACAGCTGCATGCCATGTGCACCCCAGAATACAGGTGAATGGAGAGAGGCTGATTTTTTCAAAGGCATTCCCTGTTATACAAAGGGCTTTCTCACAGCATATAGGAACACCGAGGTGTGTGGGTGTATGTGCCTGAAAAACATGCTCCCTTGGGGCTCACAGTCTTACTGCCTTTAGGTGATAAATGGCATGTGCTTATCTCCATCAGCTTCGTGATGCTAGACACCCAGATTCAATCTGGTCCAAAACTAAAAAGGATCCAGTTCAGGCCCTGTACCTCCTTGTGCCCAGGGGAAGGCTGAGCAGGAGTGAGGCTGGGAGCAGACAGGAGAGGCACACACAGGCCAGCTGAGGGTTGCTCCTCCTGGAATTGCAGAGCTCCTGTGCATATGGGGACCCTGGCAAAGGACATGTGTTTAGATAAGAAACACCACAGCAGAAACCACCACAGCAACAAAGGAACTCCTTGTAGGATGCTCTTTGCTGCTCTGCACCAACATACCTCTGCAGTTCAAGAACTAAACGCCACCAACCAGGGGAAGGGAAGAATGAGCAGGAGACTGCCACTGAAACCTGGTAATTTTCCAAGATCAACAGGAGGAATAAATGTTTGTCACTTCCCTCTGCTAACATGATCTCCTTGTGTGTTCTCTGGGGAGAGAGCTGTGCTCTTGTATCAACTGCATTGACTTCTTCTTCCCATGCTACATACATGCAGAGGAGTTAGCCAGTAACCAAGTTCATGGTCCCCTGTGTGCCTGCAACAAGTCACACTTACTAAGTGAAAAACAAGTATTGGAATTCACTGGGATTTTCCAGTATTTATAATCCAAATATTGAACTCATCACCCCTGACTCTTCAGCTTTCACACGTATCTGCCTCTCAGTAATTCTCTCTCTTGGGAAATTGCTCAGAGCCTGGAAAGCTGCATTCTGTACCCCAGGTAACAATTTTATGGAGAGTAAAGAGTTTCTCTAGTTAAAATAGGCCACTTTGGAGTAGCCACAATGCTCCCATGCAGAAACTTGAGCATCTATATGATTAAACTACTTTGATAATAAGCCTAAGCTTCCGAAATAGAGCATTGCACTCATCTTTACCATGATTTCTGGTGGCTACAGTTTAGCCCATTAGGTACAGCCATAAACCATCTGCCTGAGAGTGTCGCTGTCTGTAGCCTATGGGATATAATTGACTTAGAAGAAATGTATTCTGTTGCAAATCCAGAAGGGAAGGCACACCATACGGAGCAGAACATATGCATCCTTACTTCAAAGTAGCAATTGTGAGTTATCAGGTGCAAATTTCTTCAGCGTCTGCAAGGCCAACGTGGCATTTTCTTTTATTCTTTCCTGCAGGCATACTTTCAGACTTCTCTGATAATCTGCTGAAAAGGTATGGTATCACAGAGAAGCCACAGAGAGATAGAGTGAGTCCAGGCTCTCAGATCACTGAACTGCAGCAGAAAAAGCCAAGGAGAAAAGATACGCCTGCAATACACATCCCACCCTTGATAATAGGTAAGAAATTTAATTAAAGGTGCTCCAAGGCTGAAAGGGTGTTGTTTTGCCCAGTGTACTCAGCAATTCCTGCTGAACTGGATCTATTTGATCAAACTATGCAGCAGTGGTGGTTCATGGAAAGTCCTTTCTGTATCTACTGCTCATGCTTTTGGGACAGAAGGGTAGGGGAGTAAGAGGAGACATTATGTCACATGATTATCTCATGCAGAGATGATTTTGTTTTTTTGTGAAAATCCAGCCATTGCCCTACTTTTCAAACTTGAGCACAATGTAAACTTTAAAGCCACCAGCACCAGTGTAGCTCACACTGCCTCAAACATCCTGGAACAAAGCTGTCCTGATGAACCTCCTGTTAACTTGAGTCCCTAGCAGGCACTGAGGAAACCGAGCTGTGAACTTGCAGTTAGCAGCACCCTAAAGAAAGTTCTGTGCTTCTGGCACAATACACAGTGCAGCAGCTAATTTGTTTAATGAGCATATGCATTCAGCCACCCATGTTTTGGCCCTAAGACCTTTTGTTTGCTGAGTTTCCCACATTCCTGTATCACAGAAGAGCCTCAATTCATCAATGTGTCTGAAGCCTTTTTAAGATGTAAAGCACTGTGGAAGTGTTAATTACTGCTGCAAACCATGGAAGCAGGAAATAGCACAAGTATCTATGCTATACACCAGCTGTTTCCTGATCACAGGCTGGAGCAAAAAATGAATGAGTGAATGAATAAATGAAGGAAAAACAACAAATCAGCCAACAAACACCAGATCCAAAACTAGTGCTGAAAGTGGAAAATCCTGTTCCCTTAGGAAACTCTAGTATGAACCAATTTTTCTGTGGTTTGGCAGGACCAAACTGTAGGACACATCAGATGAAGAGGTCCTGTGACAGATGCTTTCGTCCTGAGTGACTAAGCAACAGCTCAGTAGATCAAGCACCTGAGTTCTAGGTACTCATGGGATTTTCTGCACACCTGAGAATTATAAGGTGTGTAAATGGCTTCAGCAATCACAATAGGTGCTTATATTTTTAGACATTTACTATTCTTATGAATCTGATCCTTCATGACTGACTCAAATGTGCAAGATTTTTTTCATTAAGCACCTTACATTAATCAGCATGGAGCTTCCTAGAGCAGAGAGGAGTATGACTAAACTTGCAGGATTATGGCAGCAAGCATTGCAAATACTAGTTCCTTGCAAACTGATCTGCTCAAGCAAAGTACATTTTTTTATGCACTCATTGAACTCTTGTATCTAAATGGCCTCTGGCATTTAGACCACAAGTGAGTCACTGGAAACCTGGTCTGATCTTTTGTTGGGTGGAATTAGTTCTATCATACAACTTCTGAGGCCAACTGCAAATGCTCCACTTTGAAATATTTAATATAGAACACCGATAATTACCTGCTCATATAATCGCTGCAGGAAATTATCAAGCAAATCACCCAGAATTTCACATGACAAATAAATTAGGTAGGAAAATATCATAGTCTTTCAGGGACCAATTCAGAAACAGAAGCAGAGGCAAAGTTTATCAAATAATTTGTAACAAATACCCCTGTGGCCCTTGGAAGAAAATTGACATTATTTTGGTCAATTCAAAAACACTCCCAAGAAAGTTGCTTTCAGCCATTTGTAGCACCTTTGAGTATGCAGTGTGTCCTTTGGACTTCAGAGTATATACAGAGAAGGAGGATCTGAAAGTAAAAAAAGTGCTCGATAGAAATCAAAGATGAACTGTGTGGCAGTGAAGCTGAGATGATTGACTCTTGTTTTGGTTTAAAAGTAATTTCTAGCTAAGAGGATGTAGCAAGGGAGAATTATTTCTTTGACACATCTCAACAACACTCTGGTTAGATTAGCACTTATTACACCATGTTTCTAGCCTAGCCTTAATTAGCTCAAGTTGGCACTTAAGGGTGAAATACTCATTTTAAGGATCTTCTCAACTTTCCTCCCATGAACACTTCTTTAATGTTAATAACTTTTATAGCAACAGGAAGTTAATACAAGTTATGTGGTAACAAAAATACATCCCCAAATGGTTTAGTAATCACAAAACTCAAAAAGAAAGAATACAAAAAAAAAAAAAAATGCAGTGACTTTCAAATATGCTACAAATTTCCAAGTGTGTGCATTTGCTGTAGAATGATAGAAACTAATACATTTTTCAATTGTTTCCATTTATACTTCCCATGACTCTTGCCTACTGGTGAAGACACCTTCCAGCACTCAGCATGGATACAAAGCAGCCTGCTAAATGCTGCCTCTACCTGAAGAAAACTTTTTCAGATACTGTTCCCTGTGTCCATTTGCTAATGATTGACTGCCTCTGGCAGACTTCTGCTTCTACTGGGGGCAAAGCAGCCTATGTGTGAATGCCTGACTGTGGTTCCCTCTCTACAGATGCATATTTTCACGATACGTACCAATATACAGAGCTCTGCTGGTTGAAAGCTGCCGGCAGCAACTCAGTGTCTTGCTATGAAAAAGTGACTCATTGTGGCTGAAAGCTGGTCTGGTATTTACTACTTGTTTACTTTCAGGGTTATCCCATCAGGTCGCAGACAGAGAATAAACAAATTGAACTCTTGTGGAACAGCTGTGCAAAATAGCATCTGAATTATAGACTCAGAGACCCGAGAAGCCCCAGCAGGGCTATGTGAGCTAAATAAATATAGAAAGGCCTTTCTGTCCCTGTGTTCCTGGTACCAGCATTGGAGGAGGAAGCAGCACAATCAGTGCCACGTGTACCTCTTGTGACCTGTGTTTAAGGATTGTTCTGATTTCTGATTTCCCCTTCTCATCCCTCCCAAATGTCCCTGTTCCTGGTGTATCAAAAGCAATACAAAAAAAAGTCCATGTAATTGTTTGTAGTAACAGAGAATAATTACTAGATTATCTTTTTAAGCAGCTGTCCACACACATAGCTTTGTTGATAATGTAGATTAAAAGGGCAGCTGTGTTATCGCTCGTTGTTTTGACCAGCTGGTTACAAGTGCTCTAGGACAGTCCTCTTCCACCTTGAGTGGCTAGAGACTAGATCACAAATAAAGTCAAACAAGCTACAGAAAGTGACAAAAAATAATGCATCTACTGGATGCAGGTGATCTGAATGAGAAGTAGAATCAGTTTCACACTTTGCAAACATCCAATACAAATGGAAAATGGAGTTATAGAAAGGTGGCTGCTAAATTAGGATCTTTATGTTGTTACCTGGGTGAACCCATATCTCCCCGTTGTCTGCAGGTGACTAAGGAAATCAGTTCCTGAGCCGACTTAAATGTCTAAGCATGGACATCACAAAAACCTACCTTTCTTTTTAATGTACTCAGGCTTCAACCTCCTGTTGCAGCAGCACAAAAAACATTGTGCCGCGTGTGTACAACTGAGCCATGGAGTAGAAAGACCTCTGCAAGTGGCCAGCTCCCCTTCAATCAGCCAATTCCTTGGCTTTCTAAAGGGATTAGACTAGAAGAAAAAACATAATCACAGTTCTAAGGTGGTTTTTTGTTTGTTTGTTTTGTTTTGTTTTTTTCATCACATACAACAGTAAATGATTTAACTTAATCCAAAGCCAGCACTCAGCTCTGAGACACTCTTTATTGCTATCCCAACTTATGAACATATTCAATTCAATTTGTAAGAGCTCTTCAGGACTGCAGGTTTGAGCAAGAATGTAAATGCAGGTGTAAATATGGGAGCATAAATGTGGCTGCGTAGGGTTTCTTAATCAGATCAGAGATAACTAGTAAAGCCACAGTGTCAAGCCCTCATTCTCTCTTATGTCCTACAAACCCAGTTAAGGTAGCTCCTTTAGGATATTAACTTCCCTGCTCAGTGAAAACCCTTGCATAACATAGGAGCAGCACAACCCCTTTCCTTTACAGGGGATGTGACTGGAGCACTCGAGTCATCTTCCAGCCCAGCTGCCGGAGTTGTCTATACACAGTCAAGTGGAACTGATGCCCTCTTGGCAGTTTTCTGATTTACATCCCAGGGGAGAGGTTTAGATCTAGGTGGTACCTGGCAAATGGTTGATCTAACCCAACTTCTTTTGCCTACATCTGAGCTTCCTAATAGAAGTTCTCATGAGCTCTCTGTGAGCCTTTGAGGTCCTAGTCTCTAGCTAAAAATTGCAAGTAGTTGCAATTTCTTTGGGGAAAATATGACTACGCTGTAATTCTATGCTGCTTTCTTAATCAGATCTCTTGGCAGATATTAACAGAACAACCTACCAATCCTTAAAACAGATCTGTGGGATGAGCTACATTTCATAATACGCACAGCTGAGAAAACAGAAACAGGGAGGCTAAATGATTTACTTGAACAGTAAACAGAGAAAGACTGATTTACAAATGTTCTCAAATTCCCACATTCTACTTACTTTTAAACTTGTAATTTCCACGGTGTTCTGTAAAGCAGGGTTTCTCCACAAGTGATCATATCAAGCAAACAAACAAAAAAATTACTTCCCAGAGTTATAAATGTAATTCCAGCTAAATCATATCATTTGTATGTACCACTTTTCTACTGTTTCACATTAGAAGTCTGATGTTAAAGACACATGGTTTTTCTTGAAGTGGCTGGTGGTCCACATTGTAGAAATTTAATATCCTGCAACTAGAGAAAAGAGAGGCTATACCATCCTCTGGGCTTTGAGTTTTGAACACTACTGAAAACCTTTGGAGTTCACCAGTCACTAAAATGACTCATTGAAAATGAGTCATCATCTTGCTATTGATCGTGGTAAGCATCTGGTGTGCTTCTGCTGTAGGTCCACATGAGAGCTGGATACTTCTGCTTGTCTGCTACCTTCCAGATGTGTCTAGGGCCTGCTCTAAAGGGGCATGTAATCATGCCATCAGAATTAAACTCACTTTTCCTGCGTGACTTGGTAATTCAATTAGGAGTGAGAGTGGACATGATCAATTACAATGCAGCTTCGATTAGTTTACATTCGTGATCTCTTATTCCTGAGTTTATCCTAAACACAGGTTAGCTCTCATCAAATTAAGTATTTGAAAGCACAACTAAAATGCTCTTAAAAAGTAACTTCAATGTTGTGTTTCCAAATACTTCATGAAGAAAACAAAGAAAGAAACAACAAAGACAACAGAAAAACAAAAGTCTGCATTCATCTAAATTGTCCATAATGAAGAGAAGTCAAGGTAGGGAACATTAACATCCATCTCCATAACATGACATAATTCTTTGCTGTTAACAATCATGGTTACTCAACTGCTACTTGAATATATTAAGTCCTTTTTGTTTCAAAATAGTATTCATGCACACCTTTCAGTTTATCTCATGGTCCTGCTGAAACCATCTATTTCACAAGAACCTCATATAAAGGAAGCAGGAGGTAATTTAAATGAAAATCAGTATAGGTTAATATTTTTATTAATTCATCAAATCTCAAAAAGACTCCAAAGCTGAAGAAAATCTTCCTGTGTGGTATTGCTCTATTTTCAGACTCATGAAGGCTGAAAGCCTTCTCTGTTCAGAGTGCTTTCAATGCAGAAAGAAGCAAAACAGGTTGGTTTGACAGAACAGCTCAGCTGGTTAGTGTAGACTAAAAGCAAACACTAAGACTGAATTAGGGTGATATTTCATTGGTTTCGACTCAGTGGTTGCCCTCATCCTGTTTTTAGACTATATTGACCTCTACACCAAGGAAGATGACCATGAACTATATCTTACAGGTCGCTTGTTTTTTGCTGGGAACAGGCAAAACCAACACAATCTGTTAAAATAAGGATCAGTAATATTTTTAATGCATTGTCCTTGTCCTCTCTTTGCTTTATTAATCTAATTTCTAATAAAGAGAGCAGTTAAAGTAACAGTGACATTATGATATCACATAAAAGCCTCAAGGTCTTACCGTTTTAATTGAGAGAGAAAGGGAAAATGAGAAAAGGGGAGAGATTTGTGGGAGATATGATCCACAACCTATCTATCTAATTAATAAAGACTTTGAAAGTAGAGAATACTTAGACATGGAAGATATGTTACATAGTATGCATACATCTGAAGAATCTGGTTTCTGGAATCCCCATGGTGGGCTCTAACTGTGTAATCAAACTTTCTTTCAAGTTCATGTCACATTGTTCTTCAGTGCTTTCATGATAAGGATGGGGTCTTATTTTTCTTCTATTACGGGATAGATAGGCCTTAAAAGCTTGTTCAAACCCCAAGCCTCAGTAATTCATATACTTGCTCCAAGTCTTCAGTAACACACCAGAGTCTGTTTTAACATCAGTCTTAATCCTGCTGCTTCTGCAGTTTATTGATACCATATAGCTTCAGTGGGAATGGTACGTGGTGTATGGGTATTCTAACATTTGTCTCTTGTGTATTTGTGAAATCTAAGTCATATTGCTATATACATATGGAAAGCAAGAATGCATACACATATCAATTACAGTATTTATTTCACCAGACAAGCTCTTTCTTTTTTTAGGTTCCCAAACCCTTTTAACAAACAGGTTACCAGACAAATCTTCAGTGTCTCTTTTCACAGGTAGCAGAAATATGCTGGATTTAAGAGTGCTTGGTAATTTTAGCTAAAAACGCAGGGATCCAATTCTAGTTCATGAGGAGATGGATGTGCCAAAACTAAATGAGGAGTAACTCCCATGGTGTTAGAAAACTACTTTAGGACCAAAAAAAATAGAGAGGATAGAAAAGTCTTCTTATCCTGATATTTTCTGAAGAAGTTCTATTTAAAATCAATTCATTTTTTTTTCTCCCTCTCTTGTTCTTCTGTTTTTAAGGGACTAAGCTGCTTACAGAAGAAAAGCAAACAGTGATTATGGAAGATGAAGAAAAGGATGGAGACACAATCCCTAGCTAAGATTACAGTGATATTTTCAATAATGCAATGTAAATAATTCTGGGTCATTCGAAGTGGCAGCACATAGAAAAATAAGTCCTTTCATTTTTATAAACAATAAGTTTCTCAAACATGCACTTGAATTTAAACTATCTTCAAGTGCATATCTGCATCTCATGAAATCCCAGAAAGCATCACAGGATATGACAGAAAATTTGCCTACATGTAGGGTTGGAAGGATTCTCTTGGTTTACTAAAAGCATCTTCCCAGGATTTTTGTCTCTGAGGGATCCACCTGAGATCAGATCTAGTATCATGTAGTGTGGTGATGAAGACTGACACAAAGGACTGTACTGATACAGTGTAGCTGGCACTAGACACCGGAGTGTCAGTAAGTGTATGATAACACATACCACCGGATACCACAGGGTGGTAAAACCTCAGCTAATGATTCAAATTACATTTTTCTCCTGACATTTCACCTCATTTTCCCAGCTCTTCTCCATTGGAATAATGTTGACCACAGTGAAAATTTCCACATGTAGGGCAGATGTGGTTGATGTTCCTGAAATTCAAAGCCAACACTTCTTGTGCCTGTATCTGCTCATCAGTGGTGTCTGTGAGGAGAAAAGGGTAGATGTACTGTAGTACAAAAGCTTACAGCTCTGGGCTGTCAGCATTGACACATCAAACAGAACAGAGGGCAGAGCTCTCAGAAGAGAAACATACGGGAAGCACAACACTTGCCTGTTACACTGATTTTTTTTTTTTTCTTTCAAAGGTTTTATTCCTGAGTTGGTGAAAGATGAACTAGCTGTACATTTGATCCTTTTACTCCATGTTTTTTCTTTTTACACTTGCTTTTTAAACTCAGTCCTCAGTTGTCAGCAAGGAGAGGCTGTAAGGATTAAAAATCACAACAGGAGATTCCAAACTAGTAAAAGGAGTAGCATTATTCACTGCCAGATGCATACTGCAAGGTGAAACAGCATAGTGCTTTTATTATTATTATTATTATGTATTTTTTAATAGTTTAACTCATTAATTCAATCAAGAATTGTTTTCACAGCCAGCTACAGTCTTCAACATTTGTGCAGAGACGGGTACTTGTAGAATATTGTACGTAATAGGTAGGGCTGGATAGATTTCTGCTTATCTTATTAGCTCTGTACGCTAGATGGAGCAGCACTGCCAGCTGGACCCTTAGGGACCTTGGCAAAGAGGTTAAAGATCATCTAGCCTGGCAGACTGAATTCAGCAATCTTTTTAATACACATAGGCAGACAGCTGAGGAACATACTAGTTTGGACTTCATTTGCCACAGTGACTGACCCAGCATCTTTCATGACAGTGCAGTCCATTCACAGATGTTCAGCTTCAAAATGTAATCAACAAGCTTATAATAAATGATAGTACATTAAAGCATGCAAGAGAGCAGTTTTATTATTAATGGAATGTGTGATACCTAGCAGGTATACTTTTAATCCTGTTAATATATCTGAAAGATAAGAGAATATTTAAAATATGACCAATCAATATTTCATATAATAACATTCACTTAAGGTACACAGTAAAGTATGTCACTGCAAGTACGTGGTAAGAATGTAGACACAATAAGTATGTCACATCTATGAACCAACGCACTGTTAGTGTTTATGTTTGGGAACTGGAAGTTAAAACTCCCTATCCACATAACATCAAGTAGGCAGTGAGGTCATCCAAACTCTATACCATGTCTGTCACCTGTGCCCTCTCCTTATGGATGTTAGTTCTTTGACCGTCAGACCTTGAATGCCCTTCTCACTACCAAGAGTTTCATTTGGATCCCACTCAAGTAGCTCAAACAAAGCATGATGATTAAATACAGGAATACTTACAGGACACAAAGTAGGAATGAAGCTGCTGAGGCCAGTTTGGGATCATGCTGTGCTTCAGAGACAGGAATACTTACAGGACACAAAGTAGGAATGAAGCTGCTGAGGCCAGTTTGGGATCATGCTGTGCTTCAGAGATTAGGGATTCAGACAAAGAATAAAGGACATAGCCCCCTCCTGCTGCAAAACACAGACATAAGACAGATATGTTGCCCCTGTAAAAGAAGGTCCATGGCATAAGACTCCCTATACATTTATCAAGAGCCAAGGCACTACAACAACAATTGGGCTTTATGTAAGTGGTGCAGTTCCTAATGTGAAGAATATTTTTAGTGCTCTAAGAAAATTAATTTCAGGCTTGAGTGAGGTAAAGCAGCTAATCATGCATTTGCATACACTGGTTCACACCAGCTTCACAAAACGGTACACACAAGAAAAAAATACCAAGTTTTATTACTTATTACACCCATCCTTAGAGTACAACTGTGGCCCTGTTTCTCAAAAATAAATAAATAAATAACAATTCTCAGAATTTATTATCTTCTGGCAAAACTTATTCCTGTTTGGATTACACTTATGTCAACTGAGTAGTAGCTGAATTATTGAATCCCAGCTGAGATTCTGCACCTCTAAAACAGCTTTTGTCCCCCTACAGAAGCTTCTGCATAATGTAAAAGAAAATATGTGTAGTACTCACCAAGGGCAATCAAACTCTGCTTCTATATTGATGTTAGCAGTGGGGAGGAGAAGAGAAGAAATATGCATGAGATGCAAAGACAGAAGAGTGGCCATTCTGTAAGAACTCTCCCAAAACAGCATCAACACAAGCAGTGCTCATGCTAGGCCTTTTCAAGATTTTAACTATTCCCTCCTATTGCAAACCAGGATTGTCCCCTATGATGAAGGTGCCTCAGAGTTCACTTGGTACTCATACAGGACTCAGGAGATGTTCACATTTTTTTTTCCCAGCCAGCAGCTCCCCATGGCTCTGCCAAGCACAGTGCTTGACCCTTGAGGCTGCAGTACTTGGTTCTCTCTGTTTATATGAGTGAAAAGAGCAGCACAGTAGCCTTGGATTGCTCCAGGTTGGCTGCCCCAGGACTCTGGAGAATCATTAGAGATGCTCTGAGGAGCATAAAGGCTTTAGTGCATCCCCAAAACATTTTGTCACATTGTTAACCCAAGAATCAGTTTGTCTTCAAATGTAGCTTTGAGTGTGATTCAAGTTTAGTTTTACTAACAAAGTTGGTGACTATTTTCACTAACCCAATACAGTAATAGTGAGTAGGTGGAGTCCTGAAAAGATTCAAATGAACATCAGCAATGAATTAGCCATGAAAACACACATTTAGATATGAAGGCTTCTAACACAAGGCACAAGCACAAATAGGATGTGAATGACTTCATTGCTTTAAAGAGGACATTTTTCAAAGGCTAGAGAATATTGACACAACTTAATATGAAATATATATACATAATTTAATAAAATAAAATAAAATAAAATAAAATAAATAAAATAAAATAAAATAAAATAAAATAAAATAAAATAAAATAAAATAAAATAAAATAAAATAAAATAAAATAAAATAAAATAAAATAAAATAAAATAAAATAAAATAAAAAAGGCTCTAAGCTTACCATAGCACTATATGCTCTTCACTGAAAAGGAGTTATTGTCCCACTGACATCTCTGATGGCACAGCTGACTGATTTACCTTCTCTGTATAGATCAACTTGAAGAAAGACCGTAAAAATGCCGTGACATACATCACTCTCTGTAGTTCATTTAGAATTGCATATTTATAGTCTGACAATTTGGCATTTACTTTTTTTTTTTTTTAAACAGGAGCAAAGTGGGCGACTGTACATCAAGTTTTTACATGCCCAATTGAGTAAATAAAAGGTTTTGCAATGTTCCTGGGAAGCAGTGTTGTGACATATCATTTCTCAAAGTTTACATCTGCCTCATTGCAATCAGTGAAAATGTGGTGTTAAATTATTTGAGAATAAGATTATTTCAAAACAGATAAACGCTGTTGCTTTCCTCGGGGACTGCCCAGTGTGGGATGGTGGGCTGGTTGGGTTTATTGGTTGTCCTTCAGGCTCTGAACTCTCCGTTTAAGACCAGATACAGCTAAAACTACATTAATTGCCCTCCTAGGCAAATGTCTGGAGTTTGTGCCCTCTCAGGCAGAAATGTTTTTCTTTCCCCAGTGTCCCCTAAGGTCTCCCATGGCCGTTGCAGCAGAAACAGAAGGCTCCAGAAAAGACAAATTTTGCTTTCACTTGGTAAGCTTCAAGAATTAGTTGTGTCTGAGGACACACACTCTGGAGCACCACTTTGAAGTGCTGGTAGTAAATTCAGTCCTCGCTTCCTGCTGCCAGCTCTCTCCATTAAGAGAAGGATGCAAAGGAACTGGGCTGAAGGAAACAGGAAGGGCAGAAACAGGCTAAGGCCACAGACTTTCTGTAGCACTAAGACTGCAACTTTCCAGATTTAAGTCACTTAAGTCGTCTACATGTAGGCATTGACTATTCCAGGGCCTTAGTAGCTGGTTTGCATTCAGACATTTACTTGGAACTGCATCTCACCCCAGAAATCTACACTGTGCAGGACAACCAGTCTGAGGACTTATGGGAATGAAGTGTTCCAGTCAGTGAATAAAACCCTGTCTGCATTTGGGAGGTTGTTAATAGCTGATATTTTTATAGTGGATTCTCAATTACCTTTACCTAGAAACTAAGGGACAGGGTTGCATTTACAGTAGAACTGGGACAATAGAGCTACAATGGCCTTACACTACATCAACTTTCAACTTAGGACTGCAGAAACACCATTACCCATCTGAAGGGTATGCAATTAGTATTTTAGTAGTGCTAAACATGAGGACCATAAGGTATGTGACTTACCCAACAAAACAGCAACAGAAACAAATACAGAGCAACATTCACAATGCTTTTGCTAACTCACTATCTATCTCCACAGATATAGCAGTATTTGTATGGTTTGAGTTTACCAACATTTACACTGAAAATGTGTCTGAAATTTTGTCTTACTGGCTAATAAGATGATACTTGTATAATGCTTTGACCCCTATATGTTCTTGCGGTATTCTTGTATGCAGAGAGGCTGCTCAGATATTACAACTACAGGTGAAAATCAAAAGTACAGATCAATGAAGTGCATTAGAAAATTTGGCTTCTATTTGTATTTAGCTAAGCTCATAAATGCATATCATTCTGTTCCTTATATCCCCAATAAAAGCCATGGACCTCTTAGAGAGAGTTAGTTCAAACAGAAATTCCATCATTCTGGAAATGTAGTGCTTTTAGTGTTTTGTACTCGTAGAAGTACAAAGAGTGAACATTAAAAGTCAGTTTCTACTCCATGATACCGGCTTATAGTCCTGAAGCAGGAATTCATGTCACTCTGTCAGGCCCAGGATCTGTGAAGTGAATCTTTGTCCATCCTTATACCTGCCACCCTGAAGAAGCTTGAAATGATACGGATTGGACAGATAGACAGAAGCAGCAAAATAAGAAAGCACATTCCAGAAATAAAAGAACACCTTCTGATGGACCATTTGCTCTTATTCTTATAGATGTAATGATCCAGGAAAATGCAAACTGCATATTTATAACTATGAGACATGAGGCTCTTTGGATCTTTCCAAGCTGTCCAGACCTTTCCAGTCTTCAAAGTAGGTTTTAGCCCCACCACGTGGTCTTAGGGTCTGAGATAATGTTATATCTACCCCAGGTTTGTTTTCCCATATTCTGTCCAGCCTAGGGAAGAGAAGGCTTAGTGGGATCTCAGTACATATAAATTTCTGATGGGAGAGAGTAAAGAAGAGAGAGATGGGCTCTTCTCAGTGGTACCCACTTAGAAAATAAGAGGCAGTGGACACAAACTGAAATAAATGCAAGCAAGAAAACATTTCACTGTGAGAGTGGTCAAACACTAGCACAAAAACTGAGAGAGGTTGTTGAGTCTACCTCTGGAGATTTTTGAAACCAAACTGGACGCAGCCCTGAGTAACCTGCTCCAGCTGGCTCTATTTGACCTAGCAGAACTCCAGTGATGCTGTCCAGCCTCAGTGATCCTGTGATTATAGCCCAAGATCAGCACCAAGGGACCTGCTCCTTGATACTTAGCAGGTCTCTGAGAGGTCAGGAATAGTGTTTGGAATAAAGGGAGGAGTACATGCAAAAAGACAGTGAGGGATCAGCCTGAAGGTGTTGTGCTGGCCAGACACTTGAGGGGCAGAAGTCAACAACAGACAATAACAAGGAGAAAGGAGGTGGGGATACGCCCTGCCAAGAAACAGAAATTTGCCTTGTGAACTCAATTGTTTGTTTCATGACCTAAAGAATTGGGAACTCCTCCTCCCCTTCCTCCTCCCATCTCTGTTCATGATGCTGTGATTGCCCTTGAGGATGTGAGAGCCAATCTCCTTTTCCAATCCTTGTTTGTTTAGATATCAAAATATATAAAACATAAAGAATTAACATTCAAGGGTCTCTCCTCTCTTGATGTAGATTTTAACTTTTAGGTATTTAATTCAGATTTTAATTATTTTCTAAAAAACAAACAAACAAACAAAAAGTGAAAAAACAGAACACCAAACTTTCTTACCATAGCAAAGTGATTCAGTGATTAGACTCTGTTCATAAATGTACTAACCAAACCAACCAGCCAAAGAAACAACTACATTTGCAAATATTGACAGTTGCAATGGATAATTCATAATGTTTCTAAATAGGTTCAGGGGTCAGATCATAAGACTTTTGGAAACTTTTCTATGCTGGTAACAAGTGGTTATCTTAGAAATCATTGGTTAAAAAAAAAAAAAAAAGTGTGAGTGTGTTGTAAATGTCTGTTGTACTTCACTTCTGAACTTCGTACTTGGAAAAATTCTCTTCGGTGTACACTAGATGTCAGGGTTGGACTGAGAGGATGAGCACATCCTCCCCATACAGCTCTGCACATCAGACTGGATGCCAGCAGCACATCTAGTTTCCCTTAGGAATTATTTTTGTGACATGTCCAATATTTACAAGGAGCACTCTGCACAAACATCCTCACTCCCCCACTTTGAAATATTTGTTAGTCCTAAAGCCTGATGCTTTGGAAGAGGGAAGGGACATCGTGAGACATCATTCCCGTACAAATGACTATCTGCCAGCATTGTTCAACTTTCCCAGCCTCAGAAAAAGTGAAAAATAAAAACCCTTTAAACCACTTAGGTGAACAAATTGACTTTCTAGAGGGGACTCTACAGAGCAGCAGAGAACAGCATGGATTTGGTTGGAGAAGAGTGTAAGCAAAGAGAAAGCTGATTAAATCAGAACCAGATTAAATTTATGGCAGCCATATAAACTCCCTATGAAACATAATGTAGGTCGTTTCATTTCTCTGTGCCCTGACTACCCAGTAGTAAAATCAAGATTGCAACTTTGTCTCATGGCAATTGAGAAAGTGTGAATCAGGAAAGCAATGACAAAAAACTCTCCCATGTAAGACACTCGGGGCACAAAAACCATAGCCCTAGTAAATGGCTGGTAATAAGAAAAGTTGGGGGGAGGGGAAAAGAGTTTCCGGCCTCTTTTTAACTCCTGCAAGGGGCACAGTGAGCCTGAACCAATGCTTTCCATTTATCCAGATAATAGTCAGGCAGGACTATTAGGTGAATTAAGTAAATTGTTAAACTGTTCTAAAGGGAAGGAAATAACACAGACAGAACATGTGTTTGGAAGAATAGTATAATTTTGAGTTTCCATACAGCCTGTTTGTGTAAAACATTTCAGGGTACTATACAAGCAAAAAAAAAAATAATATATAGTTATTAGGGAACTCCTAGAGATAAATCACATTTCATAAACACATGGCTTTAAAGTGCATTCCTCTTCACATTCAGTCTAGGCAGTAATCCAGCCCAGCTGCTGGAGTCACAAATTCTGATGGTGCTTAAGGTCAACACCACAAACATCAAGCAAACAGCCAGACAAAAATAGCTGACACACGGTGATAATGGAGCACTCGGGCAGCTGTATGCTGCATTCACCATTTTGTAGAGATTTCTAGGAAAATACTGTAGAAAGGTGTCAGACCTTAGGGTGGAAGCATCTGGAATTACAGTGATCTTCTCTAACAGAGCGAGGGGCACCTGTAACATGATGCAAACATCCCAGCAATTTTCATGCCACTACTAGCTGTGATTTTACCATAACTCTCACAACGCAGTGTTACATACACTGGTGCATTTTTGATGATGGGCATGGTTACAAACCTGTGGTGTATAACAGAACATCATTTTCACAGTGAGTAAAGTTTTAGAAAATATAAAGAATAGGATTACGATTAGCAGATACAAATAGAATGTAGAGAAGCCAGTGTAGCTTTTATAGAAGTCCCACCTCACAAATCTTTGAGAGTTCCTTAGAGGAGACAATAATAATTTGTGGGTGTCCAGAAGACATTTTGACATATTTTTAGACACGTTCCTGCTGAAGAGGCTGTCAAAGGTACTGATCTGGAATGGATGAAAAGATCTTAACACATGAAATTACATAGATAAATAATGTGTTAACAATGGGGGGAAAAATGGGATTAAATGGTCAGCCTTCATAGTAAGGGAGGATTATCCTCTCTGCTATTCAACATGGCTATTTATCCTGAAGACTGTGGTTTGAAAAAGGTGTTGGTGGAAGAAAAAACCAAGCAGACACAGAAATGAAGGATGTAAGGTAAAAAGGAAAGACAAAAAAATAAGAAGAGGAAAAAGAGAAAGAGAAAGAGAAAGAGAAAGAGAAAGAGAAAGAGAAAGAGAAAGAGAAAGAGAAAGAAAAGAAAAAGAAAAAGAAAAAGAAAAAGAAAAAGAAAAAGAAAAAGAAAAAGAAAAAGAAAAAGAAAAAGAAAAAGAAAAAGAAAAGGAAAAGGAAAAGGAAAAGGAAAAGGAAAAAGAAAAAGAAAAGGAAAAGGAAAAAGAAGAAGAAAGAAAAAGAAAGAGTAAGCTTACTTCCGTGTAATTGGCAAAAGCACCAGAGCTGCTAAATACAGAAAAATGCTAAAGGGGGTGGCAACCCTAACTGCTTATGTCCTCATGGGTTACATTTTAATTAAGAATTAGTATAGATAATTCTACAGAATATGCTATTCAGTACTCACAGAGGATCAAAAAGAAAAACAAAACTTAAAAAAAAAAAAAAAGAGAGAGAGAGAGAGAGATTCAGAGAGGCATGAAAGATGAAACAGAAAGTGCCATTATTATTATTATTATTATTATTATTATTTTTAAAGGACATTCTTCTATTTCTTGTATACCTGCATCTTGAGTCTTGAGTATCGTGTGCCAGTTCTAGGACCCTCCTTTCAAACAGGGATTTAAAAAAAATATAGAGAAGAGCAGTAAGGAAGATAAAAAGTATTGTAAGTTTCCTTGTGAGCAGAGTATGAACAGGATAGACTTCATCAGCTGGAAAGGGAGAGCTGGGGTGGTATATAAATCACCAGGAGCCTGGTGAAAGAGGAAAGGGAGTTATCTGCCACTGTTTCTTACACTGCAAAATCTAGGGACATCAGAAAATTCTTCACAGAGTGCATTTTCTGCTGTGAAACTCAGGTCCATGTGTCACTGTGTACTGAAAGAGCACATGGGATCAAACTCAGATATATTAATGCCACAGAACATAATGTTATTAAACATTTAGCAGAGTTCACACAAGGCACAATTTTAATGTTCTGCTATGTCTTCTTTTCCCTAATGAGTGAAACAAGAGGACTCTTTGTATTCCAGCCTCCTTCTTTCATTCTCCTGAACACCTATCACACTACAAGAGGAGGACATTTAGTCTTGGTACAGTTTGGCAAGGAAAATCTTTCCTATGCTTTCTGAAATAGGAGTTATAGTCTTACCTGTGGTAGGCAGAAGGTCACATTGAGAACACCATAGGGAACCCAAGAATCTACAAAAGCATTGGCTTCCTTAATTTGACAGGAGACAGTGGTATACAATTACACTTTAGGGTAACAGACTAATATTTTAGTACTAAGTGAATGTATGCTACAATAATAAAGAAGGCTATTGAGAACATTAAAAAAAATGCTCATTATATTTTTTAAATCATACACGTGCTTTTATCTAGAATTATAGCTGCTGTACAATGCAGTATGGCCTGTGCAATGATTACACAATGTCCTTCACCAGCCTGGGAGGCATGTCATTCCAGAAGATGCTTCTTCATCTCTTCTGCTATTTCCTATTCCAGTTCTGGGAAATATTTTGGATTTTTTTCATCCTTCCCCTTTGGTCAAGGAGCTTATACCTCACCGAATGTTCCTCCGATTTCTTGTGGAAGGCTGGGAAATTGGATCCTGAGCTGTGAGTGGGCCTCTTGAGGTGACGCAGCTGTGGTTTGATGGCTGGCAGTGACAAAGCAAGACCAACAATGGTTAAATAGTTACCATGCTTAGCATTCACTCACTGGTGGACTAGAAATTAATTCCTTCAAAGCTGCATCCATCCCCTCAGTACATCCTGTCTGTGTAAAGGAGGATTTCTCAGCCAGTGAACCAGGATTCTTTTGGGTTAGATAGATACAGGGGCTAGAAAATTGGTTAGAAGAAAGTTCAGGAATAAAATATAATAAAATGTGAAAATATGTATTATAAATATGGATGTAAAACTCTAGGATGAAAAATAGAAATCTGGGCAATTAAACACTTCAGAACACCTGATCTTGAAATCATGCCCTTACTCAGACATCCTAGAAACCCAAAGCAGCCCAGGTGGATTCCAAGGAATGTTCTAGAGGTTAAGAAACAACAGTTTAGACAGAAGATCAAAGTACCAAAAAGTCCGAATGAAGAAGCAACTTCTATATTTACCTATCCACAAGTACACAGCTAAACACCTCACTGTTTTCAAACTATCAGCAAACTATCAAACAAAATCATTTTAAGACAATAAATCTGGACTGATATCATGTTTCCCAGAATTCAGAAACAGGTGGAACTGAGAGGTTTTGTATGATTTTCCAGTAAACTACAGGGCATTGTGAACGTCACACATGGACCTGTATCAATCTGACCGTTCTCAGCTTTTTGACTGTGTTTATTTGAATCTATGTCTTGCTTTCTAACATCTTTACACAGGCAAAATAAAAACAAATGAAATATGACTATGACCAAAATGTGTTTGTCTTATGCTTAGTCATTAGTTGCAAAATAATGAAGTAATAACATGATAATTAGTATGATAAGCACTTTAAAGAAAAGTCATTGCTCTCAGCATGTATCCTAAAAAGAGAAAAAGATTCCCCTGTGTGAACTAACATCAAATGCTAGCACACAGTCACAGTCTCATCTTGTTAAACTCTTTGAGTGATTAATCATACTCTAAAATGTCTTGGAAAATAAAAAAACTATGCACTTCATAAACCTTAGAAAAACGCATCCAGATTTCTGCATAGTCTTATTCTTTCCTGTTCTCAACTAAACTAGACTGACATTCATTTAAAGCTTCAAAATATCCATTAGGTGAGTTACTGTTCTTTGAGGCGCATTCATTTTCCAGATTCATTCCGTTTTCTTACTCAGCATGGATTCAGCCAAACTGTTATTGGATTTTCCATTGCTCAGCATGAGAGAATGTTTATTTTTAACTGGAATTTCACTGGAGTTGTTGCCAAAAGAGATGACTTAGCTAATAAATACAAGTGGTTTAACCAGGATACTGACAGTGCCATTTATCATCTTTGTACAAAAGCTGATAAAGGGAATCCATAATATTTAATTTCTTTGGGCTTTATTGATCTGAGGTAGATGGTGCTGAGGAGAAGATTCTCTTAAGACTCCAGAGATCTGTTCCCAGATTTCTCACTGACTTCTCATCTGACCCGGACTGTAACATTTCTCCTAGTAAAATGGGAATAAAAATGAGAAATACTTACCTTTTTCTGCTTGCAACACTACAATGAAGGACTGCCATCCTTGTACCACCCTTTGCCCTTCCTGAGGGACACACATACTTTTAAATGATGACTATATTTTCAAGGAGGTCTGCTAAGCAGAAGGGAGCATAATGCTCACTATCTGCTTCTAAGTTTTTGTTGAAACATTATATGTTGGGTATGATTCACTTTAGGTTTAACTACAAATTCAGAGTCAAAGTGAGGCAGAATTTGAAGATACTTGCAAACACATTTACAGCAGACCAGCTAACAGGTTTCAGAGAAAAATGTACCTTGTACAAATGTTTATGTGAAGGGACAAAAATGTTCATTTCCCCATCCCTTCTTCCCCCATATGTAACACAAAAGCAACCTACTACAATCCATGCAGCTCTAGATATATTAATAGCTTGAGGCACTACACCAGAAGCTATTCTTTTGTACAAACAGTGATGGAAGCTCCCATAAGCAGCCATAGCTAATGTGTAAGAGACTCATTTGGAAGTGGTGGCACATATACAGAAGGGCAGGTGAATAAATTTGCCACAGTCTAAGCCATTCATCCATGAATCAAAAAAACACAGGGGTACCAAATACTGCCCCAAGTTCTGCATTTCAAATTGACCCTAAAATATGCAACGCACTCCCTGGGTGAGGTCAACTGGCATCAAAACCCACTTTGAGGGGGAGTCCTTGAATTAACAGTGTAGACAATGACAAGAGTTTCAGTTTCATAGAGAAGATGAACATAAGAAAATAGCTTACTGAGGAGTCTGCCCTCTGTTGACTGAGTATAACGGGCATTTCACATCTCAGCTTGAATTTAAGTCCTGCACCTGAGTCTGCAGGAATTATTATATACTATAGTCAAAATTTTAGCTGGAATTTTCTTGGTTCCACTCAGTCTCCTGGAAATTCAATTTCTGTTTCAGATTGTACTGATCTGCAATAGTTTTGGCCTTGTTGCAGTGGGAAGGAAATTATTATTGACGTAACTGACAAAATAAGGTATCATCACCTTGAGTATTTCTATCAAAAGTTGTTATAGCAACAAACACTTTTGTTATTACATAGTAATTCCACTCTGATCAGAAAACAAAACAAGACTAGGCAAAACGCTTGTTGCAGGAAGCACGGTCGAAAGCACGACAGACACACAGTAGAGTCAGATCATGCTCCATTTTATTGCCCGAATAGCCTAACTTTTATAGAGAACTTAACAGGGGTGGACAGTGTTTCACACAAGATTATTGGTCAAAGCACTCAGAAAAACAACCAGAAGAAAACAACCCCACCTGCAAGAAAACAGTCCCCTTGTGATTAGCAGTCACATAGACCTTGTCCTTGAGGCCAGCTACTGGTAACAATATTTTCCTGAATTCCTCAATTGGGCGATGTGGGAACACTGTCATGGGAACTTCTCATAGTTGCCCTGGTAGCTTGGTTTGCTCAGCTACAGCAAGCCATGGGATTTTTGCTGTTTCAAGAAATCCCTCAACAAACGCTGATACCGTTTTCTTTTCCTTTTCAAGCATTTTACATCAGATACAAACATTTCTATTCATTCAAAAAGCACATCCCTTCAAAAAAAAAAAAAAAGCCATTGAAATGTCATTTTCTTTAATGTCTTCATTACATTCACTGAGTGAATAGCACAATTTTTACTCAGAAAACCTGCTGGGGAACAATTTGATTCTGATAAAAAATCAGAACACAGTCAGCTGAACAGCCACAGTTCCAAAAGGGGTTTGAGTGCTCTGTGCTGATACTTAGTACCAGAGGGAGAGGAAAAGCTGAGGGGAAAGAAAGCAGGAAACCAGAAGGGAGAAAACCCATACAGGCTACTCAGGTTTCACGTCTTTCCCCAGGCTGGTGGCAGATCCCTACTGCCACCTCTGCAGGAGCACCCAACCATGGCTCACCACCTTTGCAAGGAAGGAGGTCCAGCAGCGACACGTGCATGATTCACTTGACAGCACAGGTACTGGAGGAGGCTCTGCAAAGCAACACCAGTGAGTCTGGATGAGGATGAGGAATGAGGTATTGCTGTCTCTCCTAGCTGTACTCATCTTATGAGGGTACACTGTGGCTTCACAGAGGCTCTGGGGTGGAAAGCGTCTGGAACACAGCTTGGTCCTGACAGTGGTCTTTTTACTCTTCTCCAGACAGGCAAGCACTAACAGCCTGTGGCATAACATGGACAAGGCAGTAACACGTTCCCTTGCCAAATCATCTGCAGTTAGTGGCCTCCGGGGACATCCTGAATTCAGACCTTCTGCCATTTCAACCTTACCTCTCATCCCCCTGCAAGAACTATGGCAACTTTTGCCTTCAAATACTATGCAGGCAGGATAAAGAAAATCCTAGCAGAAGGGCTACAGGACACATGAAAGGCTGTTATAATCAGTAAAGGTGATAAAGGTGATTTACTTATTTAGTTAAATAATTCACCAGTGAAGTAAGGGAATTATTTCATCAGGCATTTTTACTATGAGATGATTCAGGAAAGCTAGGGATACTTATGTTCCTAATTCAGTGTTCTGCTGCTATATCAAAAGAGTATGCTCAAGAGGGCTTATTCTTTTGTCTTCTTTCCCAACAAAGGAGGTTTTCTGCTGTAAGTAAAGGAGAGTCTCCAGGACAAAGAAGCAAGAGAAACACAACTGTATTTCATTAAAGACACACAAACACTCAAGAAATATTCTAAACCTGGGAAGAATCAGTCTGAAAAAAATCTGTCTGCTCGCTCATACAAAATTCACTGTTTTCTCCAATGAGACACCTCAAGTTGAGAGTCTGAAGACAGCTACCTCTTGGGGAGTCACCATGGCAATAGCTGAGGGTTTAGTAGCTAAGGATGAGATTCTTCTGTCCAGGTATGCTTTTTAATCTACTGACTGAATGCATATTATACTTTTCTCCAAGTCCAGCCATCTCCTACATTAGCACCTAGCCTTATGTGACAACCTGAACACTGTAAGTTCCTGCTCCATAATATTGCATGAGATCCAACTTTCAGGAATATGAAGATGTGACATAGCTTGTAGAAAACTGTGTTGGTGGCTATCATCTGCTATATTAGTTTTCTCTGTACTCAGAAGAAAAACATGTGGGGAAGGAACCCTACCAGTTTTCTTCTTTTACACTCATCTATTAACAGAAATTGCACAAGAAGCAGAACAAATAAAATTGTTTTCCCAGGCTTCTATACCTACCAGACAGTAACACTTCTCAGGTCCCTATTACTGCAGAAAAAAAAAAATGTGACCGCTAAAACTGTTACTATGAAAATGTGACTTTTAAAATTGGAACTTCTTTCTCTCCTCCATGCTGAAATAAAATGCCTCAATGATAATGTCAGACTTTTCTTCTCTTTAAAAGGTTCCAGTGAATAAAACCAGCCTTTAACAGGGTCTTTAACTCACATATTCATGCTCTGAAGTTTCTGTAATGCATCAGTTTTCTGCAGCTCTGTAGCCAAATGAATGAATCAAAGATTCAAATTAAATAAAGAATTCCTACTTCGCAGCTTTCCCACTTGTCCTGTTATCAAAGATATATATATCTATATCTATATATGTATGTATATAGATATATAAAGCATACATATATGTAAAAATTGGCAGTTCTAGAGAGGGTGTGAAATATGTAGAAGAAAGGGAGAAAAAGTTGACCTTCAAATACCTATTCTCTAGTCAGGGTACACTGCAAAAGAGTGGAAGTACACCCTGCAGGCCTGAGAGACTTCTGGTAAGACAGGAACAGATGGCAGCCAGGGCTTTCTCTGGTTTCACGAGTAGTCAAGCCCTGTGGGAGCACTGCCAGGGCTCCCTCCTATACACTGCTGCTTAGGCTCATAAACCTTCCCCAGCTTTGTGACCTCTTGGAGGTTTCTTCCTCCTGCTCACTTCAAATCAGCAAGGCATAGATTAAAAGGTTAGTGATCATCATGAGTGAGTGACTGGCTGGCAGAGAAGTAATGGGCTCACGTGCATATGTTGCCTGCTCTTGTCAGCCTCCCTTCTTCAGAATTGACTAAACTCAACAAAATAAAGCTCACATTCTTTCTCAAGTCATTGCATGAGATTCACAGAAAGAACAGTAACATTTTCTCTAATTGAAAATTTTGTGTGTATTTACCGCAGAGTGTTTCTTAACTACACATTAATTAGTGGCTGCCTCCAGCAAAAGCAACCCGCCTGAAATGTGATCATATAGGGCATAAACAAACCAGCACCATAATGGCTGTAAACAAAATGCATCACTGGGCTACATAAATAGAAAATATGGCACTATTATCTACTCCCAACCCGTATTTTAAGTAGCTGCATAGGAAGGGCTGATTTGCATACTGTACTAGAGTAAACAGTGCGGTGTAAGCCACAGTAACAGGGCACATGTAGGAAGACATCAGCGTTCAACAGCCAAATGGAGAAAACCCACTGGGTCCCTGATCAATGCCAAAACATACAATGAGGTGGGAAATCTTTAACAAATGAGAGTCAAAACACAGCTCATCATTTCCACAAGTGCCAGCCAGGAGGCACCTTTACATAATTCAATGTGAGGTTGTCACAGTGAGTGTTGCTACTGGAAGTAAGGCAGAACTGGCAACAAATCCACAAAGTGTCCTTTAGCAAAAAAAAGAGAGGTTGCTGGGTTAATTGCTCCCCTCTCTTACAGAATTCCCCTACTGCTGGTTTTCTGTTGACCAGTTAACAGATCCCTAGATCTGATAGTTTTTTAAAGGGGAGTAAACAATATTCTTAAATAACAGATGAGTAAACTGGGGCACACAAGAACCATTTAAGCAAGGTCAGCGAGCAAGTCAGTAATAAACAAGGGACTGTACCTGGTAGCTTATGGCAAAACCCTCTCTTCTGCATTATATTTGCTACCTTCCTATTACAATGGTGGTCTGGAGGGTGAGAACAAAAGTTACACATAAAATGGAATGCAGGATTTGTTGTTTGCAGGTAGT
Organism: Aythya fuligula; assembly: GCF_009819795.1. Taxonomy (NCBI): domain Eukaryota; kingdom Metazoa; phylum Chordata; class Aves; order Anseriformes; family Anatidae; genus Aythya; species Aythya fuligula. The sequence continues at coordinate 61,154,316 of NC_045560.1, forward strand.
CATTAATGAGTTGATTGATTAAAAGTGGTAATGACACTGGCAAAAATGGATGAAAAATAATACGTAAACATTGCTCATTAAAATTGAACACAGACCAATGCAAATATGCCAAAATGTATAAAAAGGGAACTTGTTTTGAAATTAGATCTGTTTACATTGCCTGCAAGTTATGGCTGGAGTTGACAAGAATGTTTATTCCACAATTTTTCCTTTAAAAAAAAAAAAAAGGTATTTTTTCTTCCAAAAAATATGTGTAGGTATCTAAAGAACAAGACCTCTAAATGCCATCTGCAAGAAAATTCTGGGTGAAAACATTCAAAGTAGTAGCCTCCCTGTGACTATAGATACAAGAATTTAACCAGTGCTGGGACCCTATGAGACACGTGTTATACATGCACCTAATGTTGATGGTCACTGCCAATGATGAGATACTACAGAGGTTAAGAGGACACATTTATGGTGCTTACTGACTGTACTTTCTATCTAAAACTGTCTCAGGTTAGTTACGTAGAGTCTTCATGTGAGCATGCTGACCAGTGGTTTGAATTTTACTTTCAGTGATTGTCTTCTTTTTTGTTTTCACACAAGGGAATGTTCCACAGAGCACAGTGTTTTACTAAGGAAAAACAATATTTTGAACTCTCTCACATTCCTGCCTGCTCTTCTCTTTACTGGTACCCACGTGGTGGCTGCAGCTGTGCCGATGGAAACAATCTGCCAAGGTGGCGGTCACAAAAGAGCATCATGCCATGAACAGCTTGGAGAACTGACACTGCACAGAAACATGCTATGGCATGTGGGCCTCTATATATAGAGCCACACCACACCTCATCTGCTGGCACAGCAGTCGCTGATGAAAATATCTGCAGCAAAACTTTTTGCAGTACTTTGCTTGAGATTTTTATTTCTTTCTTGGTGATTTCTTGTTGTTTTCCTATACATATACCTTTTCTTTCAATAACTGTGAATAATGCATACATGAATGCCTTTCTGTATGCCCATGACAAGATAATATCTTGACAATTTTTTCAAACTAAACCACTATCTTCTATAACTACTCCATGTTCCCCTCCTTTTCTTCTGACAGTTGTGTGGGACAAAGAGGAAGGGAATAAGAAAATGTCTATCATGGTGAAATAGAAACAGAACCATAGAATCACAGAATATCCAAGATGGAAGGGACCCACAAGTATCATAGAGTCCAACTCCTGGGTCCCCAAAGGACCACCCAAAACCAACCAACCAACCAAATAAAAACAGGAAGACCTGGGGGATAGGAAGGGCACACACAAAAAAAGCTACAGTTGGCTCCAGAAAACAGCTTCATTTTTCTTGTCAGCACCCATGTCATTGTGAAAAAGGCCCAAATTACATGTAGTTTCCTGATTGAATTAAGACAGTTTGTGGACAGTTTTGCGAGCCACAAAATAAAAGATATTTGTTTAAAGAAATGAAAGGCGGTGAAGCTTAAAAACAACAGTTCATTTGTTCAATCCCAGTGAATGGACTTAACTTTTTAATGCAATACATGAAAGTATTCCTTCTCCCACATATCATGTACTGCAATGCCTTTGTCCAAAGCAAATTATTATTATTGCCAACTGACCTGGCAATGTAAGACGGTTTGCTGAGGAACCTGAGCCTGGTGAACCAGCTGAAAGTTGCGTTGCACCTTTAAAGAGAAAGAGTAGTTTCAGCAGAGATAGATGAATAGTAGTCCCGCTAGCCACACAAATGCTTTTTGTAGTGCTGCCGCTACCATGAGGTGTTTGTTGTCTTCTTTCTGCCACTTCTTTTCAATGATTTTAAGCCAGGCTACTTTACTTGTGAGACAGGGCAAATAGGCTCACTTTTGGAGACCTTTCAATGTAGAGGAATCAATATCAAACATACCGTTATTCTTTTTATCGATTACTGAGATTGGGTGGAGATACCTGAGTTATTGATACTGGAAGTTTCACATTCTTAAGCAATAGTGGTTTTCCAAGGCTTTGGAGCCATGAACCATCACCACCTCTCAGACACCTTTCTCTTCAGCTATCTCCATGTCCTCACAGAACTGGCAATGGTAAATTTTATTGCCCAAGGAGGTTCTTAAGACAGTTACACAGCACTTACCTTGCTTCTGTATCACTTCAGTAGGTAGCTGGCATCACTTTGGGAACCACTGGTTGGTAGTGACTCCAGAAATTTCTGTCTCTGGCTATACACTCCAGAGAAAGGACTCTGATACTGTATTTGCAAGTGGAGTTAAGTCACTTAAGATGCCTTTTCCAAACCATCTTTTCTTCCATCATGCTTATGTGAGAGGCTGGATTTTTTATTTGAAGACCATGGTTGACTACATCAATACCTTCAATATCTATCCGAAATTGTATTCATCTCTACTTGAAGAACTGGGGGTAAATTAAGAATCAAACCAAGCCAGTAAAGGCATAATATAAGCAGGTACAGTGGTGAGCACATTCTTCAGGAAATTAATACCAATGAACCTTTCAGAGAGGAAAGGAATGAATTAAAGCTGGAGTTTCAGGTAAAGGGGAATGCATGAAGCCTTTCAGGCTTGTACTGAATGTCTGTGAATGTCACAACTTTCTTGGAGAGAATGGCTTAGTTTCTGCCATTGTTTATCATGATTATTTCTTTTTTTTTATGGAAAAGATCAAATAGAAAAACAGTAGTGATATGGGAAAATTCTATTCATTATTAGTTCACAGGTGCTTCCAAGTCTGTCTGTGTCATAAGCCAAGTCTACCTGTGCCATAAGACACTTTGTAAAAGACAGCATGCATAGACATAGTTGAAATGCTGTGAAAGGAAGTTTGTAAACAATACCAGAACATGGGACACCAGCCCTCTGGGATAGATACACGTGTTACAACTGGCACAGAAAATTAAAAATCACAGTGGGCATGAATGAGGTGTGTTGTTGATTGAGATGCTTTTATGTTGTGATTCCAATCTTCTCACGAGAGACCTGGAGACCTGAAATATCTTTGTGTTCGAACATAAGCAGAGTCAATGTAATGCTGCAACAGGCTCTACCAATCTACATGCAAAATTGACATCTTCACTTGTGATTAATTTCATGAGGCAGTTATATGAATCATTGAATAATGTGCTTTTCCGTCCATTTAAATGATAAAACACAAATACAACCAAAGATGTCAACAGTGTTTGCTGCCGATTTAAAAATGCACTTTGAATTTGAAAGAAAAATCTCCCATCTTTAAAAGCTGGATTTTGGGAAAGTAAGAAAGCCAAAACGAGAACATAACCTTTTTTGAGGATGAGCATCTGAGATGTTATTTGGTCTCAGAATATAAGGTAACACTTAGTTTTGAAACCAGTGAAAAGCTGGTGGGAATGAGTACATGCTCCCACAGCATCTCTGATTTCAGGAACATGTCGTATATTGATATGCAGACACTGGCAGTGCAAGAAGGAAGACTAAAATCAAGGTTTATGACAGACAGAGGACATTGCCACCTGGAGAAAGGGGGAGCAGCGAGGATGACACATGTAATCTTCAAACATGTACAGGTTTGAGAATGTGTTTAGAAATGAGGTAATGCCATTAACTCCTCCTCACAGAGAGTTGTGGTGAACAATGGATGAAGTCCAAGCAATGTTCCCACTATGCTTAGAAAAAAAAGTTAATTATTACTATTACTCTACGGGGAGCTGGATGCTGGAAAGCAAATGGCAAGTGTCATGCCTGGACCATATGTAGAAAGCACCAGAACAAAATGAACCCTTCTGCAACTTTAATTCAAATGGAGTGGAGACCTCATTGCTTTTATTTGGTAACAGGATGAACATATATGGACTCAGTTACAGAAAAATTGGAATGTTGAAAAATGCTTTATACATTTAAGAGACCACAAGCCTCCTCTTTCAAATAAGGAACTAACAATAAATACATATTGTTTAAAATTATTCTCAGAACATTTGAGAATACTTGCATTACATGGCATGATTCATTTCAGTTTTGCATTTTTTTTCCCTTGTGAATCTTATCAAACCAAATAGGTTTTTTCATTACCCAACCCTCCCAGTCCCAGGAGCAAACTAGCATGGAGTTTTACTTTGGGCATGGAAGGTAATTTGTTTTCCATACCCTGGTGCAAAATAGCATAACAACCTGCCTCTTTCTTCCTTGAAAAATGTTAGAGAACAGGTGTCTATTTTTCATTGTAGTTCAGTTGAAGAAAGGTATCTCCATTATCATTTCTGCTAATACAAACACACTCTAAAGTTTATGTTCAGCTTCATACATAGAATTCCCTGCAGCTGAGAAAAGGTTATTTTACTAGACCAAGATCCTTGAATTTGGTTAATTTCCCCTTATCCCTCCTACCAATACGTTTGATTATTCTTAACTTTATTTAGGACCTGTCACTGAATTTCTAACCACAGAGCAGTGAAATCTACTGTCACAGATAAGCCATAATGGTCACTCTTCCTCCCTGCTGAAGGCAGTCAGTGTGCTGAGGATGCCTTTGATGGAAGTGCCTACTCATTCACATGGCTGCAAGAAGTAGCATCACAATAGCAAAGAGAAAGATATCATCTTTTTGTGGTGGAAGCAACTCCTACCACAGCAAAGGAAGACAGCACTACCTTGGCTTTACACAGAACCACCCTGCTTTTAATGAGCTGTACAAGTCTTGGTTGTTTAGTCTTTGGCCCCAGATGCTGCAGTGGGGCTGGCAGTACTCTGCATGCAGCTTCCTTTGATTTCAGTGCAACTAAAAGAGTGATCAGGCCCTAGGTGTTATTTTGCTCTAAGCTGATGTTGCAAATGCAATGGCTTTTGTCTATCAGAGAAGAAGGGAGAGGAGAAAAGGGAAGGAAAATATTTCTGTTAGAATCTGGGCCTGTAGACAACCAGAAGGGCTGGTAAAACCCCAACCAGAACCCTACAATAAAAATAGCAAATATTTTAAAAAATTGCATATAAAATTGTATAAAAATATCATCCAAGCAAGAAGAAAAGGAAAATGCTCATTCTGTCAATCTACAGCGAGGTTTTATCACTAGAAAACGCCAATGGCCGTAAGTAGTTTTGTTTAATAGATGCACTCCTACAACCACCAGCAGAGACAATGGGATACATATATTCCTCCTACCACTGGATAGCTTCTAAATCTGGGGTTGTGACAAGTACACAGCAGTTGACACATATGCACTTAGAAGAAATCAAAAGAATACAAAATGCCAAGAGTATGCTGTGAGGCTTGTGAGTGCTGTGAGTGCTGTGGTGTGCTTAGGTATTAGTGTAACTCTGCTAAAACTGAGCTCTGGACTGGGAAGCCGTGATTCAAGTCGAGAGCCAGCTGGTGTGAAGTGGCTCTGTTTCTTTCTACTCTGTGATCAAGTCACCAGAACAGAGAGAGCTGGTGCCTCGAAGCCAGACATAGCTGGCTGATAACGTGTCACAGTCCTGCTTGGGCACAGGTGAGAACTGTCCGTGCTTGTTCATGGTGAAAAAGGGATGCTGAAACAAAGAGAGGGCGGGCTCAACAAATGGAAATGCCCGGCCCATGTTTCTTTTTAATAGAAAATGGTGGCATCAGCAGCAGTCATCTGCTATGCTCTTACTTTGAGCACAGTAATCAGATCTGTGATCAGTAATCCAAAATAGGGTTGGCCAGGATTGCAAAACCTCTGTGCCCATGGAAGTAGGGAGACCACCGTGTTAGGACACACATCTGCCACTAAACTGAGATGGGAGTAGACCTGCTCACGCTGCAGGTGGCACAAGTGGGATAGAGCTCTGCACCCACTTCAGAGGGAGCAGAATATGCACCTTAAAATGTGAAAGCATTCTTCCCTCCCTTCTGCCTGGCCAGATCCACGCAGCAATTTGCACAGAGGCTGTGTCATCAGGGCTTGCTCTCGTCCTCAGTGAGGGCATTCCTGTTTTCGAGTGCTGATGCTCAGACATCACTTCTGAGATAGATTAGCACTGGTCCAGCACATGCAAAAGCAATGGTTCTGTGGTTTTTAATTATTGTGTGAGGTGATGGATTAAAAGAGAGTAAAAGAGAAGCACTTGATTATGCTGTCATTTGCTGAGCATAAATGGCTAACATATGGTATAGATCATCAGGATGAGGTTCAATATTGTAGAATAAACTCGGAGGAGAAAGGAGCCAATAAGAAATGTTTAAGACTATCTCCTGAATTCATAGGGATGGGCTTGTTAATTCTAGTTGAGGCTACAAAAGTGTTGTCAGTTTCCATCATTTCCAATTTGAATGGATTACTATGCTTTTTAATTAAAAAACAGACCCATTGCAGAATTTGCAAGGACTAACAATGAAAGTGCTTCTTGTTGTCTTCAGCTAGGCAAGCTCATGAAACTTCTGATAATAAAGCAGCTTTGCACAGCACTACAACCAACGTTGTCTGAAATATTTTTTTTCTTCCAGACTTAGCTTGTAAGACTTTGTATGTACATAAGCAAACATTTGCATATTCAAGTGGTAGTTTGTAAAAATGCCACCACATACCATTTTTCTCTGGCATAACCAACCACATTTTGGAAAGGTTCTCTCCAATCACAAAAATTCTGTTTGGAAAAAAGCAACTTTGAGACAAATGGAATTTGCCTCTTTCATTCACCCATCAGGAACCAGGTTCACAGATTTCACAGAATTTTCTAGGTTGGAAGAGACCTCAAGATTCATTCTGCTGCTAAACCTCCTACTGCACTAATATGTAGTGTATACATATACCAGCCAAAGCTATACAGAAGATTGCACTTTTAGACAAGCATCAGGCTGCTTAGATTGACTACACTGAAACACATTAAATCTAAAATAGAAAATATATATATATATATTTTTTTTTCATCTGCCATTTATTTTGACACCAGGAAAAAAAAAAAAAAATAAGTTGGCATCTGGCATCTATCTTGCTTCTCTAAAATGGAAAAAAATGGTGATACCCATCATCTTTTTATAAGGAAACACAAAAATCTGACCAGAGTTTGTAAGGAAAGCTAGTTAACAAATTTTGAGAGAGTATATCATAGGCAAACAAATCCCTTCTTCCACAAAGGTGAACAATTCTTGCATATTTGTCATGCAAACCAACAGTTCAAATCACTGATTGAGTGCAGAACAGAGAACTGCTACCCTTTGAGCTACATAAATAATGAACAGTATAATCGATTTTTTTTTTTTTTTAAAGGAATAACACTTTTTTGTTTGTTTATTTAATTATAGTGTGTCCAGGAGTTCAAACACTAGTAGTGCTTGATCACCATGATCACCATGAATCAAATACCTGCTAATTCCCCAAACACCAGTGCCAGTTAAAGAAGGAAACACCGACAAGGCTACCTGCTTATCTTAATGGGGAGAAGTGTCTGGATTCACCCTCTCATATTACACAACAGTTTTGGGGATGTAAAAGATGCCTGGTACCCTTCCAGCAGGGAAGAATTTTCCAAGAGCACCAACCACCCCCACATAGAGGTGGAAGCATGCCATCTTTATCACACAGCTTCCCAGCTCGTTACATGCACTCTGACACCAGGATGCTTGGTGCCTACCAGTAGGACCTCCCAAATAATTTTGTAGGTTTTCAGCCTGGGGCCAGCAGTATGGGTCCTATATTTGCAACATTTCTGTATTATTCATTAATTGTATAGTCTAACTGAGGCATCTAAAAGGAAGGCATCGAAAAACATAATTTCTATACATCCAGGCAAAAATTAGGTAAGGATGCAACAACAGAAATCCTTTCTCACTCTTTATAAACATAGTCCATGACATTAGCAGATAAAGACCTAATTGTTTTCCTCTCTCTCTTTTTTTTTCCTTCTTTTTTTTTCTTTCATGGAATAAAATAAGAGAAAGCAGTTCTGTATTTTTTCTTTTCACTTTTATTATTTTTTACACAATTGCACAGTGGCTGATCTCTAGTTTAACTGGGAGGTGTCTAAACATACCATTCCTTGGCTCCCAATGCACGAGCACAATGCTGCAGAGTGTTCCAGGGAGGCAGGGGGGTCTGGGTATGGTAATATAGGTGTGATCTGGGATGGGACTCCATGAGATACTTTCATCTGGCCTACTGTCTTCGTAGGATCTCAGTTCCTAGATTTCACTTTCACTTTGTATATTTCCAAGCTAATAGAAAAGACTTCATGGGGATTTTTTTAAGTGACAATTAAAAAAAAAAATCTAAAAAATGCTAATAATCCACTGTACCAAATTCAGAAGAATTTAAAAGAGCAGGAAAATGTTAAAGCTAGCTGTGACTGGCTAACTGTATATTGCAAAACATTTTACTGCACACCTGTGTGCTGAGATCAGTAACTTCTCTCTCTGACTACAGCATCTTTTCTAGATTGGCATCCAATTCTGATCTGCAGTCCCTGAGCAGCAGTACATCTGCCACTTCCCTTATTAGCTCCTGCCAGTGGCAAATAACCCTGGCAATCCAGGAAAAATATTTTCCAGATTGACCTCATACCTTTGTGCCAATTCATAAGGAACAAGAACTGACCAGCTGTGAATTAAGCAGTCTTGCTTTGCTATCTGAAAGAAGTTAGTCCCAGAAAAAAAAAAAAAAAAAAAAAAAAAAAAACAGAAGCAGATGAAGAAAAAGATTTAGATTTATTTTAAAAATTATTCTTCTATGCACGACTAAGGCATCTTTAGTCACAGTATGTTAGGTAAAGCTAACTTAGAAAGTATTGACTAAATCATCCTGCACCTCTGACCAAACTCTTGGTCACAATATGTTCTCCCTGACTTCAGGGAGGAGTCTGACAAAGCTGGGACTGAGTCATTGCTGCAGTATTCCATTCTGCATTATTGATATTTAATCAGTGATGTCCCTTCACAGAGCCTGGTCCAGGCTGGAAGTCATAGTCTACCGAACTTAACCAGGGGATGAATGCTGATGGTGGGGGGAAAGAGGAGGTGGGACAGTGCTGCGTGGTGGCACAGCGCTCTCCCTGTCACACTGACTGGGGTGCTCGGTACCACCTAATAGCACCCCTTCTTTTTTCACAAAATCTACCCTGGAAGGCATACAGGGCTACCACTGAAGCAGGAGCTCAATACTGGGAACATTATGTGCCTTTATATTTATTTTATTCAAATGAGCTGGTAGAGTGATGCCAATGGTGAGATCTAAGAACTGTTATTTTTGTACATCTGCCTTCTGAAAATATGTGATTTAAGTGCAACCTTTTCACAGCATGAACCTAATCTAAGCCTCTGGCTTTGATCAAACTCTGGTGTCCAATAAAAGAACCCAAAATGTCTCTAGACTCGATAATTAAAACCCCAAATACAAACACTCCTGAGTGAGAAGGTATTCATGTTTAGATGCAGATTTACGCTGAGCTGACTGCTGTGATTTTTGCTAGTGTTATGTGAAGCTTGTCCCTGTACATGCGCATTTTAAGCAGGAACAGAGGTCCAAGCTCTAATATAGGCTGGTGGTGAAGTCCTGTGCTTTTGAATATGAAAAGGAAACACCAAAGTGTGGCCCTCCTAAGCTAATGTTTTGCATGTTCTCCACATAGCAAAGAGCCATGACAGCAGTCTGATTCATTGCAGAATACATACATGACTAACACAGCAAGACCATATCCTGAGTGAAAAGATGTTATGCAGAAAACAACTGTATGTGATTGCATGTGTGTCTTGATTTCCACATGGACAGATAAAATTACTCACAATTAACTGGATCCTTACTAAGATTCCAATCCAGAAAAGCACTTACTTACATATATTACACATTTCTCATAAAAATATACCCTCCTGAATCAAGGCCTGAGTGAGTTTTTTAACATTTTTTTCTCTAAAGTGGGCTAAAATGATGGCTCCTGTCCATATGTCTAACTCCACAAAGAGTTAGAGTTAGTGAGACAGTGATTCACTGACTCCAGCAGTGTATTTAGGACACATTTTCTCATTTTGTTTTTGTTTGTCCATACTTCTCCAGCCATGCTTTTCCTTCCTTTGTCCTGTCCATTCAGTCAGTGATGAAAGAAATATCACACTGAGATGAAAGTAAGAATTGATCTGTGTGATTCCCTGCTGCCCTTCTTCTCTTAGATCTTCAGGCCAGACAAAGTGTGGTCACTGACAGCCAATGAACAAATGTGGGAAACAGCTCATTATCTGTAATCTCAAGTCAAAGCAGGCACATCAAGCAGTACATTAGTACATACTGTCAGAGCCTGACAACAAAATTTGCCCTAAGGGAATATCACTTTCATTGATTATTTCTTTCATTTTACTAACTGCAAAAACACAATAAAATCAAGGCTTGAGTGAGTCTGCCTGCTGTTTAGAAGCAAAAATATTTTGCTTATCATTGTATCATCCATGAATAACATCAAATCTTAACAAATGGTAGATTGACTCTACAAATTAACCATTCTTACACGTAAAATCTTCTAAGGCAAGGGTAAAACTGATGTCAAATTCTGTCTACCAGGAATTGGAAAAAAAAAAACTCTTGGGGAAAAAGAAAAAGAGTAAAAGGGAAGTTTTCATTTGTTTGAAATTCTTTTGCATCATCCTAATGTTGGTTTCACAAGCTGAGACATAGCAAAGGGCAATACTATTTTTCAAAGATGACTCATCTATGAGCTCCACCTGTCCAGAAAATGGAACCATTTGCATCAGGAAATCACCAGATTTTTTTTTTTTCTTTTAAAGAAAAAAAATCTCCCCAAAACAACAAAAAATGCACACATACATAAACAAACAAACAAAAATAAATCTGATCCCCCAAAACAAGGCCCCCACCCTAGAACCCGGAGTCATTAGCTGTGAAGTAGCCAGTGGGAGGAGGAGTGTTTTGGAAGTTGTTTAACGCCTTCCTCAGAAACTGGTCTTTGCGGAAGGAGGAGGAGAACAGGAATGAAGAAGCTCAGCTAAAATGATGAAAGAAATTTGCAGTCTCTTTTTTTTTTATATATATATTTTTACTCTTCTGTATCTGGAAAAAAAAAAAGAAAAAGGAAAGTGTCAAATGCTGCCTTTCTTCCCTGTGTCCAAGGAGCAGGTGATCTGGGAGAGAAAATGAAGGGTATCAGTTTAGACAGACTCATTCCCTCGAAGCACTGTAGTTTTGCTTAACAGTTGAAAGGCTGCAAGGTGAGTTGCATGAAATCTGTGCCTCTTATTGACTTGCGTGGAAATATAATTTTGTCTTACACAAAGTGAAATCCATTGCTCTATGACTAATCCAGCAGAAATCAAACCTTTGACAATGTTGTGATTGTGTAACAGAAGTCATCCTGCTTAGATCAAGAGGTCCCAGTAAGTTTCTTTGCTTTAGAGCTCTATGATTACCCTTGCTCACTAGCTATTTCAGTACTTTTTTGGTCATAAAAGCAACAACATTGTACATATGGTTTGGGGTGATAAAAAGAAAATGCTCCAAACACAAAAGCATACTATTTTTTAAAAAGCTCCTGTCTCCCAAGTAGTTTGCAATGAAAAGCAGAGCCTCCAGGATGGATGGGTGTTTGAGACCTAAGGATATGCATATTACATTCTGCTTGACTTGTCTGTAACAGAAAACTGACTTAATACAGTAAGTGCAAAACTGCACCTCTGATCCAATTATGATGCTGTGTAAATTTGGTTGCAATTTGCTAATCTCCAGCAACTATTTGCCCAGGGTAGTGAGTAATGTCGCCAATCTTTGTATAATATCTGTAGGTGTTGACTAGAAAATACGGAAACAATACACAATATCAAAACACATGTTGATGGAGAGAAGGCATCTTCTCATTGAGAGTATTCAGCCCAAATAAAGTCTAATAAGTTCTTGAGTATGACATCTAGGAGCAAATGACAGCAAAAGACACTATCAGAGCTACGCATTCACAACAGAAGGAAAAACATCCCTGTGAGGAGAAGCTTGTCAGTATTACTCCTAGCCATAGTGTAATAACGGGCTGTCTTCCTATACAAGGAACTTGTACAAATCAGGTATCTAGGGACAAGCTATTTATGAAACCATCTCTCACAGCAAAGATACGATATAAAATATTCAGGACGCACTTAGGAGCTTATATTTGCCTTAGATAATTAAACTCCTTGATCTCTTCAGAAACGTAGAATGATTAAATGGAGCTAATAGAATTAACTCTTTGGGTAAATACAAACAAATCCCCTGGCCTCAGAATTAGGCTATATTTGACTAATGTTAACCTGAATAATGATAGGTTGATTTCTATAGTTATGCCACAAAGGAATCTTCACAATGAATAAATTGCCTTGAAGAAGAAATATGGGCAAGAATCCTTCCTCACACCCTTCTTGAGGAATCTTCTGGAAAAGCTTCCAATAGGAACACGAATATTTTATTCTATATTGGCCAAGCCAGTTTCTTTGAGTATGCCTGGCACTCTGCTTAGCTACTGTTACTCCAACAACATTTATGTCAGCAGAGTTTGAAAGTGCATTTGAAAGAATCTCTCAGGCAAGTTGTCTCAATCCAAGGACAGATGGAATTTACCTGCAAGGCTGTGCATGCCTCTGAAAATGGGATCATATAAAAATCTCTTTGTGTCCCTTTCAGAAAACCAGCTTCTCTTGTCTTCAAGAACATGCTTTTGGCTTATTTATTTATTTAAGCAAAGGCAAAAAGACAAAACAAATATCTAAGATTTTGCTGCTAGATTGCATCATCTCTGATGTATAGCAGTGGCTCGACTTGGTATCATTTTCTTCTACCATGTAGTTAGCAGGGGTTCTTCTTTCAGGATGGTCCCCTGTAAGTTGCTACAACAATATCTTGCTCACTGATGTGAGTCTAAAGACACTGTTGTGAAGAATTAAGCTTTTAGCATTTCGTCGGATTTATTTAGACTGAGCTGTCACACTGCCAGCACTACAGACAGTGTAATCTTCAGTGTTATAGCAGCATCCATAACAATAGTGCTACACTTTCTTGATGTATCCCTTCTAAAAAGTTCGGCCTGATTTACTGTCATTAACAGGATCATAATAATCCTGCGAGATGTATAATTAGATATATTTAAAAGAGAAGATACTGATCCAGAAGGAAAGGTAATCATTTGGAACATGTCCAGTAAGTGGAGTAAATGACAGCTTTGGTCATTATTTCTGAATCTTTTAAAAGATTTGCTGAATCACAGCAGGAATCTGAAGCAGAGCTCGAAGTACCACCAAAGTCTCCCTTTCTTATGCTATCTGTACTTACAAGATGTTTAACTCCTCCTATCCCTTTTAATGAAACAGGGATAAATGTGATGTTTTCTTCTAGACTTTAGAAGTTCCCTGCAGAGAACTGAGTCATATATTGCCTTTTGCTTCTGTCAGCCACATCATCAGCTTCAATGAGAACATTCCAATACAGCATTTGCTTTAAATTGTTTTTCTACTTGGTGAAGCAAATGTTTTGGCTTGCTGGCCGAGTTTCCCTTTGGATACAATATAGGTTCCCTAAAACTACCTTAACTTTGGATATGATTCAGCCTCTTTTTCATTTCAGCACAATAGATCCAGTGCAAATATTAGTACATATTAACAGAGGTAATTGAAAGAGGAAAAAGAATAAATACTCAGTGCTCTGTACACTGGAAGACTTGTAGATCACTTGGCATATACTGAAATTCATTAACTGAAACAGCCTCATCTGAATACATGTCTCTGTCCTTCAGTGTCACTGTTGAGTTTATTTTGTTTGTCAGGGTTGACTATTGGTCCTCCCCTTGATCACAAACGAAATGCCAATGACTTCTACAGCTCTTCACGAGATACCAGATCCCACTGCAAGAATATGAAGTCCATTTCTGCTATCAGCTTGTAGTTAACACTAGGGCATTTTAACATGCGCTCTTTGGGATATATATATATATATATATATATATATATATATATATATATATATTTACTATTTTACTATATAGTCTGACATACCAAAGTGAAAATATACTACATTGTCTTTTCCTTCACACAGCATGCAACTGTATCTGTACAGCAAGGAAGCTGGCTGTCCATTTTGCACAATCAGTGATTAATCTCACACAATTGTCTCTATTATTGTCTCACACAAATGTCTCTATTTTTGTGATAAAACAAATGTTTTGGAGTCCAAGGCCTTGCAAGAACTACCTATTTTAACAGTTGGCATTTATTATGCCTGTCTAATGCAAACTTGCACAATCTGCTACCCAGTTGGAAAACAGGAACAGAGCCCCAGATGCATTTCGGCTGAGGTGAGAGTTTAGACTGACTCAGGAACTACACCTGCTCTGTAATGACTCATGCTCCTCTCCAAGCACACATCTCAGGCACTGTGCTGGTTGGGCCAGCTGGAAGTATACGGCTGACCTCTCTCTGTACTGTTTTTGAAGGTGGCTGCTCTGCCAATCCAGCCAAGCGCTTGCCCTTTCCCTCCATCCCTTCCTCCCGAGCTGCTGAAAACAAAGTGCTTCCCGTAGAGAGCTCAAGACACTCCCCGTGTCCTCCCATGCAGGGGTATGCTGTGAAGACAAGACTGAGCCCCACGGTTTCCAAGTTTCATTTAAAAGAAAATTCTGCTATCTTATCTCCTAAAAATTGAATGCTGAATGTAGGCTGCAGGGCAGTGTGATGTGGAATAAGGATTTAGTGGTTTTGTTTGTTTGTATGTTTTTTCCATTGGAAAGCACCAAGACCACTTCCAATGTGAACATCAAATTTGTGAGGTTATTCCATTGTTTCTATTTGCTTTTCTCAAATATGTTTCTCAAATATTTTCCTTAAACGTTACAACCATTTTTGATAATGAGGGAAGCACAAGATGATATCACAGCCATCCAGGATTATACACTCAGACATTCTAAGAGGATTGTGGCAACCTTGCAATTCATTTGTGAAAAAGAAGTGTTTAGCATGTGTAAATACTTATCTTTTTGGCAGGCTGTATGAACACTTCTACAGGATAGCAGAACCCCACCACACTGACAAATAACTTTGCCCTTGAGGTACTATTGCCCCAATGTATTTTTGAGTTTGTATTTTAATCATGGAAAAACCTGAGGAAGAGAGCCTCAGTTAGTAGTATTCATCCTTATTTAACCCCCTACAGGGGTGACTTGTCATGCTTTTATGATACGAAATCATAAAGATAGCAACCAAAAATGTCAGCATACAATTACTTTTAAATGAACATTTTTGATTTTTGTATACTTTGTTCTTGAAAATTTGGGGGAAAAAAAGAACCCTACAGGTTTTCTCATTTCTATTAAAATCATTGCATCCTAGTAACAATAGTGCATAACACTGACTGTCAGTTTTATGTTCTAACATAAACAGCAGATATCAGAGGGGTTTCACCTGAAGCAAAGTTAAATATGCAAAGTTTATGTGCATAATGACTCTATAGCCTGAAAAGGGAGAGCTGTGGGAAGAATATAATAAAAGGCAAATGAAAATGTGATAGGCATTGAGAAGGTGAATAGGAAACAGTTATTCACTGCTTTTTATAGTGCAGGAAGGGGGTTATCAAATGAAATTATCAAGCAGTAAACTTGAAACAAATAAAAAGATGTGACTTTTCATATAATGCCCACTTAAATTTTAAATTGTGTTGCCTCAGAGTGCCCAGTACACTAGTGTACCAGGACTCAAAGGATAATTAGACAAAGTAATGGAAAAAAATACATCAGAGGTTATTCAAGTCAAAGATTTGTTCTCTACCTTGTTCCTTTGAGGAAGACAAAGTTACGGAAGGAAGGTATTGCTCTGTTTTTATAATTTCTTCATTAAAATCTCTGCTATGAAATGTTGTAAAGTAGATGATGGAGAGCTAAAGAGACTTTTGGTCTGAGCCATCAACATTGAGTATTCATAGGAAAGCTGATATCGTATTTGAAAGTAGTCTCTACCTTCATTTATTTAAAAGAAATCAAAACAAAATCTCTCACAACAGATTTTAAAATATTGCATAAACTGAAAAAAAAAAATAATCAAGTGCTCAAATTTTTAAACAAAATTTAGAATTTCCCAAACAAGTAAAAACTTGCATCAAACATCACATTTCTATGAAGCTCTTTCCTGAGACTCATTTTTTCCCCAAATTTCCAGCATTCCTGGAAGTTTAGAAATACTCAGACTGCTTAAAATTTGGATTATAAACCCACTTCTTACTTATATTTCTGACACTTCAAATACAATAAACTTTAAGCACAACAGATAAGCCTAGGTTTTTTAGAATAATACTAATTCAAAGCCTGTTCTCTCCCCTCATTCTGCTCTATCGAGGCACTGGGGGAAATGACAACAAAAATGACAAATTGTTGTATGGTAACCGATGTCATAAAATGATTACTACTGATGCAGTGCAAAATGAAGGGAAATAACAGTATGAGTAAATGTGTCTCAAATAACCCATAATCCAAAAGGAAGTTATCCTTAATACTACAAACAGTGAAAGTATTTTCAGCTGGTGGAACAGATCACTAAACAATTTCCATGGTACCCTGTCATCTGTTTAATTTCTTTTGTTGACTCACTCAGCATCTTGCAGGAGTGACCCCTTCATTTTACATGCACATCCCCAAAAGCCTGGTTATTTCTTGTCGCCCTGAATGTTAAAATGTGCTCAGATGTACATGTCCCTGTCTGAAAAGCACTTTTACAGCTACTCCTGGAGCTCTGAATAAAAGGAAGATGTCCAAAATCTGAGTGCTCAGTTCTCATTACTGGATGATTCTTTCTCCTGTTTAAACCATTTTGAAAGCATTTTTAAATAAAATTAACAAGAAGAAGAAGTAAATTCTGCATAGTTATGCTATTCTCTCGCTTCTGTTGCATCAGAGATGAATGAGGCCTAAGAAACAAAGTTCAGAAGATCAGTGAAATAAAAAGCAGATATGTATTACAAGTTAGTTCATCTCCATTATCTGTCTTTTTAATGGATGAGAAATTTTGTAATGATTATTTTTTCCAAAGGGAACAGAATATTACTCGAAGGTGCATGAGTCCTGTTTAAACCAAAGGAAAGAAATATATAAATACTGTTGGGAGAAAATTTTAAATACCTGTTTTGTAACTGAATTTAAATACCATCATTCTAATTTAGCAGATGTCCCAAGTGCTTAACATTTATGTTGCTGAGGGGGAAAGACATTAGCATAGAAGGTATTCTGATTTTTGAGTTTTGGCACATAATTATCCTTAAATCATTCATGACTTCAAACAATTTCAATTCCTGTTCACACTGATCTTGAATTTTATGTTTGCTTGACAGCTTGCATTACGCTTGACCTGAAATCATTTCAGTGATGTAAGAAAAAGATTAGTTTTGTTTTAACATATGTTGTATGATTACTAGTACCTTATAGAGATACTTAACTACAGAGAAAAGAGCAATGGATACATTGGCAAAAGTTTGGTTACACCAAATATGTTTGAATTTCCTAATAAGGCATGTAGGAAATAAATTAAAAACTCACTGTGCAAAGAAGCCTACAGGAAAAAGTGCAAAATCTTATTGTATATTTGATAAGCAAAAATAACTCAAACCTCTGAACACGTTTGTGGTAAATGCTAGATCGTGTTTTTCATAAAAACCTGTTCTGTTATGGATGCAAACTAAAACCTTAGTGCTTTTCAAGTCACAAGAGGGATGAGCTGCATAGACAGAATGATAATTGAAGCCAACAAAGTTTTCAGGCAAAGATACGAGTAAGAATTTTGTAATTAGCACTGAGCAAATAATTGCTTCTTTGATTGAGTGACTAAACTGAAAAATTAGGATAATTCTTAGCTCTGGGTCAGACAGAAGTAATTGCTTTCTTTCTCTCTTGGCAAGAAAAAAAAGTTGGAGAGTGTTTTTTTTTGGTGCATGGGGCGTGGATAGGAAAAGAAAGATTCTTTCAACAACTCCCAGGTTATGATATTAAGAATACCTAAGAAGCAGTTCAGAAGCAGAGAAAAGAATGAAACTAGAGATGGACTGATTAATGGTAATAAATAATAAAGGTTGCTATTAGGGTATTAGAGTATCAAAAAACTAACCTGTAAAGTGACTCTCCTTTTTGTCCAGCTTCTGCAAACTGAACAGGACATACTCAAATACTGTCAGTCCAAGGGACTAATGTCTCTTTGCCTCTGCACCATGGAGAGACCAGGCGCACAAAGCAGAGGTCAGGAAAGTACCCACCCACCAAGCACTCAGCTGGCAGTTTATAGAGGGGAGTCTTTACCTTTGGATTTCCATTCTGTTGATTTCTTCCCTCTTCTTAATGCTTCCACTTAAACTACCTTGTCTGAGTCCTTGTTTAGTAGGATACCTATATCTGGTCTGCTCAAGTTGGAAACTAGTTGTCCCATGTGGAACAGACAAGGTAAATCTAAAGATCACTAACCTTTTGAGGAGCTATTTAATATTTTTCCTTCCCTTCAAACATTCCCATAAGAAATGATCTTGTTTCTCTTTTGTGACTAAGTGTTGCACAGGGAAAAAAAGAGGCCTGATTGTTACTGGATTTAACGTAAGTTTATGGAGGGAGAGAGCAAGAAGGACTGGCCTCTTGCTGAAGTAAAACTTTCTACACATCATTGCACATGCAAATTATCCTAAATGGGATAAGAAGGACTATAACAGAAGCAAGATCATAGCTCCACTCCCTGAATGGTGCAATAAAATGGTTGATGGTGCAAAATCAAGGATGAATTTCCACAATGTACTGCACAAGTTACACGTTTCCACTATACCTCTAGTGCTGTGGATGTTATCCCTGAGGAGCTATCTCTGAATGGAACTACATCCAAAGAATAAAAGGTAACCTGAAAATGCTCCCTGTGAAGTTAGCTATTCAAAAACACACTTAGGTACCTACTGATTTTTTTACACCATTCATCTGGATACTCCAAATATTCACATGAATCTGAAATTAAACCAAATGCCACGTCTGAGTTTGCAACTTGTCACACAATCCACATTCTGTGACTTTATGTAAAGCAGAAGTAAAAATCAATCAAGCTTTTGTACCAAGTCCTAAGGACTTCCTAAATACATGGCATGGCTTGAACTATGCTCCTGGAAAAGAAGCCAAAAAAGAGACACATGAAAGTCTCAAAGAAAAACCAGGTGCTTTCCATAAGATTTACACATACAGTCGTGAAACAAACAACTTGCAAAAACATACACATATTTATGCAAGGTAGCTCTCCATGCCTTCCCTGTATTCTCATCAAGTATGCATGCATGGTGATGTAATACTCCTGAAGTGAGGATGCTAACATGTATTTTGCATTTAGCTTCAAAGATCGCATCACATCATATTCATCTTCTATTTAATATTAAAACTGCATAAAAGCTTCTCAGAATACATCCCTCTATGCAAATTCCAACTTGCCTTAGGTGTCACTTGCTAAACAGAACACACTCATTTTTTTAAAAAAGAGCACAGAAAGGATTTTAAAATAAAAAAGAGCACAGAAAGGATTTTAAAAGAACAGAAGGCTTTTCTCCCTCCAACTATCCTTTATTGCACTACTATGGAGCAATTGTTCAGCAGGGATAAGCTGTGGTGAAATACATCCTTTTGGATTGGAAAATGTCCTCATGCATTCAGGAAAGCTTTTCCAGAGGACGGTAGAACAATGATCTCCAATTTCTGACCTATGGCAATAACCTCTAACATAATTCAGATAACAGGCCATAAAAGAAGAAAAGGAAGGAAATTGTCTTTAGAAATAGTCTTCAACTATTGTAACTCCAGTTTGCCACTGCTGCTGGATTCTAACATACAATATCAAGAGCACTACATAACAGAAAGGAGTCCAGTATGTTTGTCTTACAAACTGAAACAGGCTTTTTTCTTCTGACTGTACTGGAGAAATCAGCCTATCTTTCTGAATAGAAATAGAGATGGCTCTATTATGTATATGACCAGAAATCTATGTTTTTACCTATATAGGTGAATGTTCATTTATACACTTGCATAGCCTCATTTAAAACAACATTGGCATTATGCAGATTATAGGATCAGGACTTTGTCAGATGTCCAAGTGTTCATTGCTATGCATTGGTCTTGCCTAGATCAACATATATAATGCCCTACTGAAAACTCTATCTGCAGATGGCTGCAAAGACAGATAATTTCTAATTGGCTGAACAGCTTTGTGAAAAGTTGCATTCTCCTTGAATGAAGCTGGGGAGAATCATGTTAATTCAACTGTATTTGCAGTAAATGTGAAGCCATCATCACATTGTAAATCATCACCACCATTACAAGTTCTCTCAAAAAAAATTTTTACACCAAAGGTATTTTCAGATAACAATGCTCTGTGCCAGCTACTCTGCCATCACAGGCCCTGTACTTTACCCTTCTAATCAACGAATTTTGCACTTGCTAATCAAGGAATTATTTCAAAGAAAAATTAAGACCAAAAGGCAGCTCTATGGGTTGGCATGGGCAACATACTGAACCTTAGGAAAGGCTTTTTACTGCTGTTAAGTAACAGCATATTTTAATAAAATCGAAAGAAGCTAAGGTCTAAATTTCTGCTAAGCCTGCTATGTACTCTTCACAGAGAATGTACATTCAAAAGGATTTATATTATAAATTATATTATATTATATTATATTATATTATATTATATTATATTATATTATATTATATTATATTATATTATATTAATTATATCATATCACTTATATTGCATTATATTCCATATTGTATTATATTATTTGCTGTTGCACTGCAGAGAGGAATGTGTTATTGAAACGCAGGGTTATGATCTGACCACGAGGTGGGAGCATTGCTTGTCACACACACCTAGAGCATGTTAGGCTTTCTATGTAACATACTAGCACTACAAGAGATGAGTACAAATATCCCATATATTGCTGTGCTGCAACCTGCAAATTTGCTTGTTACCACTAGAATAAGTTCCCAGGACAAACATCAAAAAAATTAACCTTCTAATTTTCTGTAACTCCTATCTGAGAAAGAATAACAGAATAAAATATATTGTGTTGGTGCCTAAAACAAAGAGTTGCACTGAAAAGTTTATATTAACACAACAGAAACTTTTCCCATTAGGGAAAAAAAAAATGAGGGTAAAGATAAACCATGAAAGTGAAAAAGGAGGAAAATAATTTCCTCTTTTATTGTAAGTTCTGTGAGTAGAAAAAAAATTTGCAGAAATAAAGTTTGTGAATGTAGAGAAAAACAATTATGTGCAACTGCTTCAAATTTTCCATTCAAAGTGATGAAAAGCAACAATTTCACGTAGGAAAATTAGGTTTTAAAACCAAAAATGTTTTTTTCACATAGGAAAATTAGGTTTTAAAACCAAAATGGTTTTAAAATGTTCTGTCCCGTGGGAAACATTTGATAATGATGTTGATGCTGATGACTTGTGCTGATGATGTCTCTGATAGGACTGTGTCTTTATATGGAAATGGAATACCTGTATCTCTTTTCTTGGAACTAAAGGTAAGGTCAGTACTGAATAACAAGCAGTATGTCCCAGGAAAAAAAAAAAAAAAAAAAAAAAAAAAAAGCCAGTAACAAGAAGTTTAGAGGACTCTAGCCTACGCTTGAGAGACTTGCACAGGATTTTGAAGTTTATACTGCAATCTAAGGCATGATCACAACTTACACAGCCATCCTCAAGCTACCTTCAAAGTAGTTGGCTGGGGTACTGATAGACTCAGTTCTGTGAAGCTCTGCCGAGATGCATACATAGATTCCTGGTGTCTCAGAGAGCCTGATCACTGTTTCTGGAGGCATGTACACTTAGCTGTTTGTGGGTAGCTTAAAGCTAACTCAGACACATTGCACCTGTTACTTCAGTGTAGGCATGCCTCTTCAGTTTCTTTGTGTCCACATGGGATGTTTATTCATGTTTCCTCAGCCACTTTGCTCCCCACGTAGAAGGATGAATATGCTACAAATGTTTTAGCATGTCTGTATTCCAGTTACAACATATTAAAATAAAATTTTGTATACGCTCAAAAAGTAAATTGGGCACATATCCTGCAAAGATTTATGCACTCTGTAACTGTCTTCCCTAGATGAAGGTGCACAGCAGGACAGAGTGGCTGACTGACCAAAGCTGGATGCAGGGCTCTAGCTGATGCTAATGGGTGGTAGAGAGAAGGAAGAAATAGGATGTGATAAATCTACACAAATGGGCACCTGTTTGAACTAAATATCCCTCAGCCACACACTCAGAGGCTGTTGTACCCAAGTATCAGGCTTGGTGCTAGTAAAGCCCAGGCTGAATTTCACCCACATGCAATCTACATGTAGTGGGAGAATTATAATTGTAACTTCTGTCTTTCTAACTCCCCTCTCCCTCCCCTTTCTCTTTATTTTTCTTCTTTTTTTTTTCCTAGCACATGAAAGACCATGTACCAGCTTGTGAGAAAGCACATGTTTAGGTAAACATTTCAGTAGTCTGCAAACAGTTATATATGATCTATGGATAATGTTCCTTTCTCCACATCCCTCATCACATGGCTGGTAAGGAGATTTGCTCTGGAGAGAGCAATGGACAGAAGAGCTTTTATAGTATTTGTCAAAACAGAAGTGCCTCCCTAACTCTTTCCTCTTTAAGGCACATCATTCACAATTTTCCCCCCTTATTTTTGTCAATGAGTTCATTAGTTATAATCTCTCTCTACAGTTTCTGACTTCAAAATATTCAGCCTACAAATTGTCTTTGCTTGGTTACAGTTGCTTATTCACAGTAATCAACTGGTCCCATTGCATTGGTCTTTTCCCTACGGGGATGAGCAGAACATTTCCTTATGGGAGAAAAACAGTCATTAAATAACTAACAGCACACAAAGATTAGCAAATTGGAAGTAAACAAATTCACAACCTCACTCTTGAAGTCAGCATGAAACTCACCTCTTTGTCTTCCAGCCTGACTAAATAGATGCCTCCAATCTTTCCAAAAGCCTGATGCGAGACTTCAAAGCTAACTTGGCCATTAAATTTAGGGATCCCAGGTCTACTTTCCTGGCTAAGCTGATACTCCTGCACCTGCATAGAGAAGCTCCAAGCTTTCTGCATGTACCTCATCCTGCCAGGGCTGCAGTCTTCTAGCACAACCTCTGCTCTGCCATCACCCACTGCAATGGGGTGCCATTCTACCCACTGGTCCTTCTGGGGCCATTATAGTTACATAAGGCAGTGCACATATTCATGAACTCCTGGAGAGCTCTTAATTTCTGCATCCCTGAAGAAAGAATTGTGAAAGGTACTTGTTCAAGACAGTCTTCCTGACAGACACTTATCTAAAGTATGTAAATAATATGACTTTCTAACAATATAATTGAGTTTTCTTAAAGAATTGCTGCTAAGGGAGCTCTGTAAAAATAAAATAAAATAAAATAAAATAAAATAAAATAAAATAAAATAAAATAAAATAAAATAAAATAAAATAAAATAAAATAAAATAAAATAAAATAAAATAAAATAAAATAAAATAAAATAAAATAAAATATATTTGTGTGTCTGAAATTAATACGTACTTCTGGATGAATTGTTCTACTTTTTTTTTTTTTGAGTTATCACATTTTCTTCTTATTTGTCATTTTGCTAGAGGAATAAGAATATTAAGTAATTTCTTACAATGAAATATAAGTAAACTTACAAACATTCAGCCTACAAATTATCTTTGCCTGGTTACAACTGTTTACTCAAGGTAATCAACTGGTCCCATTGCATTGGTCTTTTCCCTAAGGAGATGAGAAGAAAATGTCCTTACAAGAGAACAAACAGACATTAAATAGCCAACAGCACGCAAAGACTAGCAAGGGATTTGCGACTTATATCCCAAGTGACAAGATGAGAGGAAATGGCCTCCAGTTGTGCCATGGGAGGTTTAGGTTGGGTATTAGGAGAAATTTCTTCACTGAAAGAGTTGTGCAGCATTGGAATAGGCTGCCCAGGGAAGTGGATGAGTCACCATCCCTGGAAGTCTTCAAGAAATATGTAGGTTTAGAACTTAATAGCATGTTTTAGTGGTGGATTTTAGCACTAGGTTAAAGGTTTTACTACTTGATCTTAGAGGTCTTTACCAAACTGAATGATTCTATAATTCTAAACACAGCACCATTCTAAATTGCAGTGCTTACAATGAGGTTGTTTTTCTTGACCAACAAAATAAAGTACTGAACTATTTATGTTTAGGGATAGCTGTATTTCAGTTGATTTAACTGAGACATATAGAAAGGAAATCTTAGTTCTAACATTTGTTTCCATTTATTTTGCTATCCAATACTTAAGCAATCACTTCAGGAGCAATAAGGGGTCAGATATTGCCTCATAGCCCGGTGGTGCACAGCTGAGGAGGTGCAGAAGAGGAGACCTGCCGTAGACTTTATAGCTGTTCTTCTCCTTTGCTGAGGCTACTAAAAGATCTATGGACCTTAACAATAGGCTTAGGGTTATGTGAAATTATTTCCAGATGCCCAAGAAACTGTCCTACAGCTTGGATTGCTTCAGTTCAACAGCACTTTATCAATATTCCTTTCCCATAGCATCCTTAATATGGCCTCTATGCTTATTCCGGTTTGTTTCCCGTAAATGTGGTTCAACAGTACCTGGCAAATTCTCCCTCAGACTATTAAGTCAAGAAAGCTCTGTGATTGTATTAGTGTAATATAACATGCAATCATAAAAAGCAGAGACATTTTGTGCAGGGTTTTTCTTAGGTTTGTGTTTTGCATCCCCCATGCAGCCTGTCTTCACTGAGAGCAGAATTTGGCCCAAAGAAGCTCAGAAAGATAGAACCTCACAAACCCATGTTTCCTATTGAGCAACTGCAGTAATCTAGGATTTTTCTTGAAGGCACTGCAAGAAATTGACTGATAAGGAAGGTGGTTTACTAACAGAGCAACTAAGTAGTGCTAGGCATTTGAAAGAAATAATTTTTAGCCCAGAATGCCCCAATAGTTTCTGTCTCTATGCTCTAATGCTCTAGTGGCTGTTTCTGTTAAATCTGTTTCTGGTTACCACACAACTTTTTGGTTTTAGAATAAACTGTGGATGTTTATAAAACAAGAGAATGCGTATAGAAATGGGTGACAAAATGTAATGAAATTTTAAGTCCTTACCATCTGTTTTCTTTGTTTCATTTCCCACATTAGACTGATCATTTTTGTCTGATTTACTGTCTTCCTTTAATTCACCTAGAAAGAAGCAGTAAGAAATACTATAAGCATTATAATGCAGACCATAGTGTATCAATGTCTGTAACCCAATGAAATTGCAATATCAAAAAGAGATGTTCCTTAGGAGGAAGCATCACAATGAACTATGATTAACATATTATCATAGAATAATGCACCAGGCAAACTTTTTCCGAGTCCTACTGAAAATCAAGCTTCACAATTTCCTTTTAAATTTATTCTAACTGTTAACACTGCTAAGTGCACATTCAAACTCATACTTCCTCTGGCTGCATGTAGACCATTAAACACACGAACACCACCTTCACTTCAAAATCAGGAATCTGAAAAAATATGCTTTTAAAAGATTGAGTAAAAGCCTGTGAGGCTTCACCATAGATCTTTGCATTAAAGAACAACCTTAGATATCCCAAACAGTCCTACATAATTTTGTCACACTTTCTCTTTCCAGTTTTCTTTATCCACAGACTCATTTAGGTTGGTCCTTTTATGCTGATAACAGGGAACAGACGAGCATCCTAGTATTGATCACTGGTTTTAGAGTCTGTAGCAAACCAGTAAAGCAAGGTCTTTGGTGTTGCAACTGTTGATGCAGAGTGAAAATGGCTGCTGGAGCTGGGGTATATTTTATGAAGCCAGGAAGGTTAGTCAGAGTCCTTCTCATTTTATATTCTCTTTTAGTCATACAGCAGAGCACATTAGACCTTCCTAGATCATCCCCTCACTGAATGAGAAAGTTTTGTTCCCAAATGCAGGAGCAAATAAAAAATAACTTAAAGGGACAGATCTAGTAGAACAGGGTTCATTTAGCTATCGTGTCTAAACAGCTTCAAATAAGGTCTCCTTCCTTCAGATGTCCAGAGAAGGAATGGCAGCCTGCACAAATGAGAGCAGGCATCCTATACTTCCCCCCAGAAAGGAATAGCAGTAAATTTGTGACCCACACACCAACATGAAAAAGCTGTAATGAGTCTCACCTCAGAATTTTATAAATGTGACTTGTACATTGCATAGGTGTATTAAAGTGATGCTTATTCCAGCTGTATTACTATTTTGTTATTATAACTACTTCATGGGCTTTGGATCAAGATTATAGGTATTGATATGTTATAAAGGACCCAATCTGCTTTCAAAACAGTTATGGCAATGAATATTTATTTTTGGAATAGCCCCAAAACCAGAAATTGTAGAGAAGCAAGGTTTCTCTTTTCTACATTGTTCCCTAACCACTGGAATAATTGTTATTCTTGTATGACAGAGAATTGATAACTGTCCAATTAAGTTTTATCATAGTATAACAGAATGGTTTTGAAATCTTAAAATATTTAACAAGATGGAAAAAACATGTCCCGTTCAGTTCTCATTTACAGCCAAAACTTTCATGCTTTTCTTATTAAGGTCACTGTGTGTGAGAGAGAAAAATGTAAGGAGGAAGATGGGACAGACAGCAACTCCTTAGCTAATCATACTGCCACTGACTCAGGCTCCTTTGGAAAGTTTAATCTGAACAGAGATGTATGAGCAGCTCCAAGTAGGTTTGAGGTGTCTGCTTGAAAAAGGTGGCCTGTAAAAGTACATTGTCTTCAGGAAATGAAATGAAACCGTACCTAGCAAAGCACAGAAGTCTCTTGCATTCCCTCCACCGTCATACAGCAGATGGTAATGATAAGCTAATAATGCTTTCTTTAACCATTGCCTATAGAAGTTGCTTGACCCTAAGTGTGTGTAGGCAATGATGATGAACACACGTATATTATTTCCCAGTTTGATGTCTCTGAGAAAGCACAAGGGCAGTGAGTGATGGAGAGAGAGTTCAAACTCCTCTGATGACAAAATTTCTGAACTTTCATTGAATATCTTATTATGAATAGGGGACTTCTGAGTTTTGTAATATCTACCCTGCCATATTGCCAGCAGCAGTGCAAAATGATGATCATAATGATCTTTCTGAAAGGAATTACAAAGGCAGAGAAATAATAAGGTGAATACTTTACAATGAGATATTAACATATAGGCGTAGAATAAAGGAAGCTGTGGTGAACCTAGAGATGTGAATGATAGATTTCATCAGTCTCCAAAGTCTCTGCAGTGATTGTACCTCATAAAGGCCTTCTCCCATAAATTAAGGAGCAGAATTTCTTTTCCTGAGAAAGACACTAATTTTCAGAAATCATTAAAATTCCTTTCAAGCATTTTTGACACCTGCAGCAGAGAGACATTGCAGAAATAGGTACTGTCAAAATCACTAGAGCACACTTAGTCCCTGTATTGTTAGAAGTGTCTAAAACAAAGGATTTCAGAAGCAAAACCTGTTGCAACCTAAAGGGGATTTTGTATGTCCCCAACCTTTTTGTCTCTTTGGGTGGCCCATTCCTAATCACCTGCATAACACTGTCTTAAGAAAAATTCTCATATGTAACAGAGTATGACAGCTTATTTGTCTAAGAGAATGCTTCTGAGTCTGAACGTGTTGCTGTTTTGGGACTGGCTGACACTACCATACTGATGAGAAGATACGTATACTGCCATCTTTTGCTAAAGGCTTAAGGGAGCAGGAGCTGGGGAGAGAAAGACAATGAAAGAGACAACTGATCTGTTCTCATGGGTCTAATCATTTCTTTTAATGTGGTATGCAATTTTCATTTTTTTCAAACTTTCTTTGGGTCTAAAATGCGATTTTTATTTTAACTGGGTGTCAGTTTTCTGACAATGAATCTCAAAGGCTCATGTTTGCCCTAATAGAGTAAGGGAGACATAAATAAAATAGCACTTAAAGTAGAGAATGGGGGGAATGATCTACTGTCCCAAAACATATTTACACCTGAGAATCAGTTAAAAGATAACTTAAATAGGCCTTAAAAAGCATTTATAACTCCTCCATCTCCTCTTTCAGTTAACCAAGTAGCGAAGCTGTTCTTTGAACCATGACAATTTGTTTCAGCTTTTAAGTGTGTATCAAAACAAGCTGTTTCACTTCCATGAGAAAACGTTGCCCTTTCTGCCAAAAGCACCTGAACAGATATGACGAACCCCAACTTTTATGGAAGAATACTACTTGGGAGTTAATTTACAGTTTCCAATTCCCATATGGAGATACCTACGCCAACTTCTAGGAAAAGGCCCTGGGTCCTGGAACATCCTTTTTCAGGACACCAGTTACACCCATCTCTGAGGTGTGATACTGGTTTTAGGGCTAGATTCAACAGTGGAAGAAGAGAACTTACCATTCTGGACACGCTGTTTCTCTTCTCTCACTGTCTGATGAGAGTCCACCCCCTTATCTGTCCTAGGTGCATTTTTTCCTTGAGAGACTTCTTGTTTGTTCATCCCAGTTTGCTGAGTCCCATTTACACAATTCTCACTGGAATCTGTATTTTTGTTTTCCCCAGGATTTGTTTCTTTGCTGTTCTCTGTCTTTGCTGCTGTCGCATCTTCAGCTGGTTTTTCATCCTTTTCATCTGTTTTCTTTTCATCTGTTCCCTGATGAACACTTTCCTCTGTTTCTTTCTTAGCTTTTTCTTCTGCATCCTCAGCAAAGAGAGAAGCAAAATGAGAAAAGAAATCACGATTATCAGTCAATTTGACAAGAAGGATACAACTTACACATCTAAATCTACTCCAGCTTTATACATGCAAACAAGCTTTACTTAGTTAAGTATACGAATTGGCTTGACAAGGGAAAAAGAGCATAGGAGAATATTTAAGAAAGTACTCTAAAAAAAATATCCCATGTTAGCCTAACTGTATCTCCTGTTCATGACCATTTTTTTAGCATATAAGGTTCCCCTTTGACAAGGCAGTTCCTCAAAATTTTTAAAGACAAATTAAAAGGATCTATCAGCTATGTAAGGCTCTGTGGGCACCAAGGAGATACATCTATCTCCATTCCTAACACACAGGAATTAGTCAAACCACATTTTATCTCATGTTGTACCATGTAAGTCTAAGCTCTTAAAAAGTCTCAGTTCTTCAAAAATCCACTTTTTTCCTGCTTGTCCCAGGTTGCTTCCACTTCCAGCTTCCTAAGCTCTTAGTTTCTGTTTACTGTTATCATTTCTTTCCATCTCTGAACTGTCTTAGTAAAATAATATATTGCTTGCTACCAGTACCTGCTCTGCTATCCCCAAAAGTCTTGCAGTTAAACAGAAATATGCAAAGGTATAAACTCCAAAGCAGGTGTTAAACAACATTCAGGAAAAAAAAAAAAAAAAAAAAAAGACAGAAGCCAATTTCTCCCATTCAAGCTACTGTTCTTGTTCATATCCAGATCTTGGGTTCTAGTACAACAGGACACACTTATAACAGAGGTACTACATTTCTTGTGCAGGTCGGGTACAGCAGACCTGCACAGACTCACTTGCAAGCCATAAACTCTGTGTGGCTTCTTGCATTGCTCTGGAAGGCAGGATGCAACCACAGACCCTCAGCACAGTCCTCAAGCTAATAAACATGGCTGGGTGTGCACAGCTTCTGTGGCAGACACTCCATAATTTTCTCCCTCTTTTAAACAATCACTAAAGAATTAATCTGTAAAAGCAACTGCGTAGCTTAGCACACACTCAATTTGGAGTCTTATTCAGCTTCAGAACATATCTGTATCTGTAGTGAGTCTAAGCATTCAGATATGACTGCACTAGACAGCTCAGTATATCTCATATTGCCTACATTCAAGATTTCAGGGTCTGCAATAGCCCAGCCCACCAGTCAACCCATCATGGACAACCAATTGCACTATATTTGTAATAGGAATCACAGATAGATGTATCTCCTGGTTTCTGAGAGATTGTGTAAGTTGATGAGCAGACAAGCAGATCCTGCAAATCAATGAGTAAATTCTACATCAGTCCAATGGAAGCATTCTTGACACCTACAGGGAAGATGTTTTGGTCCTTACAGGAGCAGTGTCTTAGATACAAAGGAAAAATTACAAAAGAATTTGCAAGTGTCTTCTCAAATTCTTCTGATAAGTGAATCAGAACCAGTTTTGAGAAAAATGTACCAATGGAATACAAGAGAGAAAGGGGGAAAGTCATCTTTATAAGAAATGCCAATCTGTATTTCCTTGCCAGCAGCTGAAGTTAATTAATTTCTAAATGAATAAATTATGGCTCACATGAAAATATAATTAAATTAGATATGAGTCTCCCTCACTTTGTTAATCATTCCTAAAATCTATGGTAGCTGCCATAGATATAGCCCAGCTATGTATGTTTATATTTTCCCTGGAGTCTCACGGTATTTACAATGCTCTCTCTCATTTGAAGATCTGAAAAAAAATCTGCATTTTGCACGTGAACCACAAGAAAAAGCTCAGGAGGCTGGAGCTTGCTACAGAACTGCTGGATCACAGAATCACAGAATCACAGAATTTCTAGGTTGGAAGAGACCTCAAGATCATCGAGTCCAACCTCTGACCTAACACTAACAGTCCCCACTAAACCATATCCCTACGCTCTACATCTAAACGTCTCTTAAAGACTTCCAGGGATGGTGACTCCACCACTTCCCTGGGCAGCCTGTTCCAATGTCTAACAGCCCTTTCGGTAAAGAAGTTCTTCCTAAGATCCAACCTAAAACTCCCCTGGCGCAACTTAAGCCCATTCCCCCTCGTCCTGTCACCAGGCACATGGGAGAACAAACCAACCCCCACCTCACTACAGCCTCCTTTAAGGTACCTCTAGAGAGCGATAAGGTCGCCCCTGAGCCTCCTCTTCTCCAGGCTGAACAAGCCCAGCTCCCTCAGCAGCTCCTCACAGGACTTGTTCTCCAGGCCCCTCACCAGCTTCGTCGCCCTTCTCTGGACTCACTCAAGCACCTCGATGTCCTTCTTGTAGTGAGGGGCCCAAAACTGAACACAGTACTCGAGGTGCGGCCTCACCAGAGCAGAGTACAGAGGGGACAATCACCTCCCTAGACCTGTTGGCCACACTGTTTCTTATGCAAGCCAGGATGCCGTTGGCCTTCTTGGCCACCTGAGCACGCTGCTGGCTCATATTCAGCCGACTATCAATCATCACTCCCAGGTCCTTCTCTGCCTGGCAGCTCTCCAACCACTCATCTCCCAGCCTGTAGCTCTGCTTGGGGTTATTGCGCCCCAGGTGCAGGACCCGGCACTTGACCTTGTTGAACTTCATGCAGTTGACCTCAGCCCATCGGTGCAGCCTATCCAGATCCTCCTGCAGAGCTTTCCTACCCTCGAGCAGATCGACACACACGCCTAACTTGGTGTCATCTGCGAACTTACTGAGGGTGCACTCAATGCCCTCGTCCAGATCATTGATGAAGATATTAAAGAGGACCGGCCCCAGCACCGAACCCTGGGGGACGCCACTAGTGACTGGCCTCCAACTGGACTTGACTCCATTCACCACGACTCTTTGGGCCCGGCTATCCAGCCAGTTTCTAACCCAACGAAGCATGCGCCAGTCCAAGCCAAGAGCAGCCAGTTTCTTGAGGAGAATGCTGTGGGAAACGGCATCAAAAGCCTTGCTGAAGTCAAGGTAGACCACATCCACAGCCTTTCCCTCGTCCACCCAGCGCGTCACTTTGTCATAGAAGGAGATCAGGTTCGTGAAGCAGGACCTGCCTTTCATAAACCCATGCTGACTGGGCCTGATCACCTGCTTGCCCTACAAGTGCCGTGTGATGACTCTCAGAAGGATCTGCTCCATGAGCTTCCCTGGCACTGAGGTCAAACTGATGAGTGCCTCTTGCCAAAATTAGTGTCAGAAAATACTTTATCCACATGGTGCTTTGCACATCAGGGTGTTTGTTTATTCCAGGTTTTAATTTGTATCTATTTAATGAAGATCCTTTAAGCAAAAGAGCTCAGTAATAAACCTACTTACTTTGCCCACACAGTCCAAGACATTTTCTATAAATACCACACTCGGGATAAAATAGCTCACTGATTCACTGATACATCTAGAGACAATGCTATTACCAAAGGGAATACCATATTCTACACATTATATAACAATAAAAATAATAGCAACAGCAATAATAATAATGATGATGATGATAATATTTTTTTCCTTCCCAGTTGCTATTTTCTGTCAATCAACAGTTAAACGCTTTATCTGCCGGCTAATAATAATTCTTATTTTTATATTTGCACAGCACCTTGATACATTGCTAGACTTTGGTTTGACAGGGGTCTGCAGTTGAAAGTCCTAGTGTATGGAAGACCCTGCTGCATATGGCTCAGATAGGCAAGGCATCTGGAGGAGGGCTCAGAGACTTGCTGCAAGTCAGGAGCAAGACAGCAGGTGAGCAAAGGTTTTGATGGAAGGGCTCTGGAGTCCAAGAAGAGTTTCTTAGTCCACAGACCATCCAAAGGCATGCTAAGACTTATGTTTATATATATCTTTCAGGATAAAAAAATTAGGCATGCCTGTATTGTTAAATGCACCCAAAAACATAGAAATTATCTGAATGTCTATGAATTCAGATAAAAAGAAGCTGATTATGCTTTCTGAATCTCCTGTCATTTAACCCATAAACTAGGTCTCTGATCAGAGCTATCAGTGATGAAGATTGGTTAAAAAAAGCGAAGTTAATAAACAATTCTGGGCTAAGGGCTGTCAGAAAGGTAAAGATAAAATGCCTTACTTAAGGGTCCCCCATGTCTAATAATGCAGACTAGTGTGTGCTCCACTTTGATGTGAACTAATTGTTTCATAGACTCTATCTTCAGGATCTGCTAGAAGGATTATTTCTTATGAGGTACTTAAAAATAAAACATTTTCCTCTCCAGCTAAAGTATTAATAACCAAACACTTACTGGCAGGGTAATCTGTAAATAAAGAATATGAAATACTTTGTTAAGGCATATTATCAGTAGTAGCATTACTTAAGTAATGTGTGCACATCCGCTTGAATCATACCTTGACATTTACATGTACATATTTACAAAAAAAGTCTTTATGCAAAGCAGTCACTGCAAGTGGGTACAAAGCACATTTAAAAGTAAAATATCCAGAACCTATTATGATCTACTCTCTCTATTTGTTTTATTTATTTATTTCCCCATAGGTCTCATTTGCAGGTAGAATTTTTATCTAGTAGATCCTCTGTAGATAAGCAAATATGTACAGCTCATGTTGAAGTGAAATACTTCAAAACAGTTAGCTATATCAGCATCATTCACTTAACACTCATACTTTGATACAGTGACCGTATTAAATGCTTTGCTTATTTGATTAGCTCTAATTTGTTTGGTCCAAAAAGAAAGGCAAAATAGTGAATATCAATTTAAAACCTAAAAAGTATTTAAAAATAACAGATAAGGAGATTTCAAATTATACTTTTGTTTTTATTTTCATAGAATGTCTAGAAAGGCTTTTGCTGAATGGTAAGTTTTAGTCACCCAGGAAAATTTAATTTTGAATATGTGCTTTCCTGTACCTTTAGACAAGCCTTTCAATTGGAGAGGAGCAATCTGCTCTGGCAGATGAAACAATAACAAATAAGCCAAATTTTCCATCAGCTCTAAAGACAGAGCCACATAAAATACTGAAATCAAACTCCTTCTATTTACATGAAATACAACAATTTAATTAAATAACGAGTTCAGTAACATGCATTCAGCTCAGAGGGGACATTGTATCATGAAGAATTTCATAAATAAAAAAAAAAAATTAATCAGCAACACATTCTGCTTTCTTTTGTTCTAAAGCTTAAATTACTCAATTTTTTTTTGTTTTTTTTTTGGCTTCCCCCCACGTAGAATAATGATATAGACTGCTGGTCAGATTGCAGACAACACAGCTCTCATATTCTTCTGAAATATCTGCAGTTCTGCACAGATTCATGACATCGTGAGCATATGCAGCATACTTCCTAATTCTTCATCCATGTTATGGGTACAAATATGAAGCCGGATGTGAATCCAGAATATGTTGGCCTTTTCCCCTGAAGTATCGTTCATATTCCTTTCAAACTTAACAGTGAACAATTGATAACCTATCTCTAAAAATGCTTTTACAGCTATTTTTGCACTCACTCTGAGTCTGACTCATGACTTTAGGGGACCTCCCTTACAGTTTCTTCTTTTTCCTCCCATTGTCCAAATCCTCCTCATTATATACACTTACACAGAAGCATATAAGGCACAGATGAGTCACAATATCCCTATCTTTCTGAATTCACTGTAAGTTGTTGACCTTGAAAAGCAGATTCTTTCAAACTAACAGTGCTTACTTGGAGAATAATTTGATTGAAGAAGAGCTTGAAGAAGAATAGGTCAAAAGAATTTTTATTCTTTCACTAAGAATTCTGGCTGTTACCTTTGGTGGCTTGCGCTTTCCATTTCTCCCGGTTCTGCTGCACCACCTCAGTCCAGGTGGCTTTAAAACATTTGAAGTCCACAGTGAGTATGGAGCAGTTGAGTGAGGCACTTCCTTCTGACCCAGTGCTCTTGACACTTGATCTTTTAACATCAGAGGGACTAATGCTATTCAGACTGGGACACAACATCACAAAACACAGCAGAAATCAGTAGCTTATACACCCAAATACAGCTAAGAAGAAATCATTACTGTAAGTCTAGATAACTTAACAGAGTCAAACATAAAAAAATGAAGATAAGCTTTAATATGTTCTCTCTCATAGTCCCCTCCTTCCCATCCCAGAGCAATCAATGTTAAAGCAAACAGCACAATCTGAGCCAGTATTGGAAATAAAGGGCAGCTTTTCTATTATTATTTTTGGTATCCAAAGTCCCTTAGAAAAAGAATCACTCAAAGTGTTGCCTAGATTATTTTTGTTGTGCATCTTCACTACCTAAATATTCACTAACCCTAAATGATGTCAGTCAAGTGTGCAGATACTTCCCATTTCTCTTTTGTATTTCTATAGTTCTAACATGTAGTAATGAGTGCCTCGCAGCGACACTCACTACCTTCTCTTTGATATTAGTGACTGAGAAAGCACTAAAGTTTACCTGATCTACAAATGGCTACAACCATTTGTGTTTGCTGCCTTTGGAGGCATGGCTTAATTTTATGCCAGCCCGCCTCTTTGCCCTGCCTTGGGCTGGGGTTCCCCTGCAACACAATCACATCACAAGGTGAGCTGTGGTATTTATTGGCAGTGTGGACAACAGGCTTTAAACCACACAGCTGACATACAGCACAGAGGGAAAACCAGGGTAGCTGAGTGCAAGAGCAACAGATGTGGATTGAAGGGAGAGGATGAGTGATTATTTACCTGGAACGCCTGAACCCGGACATGCCAGAGCGGGAAGCTTCATCGATGAGCGGTGTCACAATCTTCTCAGTCATGTCAGTTAGCACAGTAAAAGTGGGCTCCACGATGAAATCAATGAAACCTGATCAGAAATGTAAGCACAGCCAAGCAGGTGAAAGAAGGATTTCTGTGGAGGCACTGCTTCAGTGTTCACAGACAACCTAACCATAACAAATTATACTTCACTGAAAGAGGGACCAGCAAATACTACAAGACAAAAACGGAGTTACATGTCAACCCCTGACCCAGAAGCTTCAGTATAGCAAACAATAAAAGGTACCTCCTTAAACACTGGAAAGAACTTTGCAAATCAGAACACAAACAGATGCATCAGAATTTGTTTCATATGAGGAGTGTGATATTTAAGCCAAATTCTTAACGGATTTGGTTAAAACCCAGTTTGAGAAATGAAGTCTCTAAAAGCAGAAAGTTTATATAACAGGAATAATACTGGTAAGCTCTGCTGGTGTGGAGTTGTATACACACTTCCCTTACTGCATATCAGTAGGTTGCTGGGAATATTCTCTTCTCAGTGCTCACCTTGCATATTGTTACTGATTGCTATTCCACCCATTTTTTGACATGAGAAAAAAAAAAAAAAAAAAGGACCAAATCACTTCTACTTCAATATACAGTTTGGCAGAGATGGACACAATTCTGATCTGAATGTTGGGAAGGGCAGACGAGAGGGCCCTGTGGCCACAAACTCAAGAGATGAAAGAAAATCCAAGTTGTGCAGATAAAATGTGAGAGTGAGGGGCCTTCCCACAAATCCTTACTTAGGGCAAGAGCTATTTTTTATGTTCATCTTAACACTTCATTTTGCAAATTTCTTAGTGCTATAGGTAGCCAATGTCCTTAATATCTCTTAAGGTGATTCAGTTCTTTCCCTTCTGGACCTGAAGTATGGTATTGGGCTTTTAGTGGCTACTGATGTGTGAGAACCTGCAGTATTTTTATTTTATTCTACACTGGATGACTACGGCACTGTTACCCATGATGGGAGGAAAAATCATTCAGGCCATGGTTTCCTGTTCTGTGTTAGCTCTGGGGCCTAAAGCACCAATTTTTGCTCTAGTACTATGTATGTCTATGGACCAGATACTACATTGCTAAATTATCTTAATTCTGCCCCGTTTTGCCAGTATGAAACAACCACAAGAGTAAGACATTTCAGTCTTCAACCCCACCCTATGGTGTACTGATTTTTAATAACATTTATTCTTTATTAATTTGAATCTCCCAATGATGCTCATATAGAGTGGTATAAGGGTTAACACTGTCCACATTCCATCATCAATCATACTGAATTCCACCATAAGTCATGCAAACTACAGATTTTTCAGTCCATCCACAGATACTTTACAACTTCATTATCAAATATACTTCTCTAAATTGCTACCATACAGTTTTGAGATTGCTTCCGATTCAACGTGGGGTTTGGCTGAGAATTTACCATAAAGTTAAAATAGAGTAGTAGATCCTCTAGGAAAAGATTATCAATTTACATTTTTAAAGATTTGATAATTATTAACTATTAATTAGACATTCCTACAATTAAAATCTCTCTGACTGGATCATGATGTGTTACAGCACACACTGGTGATTCTGGGTGATAACAGAACAGTAAAAGAAGAGACCTCATGGGCCAGGCACCTGCATATTCAGATGCTTTGAGACACACAATAGAGTGCAAAGGAGTTGAACATCCTTCCAGTTCCATTTCTATTGGGTGATTTTTACTATATTTCTAAAATGATGGATAATTAAGTGTATTTTCATGTCTAGCCTGAATAAAGCATAACTTGCAAGTTCTGTATATTCTGTATATTACACAGTATTTTGTAAACTGGGGGGAAAATGTTGTGCAATACCAAACCTTTGGTCTTATCTGAACATCTGAATCATGTTCCTCCATGACCCTGGGACAGTCTTATCTATTCAAACTTATGGAAAAATAATTCCCTTCCTCTCTGGGTGTTAATCAGAAATGCATGCAATATGAAGCCACAACAGGAAACTATGTACTAGATCACAATCCAGATAACCCTAGCAAACTTCATACAATTTTTATAAACATTGGAAATTGTACTAACTGAGAAAAGTATTAAATGTGCCACAGGGACCCTGAGGATACTGAGAATTTTATTTACATGTGGGTGTGTCCGCCTGTCTATACATCTCTTGTATTCTCCTTTTTTTTTTTTTTTTTTTTTACTTCTTAATGACCAAAGAAATCCAACCCATCATATCTTATCTATCTTATCACTTCTGCTTGGCAAGTAATACCACTGCCAATTGCTTCATCACCACTAACAACCCTGAGACACGCAAATCTCTGATATCATGTGTATGACTGTCACTAACTTCAGCAATGGAGTGGTGGGATCCAGTTACTGAGATACTTGCCATCCATGCATAAAAACAAAGTCCAGTTTTAAGTGTTAGATCTAAGAAACGAGCTTTCCCTGGGAGAAGTCTTGCATCTCATTAACAAATGCAGGCAGACATTGCACAAGGGACAACAGGTGAACAAACTTGAAGATGTATAACTTTTTATGGTAACACTGAAACAAGGGTAATATAATTATCTCTGTACCGAAGCAGAGTGTGTGTGATATTTCTTCCTCTATAGCCTGAATAAGTTATTCTATTATGTTATCTTTAAATAGGAATTAAAATAAAATTCGGAAACAGTCTGCTATCATAGAAACAGAACTTGGGACTTTATTAGTAATTATGTAACTTAAATCATATTCCCAAGCACAACCACCCCAGTCTTTCTTTTTACCTGAAGACACTGTACTTTAAGTGTGATTTAGTTTGCTAACTAAAAATAAAAAATAAAAAGATCAAGTAATGAACCTGGGTTTTAAAACCTATTGATGCTAATGCTAATGACCTATTCATCAACTTCTTTGTCTATAGAATGAGTGTGGTAAATATTTCTGTATCCTAGTGACTAGGATGATTTTACTAATTAACACATCACATTGAGGAGGTCATGCCAAGCACCTACGCAGAGTTCATTCAATCCACCTAAAAACACCACCACGGCAAACACTGACTAGAAAATAGTTTTCCTAAAGCCCATCTCAAAACAAACAAACCAGAATCATTCATTCATCAGTCTTTATTCAATGTTTTCTGAAGCTGTAATTCTCTTTCTTTCTAGTCAATGGACAAAAATAAAAGGATGCTGCTACATTTATTAGCTGCAAGAGAGGCTGATCTCCCATCAAACAAGCTTGCTACAGTCTGAGATAGACAGAGATGTTTTAACTCCTGATATTCTTGTGTGGAAATACAAGTCTGGGCCTGGTTTTGTTTCCAAACTCTGTGCCTCTCCTACTCCGGTCAGCAGCCTGACTTCTGGACAGAGAAATCTCCTGTCTTCTGTACCTCACTGGGGTACAGAAATATGTAATTCAACCATTTTACTGAAGAAGAAAAAATATGATCAACCAGTCATTAGCATTAGTTGGTTTTAAATCAAGGTTCGTTACTTTATGTTTGTTTTTTAAATTATGAGTTTAAATACTGAACAATTTCTTTACAAATTTAAGCAACAAGTGAATGAGACATTCTTTCTTTTGAGGAAATTTTGGTTGTTCAATTGCTCCATTTTCATGGAAAGAGTGCATACAGCAAAGCCTTCTGTCTTCATTTGAGAAGAACTTTCTTAAATAAAAATGCTTGCCCATTGCCCAATTGACCATTGAGCAACAAACAAGCAACTACAAACTCGCCAAGCCCCCAGAACAAGATTTCTAGGATCTGCCCTTTTCAGAGCCAAAAGCACCATTTCATTTCACAAAGGACAGATTGTTTTTATTTGTAGAAATTCAAGGCTGCTTGCTACAGATAATGGCATGATTTCGAATTCAAGAGGAACTTTTACAAAGAAATGCAGTAATTATTATTCCAGGGAACAATCTGTTCAGGCTATTAATCCGATAAATAAATGAATAAGCACAGATTATTTCTCTGAGAATCTGGCCTACAACTTTGAAAGCCTTACCTCAGCGGATAGGCAGAAAATGTAAGAGTTTTTGATTTAATAAAAGAGATGTTACAGAAAGATAATGCCAATATATTTAGCAGGCTGAGAAATTAAAACTTTATAATGTTAGAAAGTAAGATTTATAGGCAGTGCCCTATTAATGTTAATGGATGACAAAACTGCACAAACTGAGTATAGTGACAATATTTAACTATATATATCTCTCTTTACAAACTGATGGAGTGCCTCTTTTATAAGTGTAATTATCTTGGTGATGGTTTATTTCATCCTCAGTTTTGCAGTGGCTTCACAGAATCACATAATCATCTAGGTTGGAAGAGACCTCTAAGATCACCTAGTCCAACCTCTGACCTAACACTAACAAGTCTTCCACTAAACCATATCACTAAGCTCTACATCTAAATGTCTCTTAAACACTTCCAGGGATGGTGACTCCACCACTTCCCTGGGCAGCCTGTTCCAATGCCTCACAACCCTTTCAGTAAAGAAGTTCTTCCTAATAGCCAATCTAAACCTCCTCTGGCGCAACTTTAGCCCATTCCCCCTCGTCCTGTCACCAGGCACATGGGAGAATAGACCAACCCCCACCTCGCTACAGCCTCCTTTAAGGTACCTCTAGAGAGAGCAATAAGGTCGCCCCTGAGCCTCCTCTTCTCCAGGCTGAACAAGCCCAGCTCCCTCAGCAGCTCCTCATAGGACTTGTTCTCCAGGCCCCTCATCAGCTTTGTTGCCCCTCTCTGGACTCGCTCAAGCACCTCCATGTCCTTCTTGTAGCGAGGGGCCCAAAACTGAACACAGTACTCGAGGTGCGGCCTCACCAGAGCCGAGTACAGAGGGGACAATCACTTCCCTAGACCTGTTGGCCACACTGTTTCTTATGCAAGCCAGGATGCCGTTGGCCTTCTTGGCCACCTGAGCACACTGCTGGCTCATATTCAGCCGACTATCAATCATCACTCCCAGGTCCTTCTCTGCCTGGCAGCTTTCCAACCACTCATCTCCCAGCCTGTAGCTCTGCTTGGGGTTGTTGTGCCCCAGGTGCAGGACCCGGCACTTGGCCTTGTTGAACTTCATGCAGTTGACCTCAGCCCATCGGTGCAGCCTATCCAGATCCTCCTGCAGAGCCTTCCTACCCTCGAGCAGATCGACACACGCACCTAACTTGGTGTCATCTTCAAACTTACTGAGGGTGCACTCGATCCCCTTGACACAAGGTGCATCGGTGTAGAAGTTTCTTGGTTCTCCTGGCCTTCCAGACAAAGAAGCATAACAGAAGAGAACAAGGCAAATAGTATTCCAAGTACACTGCAACCATACACCAGGATGTGGAAGGGGCTGCATGGGAAGCACAGCTCCTCTTCTCTGTAAGGAGTGAGGGACATAACTGAAAGCTGCTAGAACCAGTATGAAAGAGATGTCTCTACATGCCCTTTCCTCCACATGAGCCAGAAAAAGAGGGATTGTCTTCTCCCATAGCACAGCAGCTGGTATAGTCTGCCCAGACGTCCTCAATATGGGTTTTAACCGAGACTAAATCTCAAAGTTTGCTGCTGCTTCCCTCCACAGAGCTCACTACAAAACACAAATTACCTCAGCAGTTGCATTGTGCTGTACACTTATACCCACTTTTTTGGGTTACTGTTAGGAAGGGGTACGCTCTTACACGTTTGGCAACTAAGCTAGGCCTGTGCAGGGCTTTTCAAGTTCAGATTCTTGGCTGAACTGCCTAAACTTTTAGAGCCACAAAAATCTGGGATGGAGTCCCCTCAGAGAATGGCTTGCCTAACAGCAACAATGAAATAATTTTAAACAAACAAACAACAACAACAACAAAACAGCTCTGAGGCACAGATGTGCATCTGAGCTTTCTTAAGTTTGGGAATATCTTTGTTTTATTCTTTGGCCAGCTCTTTACAGCTCAGGAGACAGCTGAGAAATTTCATACTTCAAATTTTTTGTTTGTTTCCATTCAATACATTTACTTTCTTCCTGCTTCTGGACTCAGTTCCTTCATTTTTAGGGTCAGCATTATATTTCTCTTGTTCTGCTTCATACTCTATTCTCCAGTCAAGGTTTGATCACATTCTTCTCCTCTCTATTTCACTTGCTTTCTGGGTATAACAATCTACCCACAAATCCACATTTTCTTTTGGAAAATTTTTCTTTTTATGCTCCCAGCCTGCTGAATGTATTTACTTCACTTAACTCCTCTTGACATCTCCCCATATATCAGACTTGTTGCCATATCCTCCCACTTTTCACTCAATAATTGGAGGAAACAGTAGGGTAGAGTGAACCCTCAGTGAATTCTCAGATGACACAAAACACGGGGTCTGGATGACTCACCAGAGGGCCATGCAGCCATCCAGAGGGGCCTTGACAGGCTGGAGAAGGGGGCTGGCAAAAATCTCATGAAGTGCAATAGGGAGAAGTGCAAAGTCCTGCACCTGGGGAAGAACAACCCCAGGCTCCAGTATGCACTGAGGGCCACACAACTTGAAAGCAGCTTTGCAGAAAAGGACCTAGAATACCTGGTAGACACCAGGTTGAACACAAATCAGCAATGTGCCCTTGCTGCTATGAAGGCTAAGGGTAGTCTTGGCTGCATTAGGTTGTATTGTCAGCAAGTCAAGAGAGGTGATCCTTCCCCTCTAATCAGCATTGGTGAGGCTGCACCTGGAGTACCGTGTCCAGTTGTGGGGCCTCCAGTACAAGAGAGACCTGGACATAATGGAAAGAGTCCAAAGGAGGGCCACCAAGATAATCAAGGGACTGAAGCACCCCTGCTATGAGGAGAGGCTGAGACAGTTGAGACTGTTGAGCCTGGAGAAGAGGAGGCTCGGGGAGATTTTATCTATGCCTATAAGCATCTGAAGGAAGGGTGCAAAGAGGATGGAGCCAGGCTCTTGCCAGTGGTGCCCAATGCTAGGACAAGAGGCAATGGGCACACACAGGAACATGAGACATTCTGTCTGAACATCATTCTGTCTGAACATCAAGACTTCTTTATTGTGCAGGTGATGGAACACTGGCACAGGTTGCTCACAGAGATTGTAAAGTCTCCCTCTTTGGAAATCTTTAAAAGTCATGTGGACATGGTCCCAGGCAACCCTCTCTAGGTGTCTTTGCTTGATCAGGAGGGTTGGATCAGATGACCTCCAGAGGTCTTTTCCAGTCTTTACCATTCTCTGATTCTCTGACTCTGTGAGAGGTAGACAAAGCACTACCAGTGAGTCTGTAAAAAGATATCTGCTTCTGAATGGATGGAGTTGAAAAAGGTTGCCTGTTTGCTTCGCTTCAGTACAAAATATTGGTTGGCTTGGAGCAATTGGAGTGAAAAAGTGGAAGGAATAAACGAAATTTTAAAAAAGCAATAGTTTTTGCCCAGGTCATCAAAAGGACT
This sequence comes from Aythya fuligula, assembly GCF_009819795.1. Taxonomy (NCBI): domain Eukaryota; kingdom Metazoa; phylum Chordata; class Aves; order Anseriformes; family Anatidae; genus Aythya; species Aythya fuligula. The sequence goes on from NC_045560.1 coordinate 61,197,155, forward strand.
GATAATAGGTTTCCACATCCACTAACAATACTCATATCATAACATGTTGCCATGCACACCTCTTATCCACAGCTCAGAAAACCACAGAGTAGTGTCGTAACTGGGCACTGCAGTCAGCCCTGCAGTCAGATCAGAAATAACTCATTTACTGCATAGATCCATCACCATAAATTTAATGTCTCCTCAGCTTTGAACTGTTGATCTGGAGAAAATAACACCATTGCACTTTATTATTTCCTCTCTTTAACCTCGTTTCAAATGATCACTGTGATCTTAGCCCCACAGGGAAGAATAAGTTTTGTTTGTTGAAGAATCTTAGGATGAACCAAAAGGGACATACCTATTTGAGACTGAGCAACCATCGTAGACTTGCGGTCACACAATGGAGAGAAAGGAAGCCCTAGTTCTGCTTCTTTGTCACCCTGGAGAAACAAAATTGAGAATAAATTAGAACTAGACAAGACACGCTGAACTTTGATATCTTAGGTCATTGCAGTAAAAGCCACACATTTTACTTTCTCTAGTGAAGTGGGTTTTGTATATGTGTGTATGTTTCTTAAACACAAATTATTCGTGGACAATTGAGTCTGGCTGGAAAAGTAGCTGTACAAGGAGAAGTTTGTAAATTGAGCATCTTAACTCTACTGAATCTTTCCTCAGAGCTTTCCCTGCTTGTTTGGTACTTCCATGAACCAATTAAACACCCACTTGAGCACAAAAACACTTCTCACTGTAGCTCTCTGGAAAACACAGCAAAACTCACTTCTTGGAACAAACCTTTCAAGAGAAAACATCAGTGTCAGGATGATCTTTCAGGATTTGCACTTGTTTGTATGCCTTTTTTCATTTTTCAGATAAGGATTTCACTCATTGCTGGCCAAATGCAGATTACTTTTTTTGTTTTTCAGATAAGGATTTCACTCATAGCTGGCCAAATGCAGATTACTTTTTTGTCCAAAGGAAACACTGACATTGTCTGTTATAAATTGCTTTATGCTGAGAGGACACATAGGATGACATAGTTTCAGTAATCCACTGTGAGCATACAAATTTAAATAGCTTGTTAAATATATACTTTTATATATATATATATATATATATATATATATATATATATATATATATACACTAGAGAATCAATTCCTTAAATCAGCAGCTCACTTTAACTGTGCTGAAGTTCATGCCAGTGTTCTGAGAATAACTTCTGTAGGTATAAGAAGTGTCTTTTCTTTGTTGTTAATATAACATACATGAAATGGTGGAATAAATTCTGTTAGAATTTTGGGTGAAACAATAATTTTCTTCCACTGTGGCACAATTCTGCTTTATGTTAGGAGTCCAACGTTCAAAATTCAAGGTAAAACAGAAACTAAACACAAATACAGTTCAAAGTAACCTTCCATTACTTTGTCTGCCATGTCTCTCAGGAAAGAATTTTTCAATGCCAGCTCTTACCTAATCATAGTTCTTCTCTTACTCCTAATTCTGTTGCCTAATTCTATTTAGCAGGGAGCCCCTAGCTGCCTTCCTGACTGCTCAAAGAGATACTTGACTTCTAAGCTGTTTGGGCAGATCCCTCATGGCTGGCTAAATTGCATAAGTAAAACACACAAGATGTTTCCTTTGAGACATGCTCACTGTAGCTGCTGAATATATATATATATAAAAGTATTCAGAAGCAGCATTCACACTTACAGCACAGTTGGTTCATGTAGGAAGACCTGTGTCACATCACAGAATACTTGGAAACCAACAGGGCTGGGGAACTGAACTGACATGGTTTAAGTGAGGCTTTATGTCTCATAAAGCACAGAACAGAAAGGATGGGAAATAATCTGCACTTAAAGAGCGTAAGAAAATAAATACCTGAACTGAAGCCAGTCCAACTTCTTAGTCCCATGGTCCCCTCTAGCTAGTGGCAATTTTTAGCTTGTATGCAGAAAAGAGTGTGTGTTGCTCTTCTGCTGTCAGGTAGGGACGCATTTATTTACCTACTATTACATAACTTCAATGAACCTAAGTCTACACTTCATGGTAAGTTTAAGGGTTTTCCTAAAAAGGGAGTTAATGCTGCATCTTAATTTGGAACTAGAATGCAAGTTTTACATAAAGCTTTATCTAAATGTGAAGACATTTGTCATTCAAAAACAACATAAGATTTGTTGGCTGAAAGAAAATTATCCCTGTGAAAACATAAAATAATAATTTTGTCTTTATTACACTTGTAAAGCAGATCCAAACTTGGGCTTTTGTGATCTTACGTTTAGCTAATCTTAATTCCCTTACAAATCTTTAGGGCACTCAGCAATGGTATATTTTATCAAACTTAGTACCCTTCTGAGCTAAAATAGAAGAATAAACATGGGACAAAAGAATAAACATGCCCAGAGGTAAAGTCTTCCCTAAAATGTATGTGAAGATCATCCTCTTTACATGAGTCTCCCATGTGACAATGCAGGGACAGCTGAAGGCATGATTTACCTACTTCCACCTAGTAAACCCATTCTTGGTTTGAAAAACAAATTAAAGGATTCGTTTCAAAGCAATTTTTTGCAATATCCTTATTAAGAAGGCATTCCCACAATGCCTTTAAAAGCAGATACCATTTTAAAAACTTGTTAAAACTTTTTAAAAATTGGCTTTTTTCAGATTTACTATAAAACATGAAGTTATTGAACTTTGGAGGGAAATAAACCACTTAATTTTCTGCTTAGTTTACTAATTCATATTGGGGAAAAGTATCACATACATTCCTAAGCACTCCGTTTAGTTTTACTTTTTTTTTTTTTTTTTAAAGGCAGCTATTTACATGCTTTCATTTAGCCACTTGGGGAGCTTATAACTATCACACAGAGCTTAATGATTCATCTAGATTTGTGAGTCTGTCAGTCAGAGGTCCACTATGAGATATAAACTAGGGCAATTCACCTCATGCAAAGGGCAATGGATTTTTCACATTTACCCCAAAAATACAGGTATAGCTCTATAAAGTACAGTTACCTGAATCTGTTTTCTAGGGTTTTACAGCTAAGCAGAACATCATATATTCTGTCTTTTGCTATTTAGAAACACATACTGAACCTATAAAAGTAATTAGCCTGGTTTAGCTTCCCAAGTCAGAATTTCTACTAGGCAGACAATGCCTTTATCTGTAGGCAGTGTATCAGACACTAGCTTCTCAAGAATCTTAATAGGCAGTGCTACTGGTGCCAGACAAAAAAGCTTCACATCACTTAGAAGGTTCTTGAGAAAATCAGAGAAGGAAAAGATCTGTGTTCAAATTTTCCTACTTCCTTGCCCAACACTACATACTCTCTCTGAGCTGCCAAAACACAGAGGAAATTCCCCAGCGTTACCTGTCTGAAGAACTCCTCTAGCAGAGACATGGTCCAACGATGATGGAGGTCCCAGGCCTTGGCTGGATGACTGATATCTGCTGTATGCAACAACAGTGATAAGGCTTTCGGCTTGTCAATTCTGAAAACCCAAAGGATCAAATAAGTTAATTGCACTTGCAGTGGAGAATGACAACAAAAATCACACGTAAACAGGAAAATGTGGCCATGTTAGTGGAGTGATACCTGTGTTACTAAAACCTGACTACTATGAAAGATTGTCTTATTTCCCCAACATATACCATTCCTGTTGGAACAGAGACATTAAGAAGCGCAACGAGAAACTTTGTTCAGTTTTTCTGAGCTCCTTTCTAGGCTTACTTGCCTGCACAATCAGGCCTGAAGAGCCACTACATTTCCCATTTCATCTGGGCTGCATTTTATGCAGCTCAGAAGATAATTTAATCTCTACCATTTTACTGCAGTAAACAGGATCTGATCTCAGGGACGCTGGTGATTCTACACAGTAACTGGTAGATGTTTCCTTGTTAGAAAACTACTGTGAGGTCAGAAGGTGATTTTTGTGTCTGGTTCCACAGAAGGCAAAAGACTGGCAATTTCTTAAAACTATAACCTGAGAGGCTAGCCCAAGAATCCAGTAAACAATGTTTTCTTTGGATGGGTAGTCTAAGATTTTAACTCTAAATTTTGATTGCCTGATACACCTGGAAGAGCTATATCTTTTGTGAGGACAAAGTGGCTAGCCACACTCTGGTCTGATATAGGTATAATTCTGGGGGATTCTGTACAGATCTGTGTCTAGAGTGAAAAAAAATACCATCACTCAGAGCTTGATGCAGTGTAAAAGGAGCTTTATGAGAAAGCGCTGTAGACAAAATACTACAGCTCTCACTGTCTTACTAGGAAGAAGAATCATAGAATGGTTTGAGTTGGAAGGTACCAAAGATCATGAAATTCCTACCCCCCTGCCATGGGCAAGGCCTTCCACACAATGCTCCATCTGTTACATTCCAGTCCTTCCCTTGGTGCCTATCAGGTTGTTTTCATCTTGTCTCTGGTTATGGAGCAGGCCCCTTGCAGTGGTGGTATCTGCTACCATCTACACAAGGGCAATGCATTAGTTGTATTTCTGCAGATCTTATAACCTTGAGTCATACTCAAGACATAGAGGACACTCAGCTTGATCATGTCCTTGAAGTTACTGTCATATTCAAAGACTCACTACCAGGAAGGCTTATCCCAACCTTTGCAACTTTGGTCCACCAGCACAGAATAGAGACCTGTGTATAGAGGGATGCCAGTCCATTCCTAAGTGAACTGATTCAAAATTCAACAGCATAAACAGAATTGATGTGGACATCAAAGAGAGTGAGGGCCTCTGGAGAGGTGCTTTTGAAGCAAACACAATGGCAAAGCACCAGCTGAAATTCAGCCCCTCACTGCATGGTGTTGTGAAGTGACTCACCCTTCTGGCTGCTGCAAAGCATTCTTCATGGCTTTGATTTGCTGGAAGTGACAGGACATATCAGTGGCTAACACCATCTCAATCACCAGAGCTCTGAACTCCCTTTTGGATGGCGTCATGATGAGAGAAGCAAGGAAAAAGAAACATAAAAACCAGCATCAGACACACTTCAGATTCTTTTGTTGTCTATCTACAAATTATTGACAGCTTTTCTGCCTTTGCATGTCACTCTTTCCATTATCCCTCTTTCTGGGAGCAGGAAGAAGATCAACGATTTTCTACAAACACAGGAGTGGGAGGGCTGCAAATTAAGCCAGGTGGCTAATCCTTCCTAAAAGAAATCCTAGATCTTTGTGAAGAGAATATTAGCACTAGCATTCCCTTTTCAAGTAAGCACAAACCTCTTGGATTGATTTCTTTTACAGGACATTCTTAGAAGGAAGGAAAAAGATTCTTTAAAACCTTGAAACCTTTAGTTCACCTAAAATCAGGTGAACTTTTGAGCCTGGATTTCTATCCAGTTGACTAAAACTGGTCAATAGCTATTAATATTACTAAAGGAAAAACAGAATGTCAAAAACATTTCCTTGTAAATATACTGTATACATACCTTTGAGAACCTGCATTACTTCCTTGATATTACTCATTCAAGCTATTCCTTTATGTATTTTTCTTAAACAAATGTTTTAGGATGTGCTCGAAATTCCTTTGAAGTCAGTGTAGATGTCCTAGACATTTTTTAAATATTGGAACACTTCTGCTCTAGCATACAATGTACATTTCTTTTCTATTTCTCTCAATTCAGATACCCATGGGTTAATATAGGAAGAACAGCCCAAGGTTACCATACCAGCTCAGGAGTTGGGAGATTCAGAAATGGGTCAGTTTTCATTTAAAAATAAAAGTTGCCATTTTTCTTTTCATGAATCTTTCATGAAGGACATTGTCTATTTTGAGCATGTCTCTCTTGCCTCTGGTGGTTGTACTCAAGTTCCAGCCCCAGGCCACCAGTGCATAGAGACCCAAGACCTCTGTGCTTACCCAGTCCCATGGGTGTCACATAACATGGCCTCGCTGAAGTTCTGTACACACATTAAGATTGGCCTCACTCTACCTACAGCATACCCCCCTCATTCTTCCCACCCTTATGTACAGGCACTTGGGTAGCCAACAGCATTCAAGGAAACAATATGGTGGCTGAAAACCAAATTAGTTTAAATTTATGGGGATCTTATTTTTTGCCAGTCCTGGTCAGTTCCCTGGTTTGGTACATGCCCAGCAGCAAAAACTTCTCTGTCAATACAAGCAAAAGAAACCAGACAGGATAGGAGAAACTGTTCCTTTTAGCAGCAGTGCTGCAAACAGCAGCTTAAAACACTTGTGGAACAAGGACCCAAGAACCTGAACTCCCACAGCTGGAGAGAAAGTAGATTCACTCCAAACCAGAGACAAAGTAAAAGCCAGTGTGGGCTGAAATGCAGGTGTGATCTATCACAGACAAGATTACAACACCAAAATATTAATTTAATGTGGAAACCAATACATCCTCCCTAGGATACAACTATATAATACATCTATAACGCTTATACTTTTCCACAAGGTTGTCAGAAGTTTCTGTGCTCCAGAAGAACTTGAAAATATTTTAAATATTTTGGTTTTGCAAGCAGCCTGATAAATTAGAGGAAATTGTATTAAAATCAAGATGTATAAGTGTCTTTCTACAAAGGTCAAGGGTTTATGGTAAAAAAAAAAATGCAACCATGTGAAAGTGGTCACTAGGACTATTAGAATATTGAGGCTTGGGAATGGGTTTTGTTCGCAGTTCACCTCAACTGAAGATCTCTTGTGGACTCAAAGTCTGCTTTACAGATCTGGCTGTGTTGCTTCTCTAACCAATTAAGGATTTGAATATTTCTTATTATATTTTCATGTTTCATCTTGTGGTAGAGATACATTTTCCTGAGGCCAGCAGCCAGGAGCCAGGGAGTTACTATGTTCTCATACCCATAACCTACCACTAAGAAAAAGTTCTGAGTTACCAAATTTGAAAACAAATTCTAAGATAACTTGTCCATGCCTTTTAACAGCCCCTTTAGAATTAGGGAAAGATATGATTATGTGGAGAGAGCAAGGTCAGGAAGAACAATTGGAGAAGAGGAAAGCCTAGATTGAATTTCCTGTTTCATTACTGTCACACACTGGAGAATAATTCGCCCTATGGCCAATATCAGAGCTTTGATTTTGTGTTTTCTAACCAAGGTCCTGCAGATGATACATGAAAACATGGTATCTGGCACAGTCCCATAAGCAATTACAGTTTTATGGTATCTTTACTACTGATTGCTGAGATAGATAGACTCTGGATGACTTGACATCTAAATGCTTCCAAGCCTTGCATTGATCTCCATCTGGGAAATATCTTTATTTGCTTTTTAGAATAATTACTTCATGCCCTTACTTTTTTTGCTTTAGAGAACATTACATCATTGGATGTGTCTTTGTATTCTAGCAAATGTATTCTAGCAAAGGACTCACATCCCCATGCATTCATGCGAAAAGGAGAAGAAAAAGACTGCTTTAGATCACTTGATCTCAATGCTATGAACCAATAGGAATATCTCTTTTGTGAGGTATTTTGCCCAGTTTGCCCAGTTGAAGTCTTGATTCTCATGGAAATTAATGGATGAAGGAAAAACACTACCTTCAAGGATATATTTTCAATGGCTGATATTCACTAAAGGTATAACATCCAGAATAAGAATGCAGCCATGCTGGATACATAAAAATCATTTGTTACAAGAAAACTGTGTGATTATGCAACCAATAACCTGCTATTTATTTACAAAAGAAGTCTCTGACCCAAGTTGTCTTCACTCAGAACCATTCAAGGTTTCTCACTGCAATCTCCAAAGGAATAAAGGCTGATTGACAAAGAGCTCAAAATTATCTAAGCGACAAAATCTCAAGCAGCTTTACTGACAAAATCAGAATTGCATGAAAGCTGTACTTCCCGAAGCTGTACTCTGATACAGAATTAAGGAGCTAAACATTTTCCAGATGCTTCTTTAATCCTGTACTTGACAGCAAAGGGCTTGCACACTGTTTCAATAAACTGCATGGAAATTATTAACAATGAAATACACTGCCAGAAAATACGTCTATAACAGTATCTTAGAAAGCATCTGTTTGCTTTGCAGTTTAGTTTCTTAATTCACTGTGATCTGTTTTTGTTATAGTTTCTTCATTTACTTGTTGATGACTTGCACAAATGGGATTCATCACATGAGGCAACCCAACTGACTTTCAAATATTTAATGAGGAGCAGAGTTTGTTTTTTTTTAAATGGACAGTGAAATATTGTTTAGGTACTAGTAAGCATTCATCTCTTTTCTTCTTGACTGCAGCCCAGAAGATCTCTTTCAGTCTCATCTGCTTTCTCTACAAAACCTGTGCCCATTTCTTTTCCAACTGTGAAATCTAGGTCTAATTTTCTACATTTATTTCCTCAAAATGCATTCCTTAACTAGATGACTGAATACCACAGAGCTGATGAAATCCACATATACCTCTAAGATTGTGAAATGCGCTGATCATCAGATCTTCTCTTATTAATAATGTCAAAATATAATGAGACCTTAGTTCAAAACAGCACTTAAGAATTTGCTCTCCAAGGGCCATCACTTGGGCTTTTTGCTAAAAGCGATTTATCAGGTATGTCTACAAAAATAAAATTAAATTTAGATATGCTTTAACAGTTTCCCAAAGCATCCTTTCATGTTTGAGGTCCTATTGATACTGAGAGACTTATTTTTGAGTACCAGTCTGAGAAACGGTGGGCTTCTTGTTTTTTTTTTTCTCAGCACCATAGATCCTGCTGATATCAACTGATATTTGCAATGCTTCCCAAATGTTTGCCTATGGGATTTCAAACTGGCATGCAAAAGCAAAGGCACATAACAATCATAACATCTTGGCATTAGAGCACATCAAGATAATGGTCTTCATTCTGCAGCTGTTGCTCATTCAGCAGCTACAAAATAATACAGCCCTACTTGAGAGAGAACAAATAAGCAATCTAAACCGCTCAATATTTTTGTTCAGGCGGTTAGAGTATTTCTTAAAAAGCAGACATATTAATCTTTGAAACTTTAGGTCTAAACATATACCTCAACAGAATACACGTTTTGACACTAGGAAATTAATGAGAAACATCTGAAGCTAGTTTTGATTCAACCACAAGCAGTTTAAAGCCCCAAAGCAGACTGTTTTCCTAAAGAAAGTGTCTATGCAATGAAACATTCTCAAGCAGCTGCTCTGCTGATCCTTGTAGACAGTGGCTCTAAGGCTGCTGTTTCTAGTCAGTTCCTTGCATTTCCTTCGCCAACATAAAAGGAAGCAGCAATTTGCTGGCAATATTTGACAAGGCATTACCAACAGTAGCTAAAATAAAAAATAAAAAATAAGATTTTTAACACCTCATTGCAGATAATTTTTTTTAAAGTTCCTGCTTGCTGCCCACCATGAGACTATTTTCTATATTGGGGGGTAGGATTTCTCAAGCTGCTCCCCCACAACACTCACATTGATTGAAACCAGCCACTTAAGTTCCTGAATCTTATTCCCAGCTCTCAGCTATAGGATTATGTCACCATCCACAAGACAAAATAAAAGGGAAATTCAGGCAAAAGTCATTAGGAAGCAGAGCCTTCACTAACCAGCTTACTAGAAGCCAAGACTCTGAGAAAGGCTAATTTCCCCTCATTTCCAGTAAGTCAGATGAACTGACTGCTCAGCACTGTATCACATTTAAGCGTATGCAGGAGGCATCATGCTTTATGTAAGATCCCACAACTCACTTTCCCTCCTATGAGAAAGACCACGGAGCAGGATTCTTCCTGTCTGTCAGATTGGGCTATTTTTAATGTACCATCCTCTGGAGTTCAAAATTCCGCAAAAAAGGCAGAAAGTTCCCTCACCAGTTTCAACTGTCTTTTATTAGAAAACAAATCATGGACTGATTTTGGTACCTAAATCATATGTTGCATGAAGCTTGTTTTAAATTATAGCTTCTTACATCATGTTGGCATATACAGTATGCTGATTTATGTTTCTTGGACCTTATTCTTATTTCCATTAAGGCCCATTTATAATTTCCAAGCAGGGGGTGTCAAAGTAGATAGAGGTTATATTTATGCTCTTGCATGAACAAACAGTTGTATACCTCTTCACTAATTTATAGACAGATGTATATAAAGGGTGTCTGTGAACTGCTGAAATTACATGGGAGTCAAATTGTATATTATTGTTCACCGTCACAAAATCTAGTCTCACTGCTATCTGAAGTAAAAAACAAATGCAGAAATAAGCAAGACAAACACTTTTTAAAGATTTTTTTTTCTCTCTTAGTAATAGAAATACTAATGTACAATATACAGTGATGCATATTGCTCTTCAAACAAGGCAATAACAGACTATGGTGATGCTGCAATGTTCCAAAGCAGACACCATGTTCATTTTTACCTCCAGTCATCCTTTGAGAGATTAGACAAAATATTCATCTCTTCATCATCTTGCAAAAGACGATATGCTGCACTAACATGGTGATTTTCAAGCACAGATCGGTCATTATATAGAATGGCTGAGTCTGACCTGGGATTTAAAAGAAGATATAGGAAAGGTTATGCTTCTTCCCTGTCTAAAGTGTCTCACATTCAAAAGTTTTTCTTTGATCAGCTACAGAGGTTAGATCCTACAGCATAGATACAAGCATTTCAAGAGAACTTCTAATACTTTGTTTGTCGTTGTTATTCAGTAAAAACAAACAAACAAAAAAAAGCAACAACAACTAAATATAAAAATTCACCACAAAATCCATTTCATCAGCTGAAACTCACATAGTCTTTTTATTATATGCTTAAGAAAAAGTTACTGAGAGCTTTCTGACTGAGAGCGATACATAAATTTAGGGTTGAATCATGAGGCTCCTTTTCAGCTCTTGCGTATGGTGCTCTCAAATCGAAGCCATAGTGTAGCCAGCTAAGTAATTGTGAGATGCACTCCTATACTGTTTGCAGAATAGTAAATTGGCTGTAAGCAAGATATAGCTGAACACCTTCCTGTCTTCTGTGCATTAGGCTCTGCTGTACAGAAGGCCAAATGCCAGTGGGATAGAATAAGACCAAAGCTACAGAATCACACAGAATCACAGAATTTTCTAGGTTGGAAGAGACCTCAAGGTCATCGAGTCCAACCTCTGACCTAACGCTAACAGTCCCCACTAAACCATTTCCCTAAGCTCTACATCTAAACGTCTTTTAAAGACCTCCAGGGATGGTGACTCCACCACTTCCCTGGGCAGCCTGTTCCAGTGCCTCACAACCCTTTCAGTGAAGAAGTTCTTCCTAACATCTAACCTAAAACTCCCCTTCACACCTTAATTTTAAGCTCCAGGGCATGGATCTGAATGGCTAAACCGATCTGAACACAAAGTGCTTGCTGGAAGTTAATGGCAACAGGAAGTGAATATGATTCGTTATAGTCCCCACCCAGTTCTGCTTCCCAGAGAGCCGTGTTAATTTTTGTCCCCTGACATTTCACACCCTCTGTTATTCAGTGTTAAAAAATTAAATTACCACTGTCCTTCCCTGAACTTTTCTGTAGTTATTTTCTATTTGGGAAATACAGCATATCTCTAATTCTTGCATGCATGAAGCTGTAAGTAGTAGAGTGAAGCTTATCCCAGAACAGAGACATAAACTTGTTTCAGAGTACCTAAGCTTTCCTGAGCATATGTGTGATCTAACCTAGCAACCTTTGCATACCTGGGGTACACAGCATGATTCACCTAACATACTCCAGCTATCTAATTTAGGGTAAGATGCAGTGCATGTTAGAAATATCCAACTGTGCAGTACCAGTCAAGGACATCTAGACAGTTTACTGTTGCAACCAGTTATTCTCTAGGAATTTACAAAGATTTTAAAATGAGTGCAATAACTGATTACCTGAAGAGGTAATAGTAAACATATCCCCTTCTGCAGGTATGGTTTTTCACTAAGTAATATTAGTATGCGTAGTGCTGGTGTTCACTGATGAACACAGATATCAGGGAACCCTTGAACTATAGTATCTCCTCTAAAACTACACCTCAATGAAAGACATCAGTCTGTACAGCAATCAGTCCTCAGCAACTTTACACAGAAGCATTTATGGACCTTTCTTTTTCCTGATTACTAGTACAGAACAATGCTCAGGAACCTAGAATACTCATTTTCAATTGAATGCTTGTAAGAGAAAATAAAATATTGCCTAAGGAAATGAACATTCCTCCTGAGCCACTTGAAGGCAAAGGCTTCTGCACTTTTCTGTGTGGCTATGCTGTTATTCTCCAGAAATTTCTCCTTCTATTTCACAACCCTTCATCATGATTTATGATGCCCTCACCGTGTCTGGATGTGAAAGTTGTTGGTAGTTCCCGTGTGTTCATAGTCATGGATAGCAGCTGCGAAGATCATAGCGAAGATCTCCAGCTCTGTCAGCCAGTGCTGAAAAGAAATTACAGAGCAATCAGATAAGCTGTCATTTTCCCAGGCATTAAGGCTTTTGTCTTTTAAGGCAAGTTATCCCCCGCTGACAGTCAATGCTGCACATCATTGCTTTTCCCCTGCAGCTTGCCAGCTATTTTAAAGCAAACCTCTCTGGCTGATTCACCAAAGCTGAACCAGTGTTTTTCCTGAAGCTTCATCTAAATAAACTGAACTTCAGCAAAATAGTTTCAGGAACTAATATGTCTTAAGACAAAGGCTTAAGACAGAATGAGGGAAAAGAGTTGCCCTTCTTAGATAGCGATGTGTAAGGATGAGAAGGAAAGGTCAATTTTTTTTCAAGAAAAAATGGATGATATATATACAGGTATGCACATACCACCAAGGTATATATTTGCAGCTCAGCTGACCTTTGCAACAGAGTCTCATACAGAAGAATGTCACTTATCTCCACTAACTAGAGGAGTCATTGTCAATCACTGAATCATGAGGAGGACACAGCCTCACAAGATGTACATCTTGTTATTTATTTATCATTCACAGAAACATCTGAGAAAGCCCTAAGGTTGTTTTTCTTTTTTTTTTTTCTTTTTTTTTTTTTTCCCTAATCACCTAGCTGAAGTCTTATTTTTCAATGCTATTGTCACTTTCATCTTGGATTTCTAAATGACTCAGATGCTTTTAATAATTTTTCTGAGTCAATCAATCTTTTTATTTCTGTTTTTCCACTGGTAACAATGCAAAGAGTGCTGTTAGGATCAAGTACCTCAGAGACAAAAGGCTCTAGATACTGTAGATGCTTTAAATATTTGTATGAAATGCTCCTACAATTTGGAGAAAACCCTTACCACAGTGGTTGCCAAACATTTTTGTAACAGCACACTATATTTTGACTAAAATTCACATAGGAACTGTCTTTTAATTCAAAGCCCATTAAAGGCAGAATTGTTTTGTAAATCCATTCTAGACATCTGCTGTAGCTCAGGGGCAACCCGATTAACCATATGCAGGGGAAACACAGATAACTGTGGGGCCCTGCACACACAGCTACCTGTCCAGCTCTTCTCCTGCCTTTCACAGCCATCTCTGCATAGCCATAGCAATCATAATATTTTCTCTCTCTTTTGTTTTGTTTTGTTTTGTTTTGTTTTCTTATTTGTCATCTTCATGCCTGAACAGCCCCAGCACCTCTGGGTATAGAGGTGCTATATGGGGCTATATATATATATATCTCATATATATATATGAGATAGCCCTAAACATCAATGGCTGTGCAGCTGGAGAATGAAGCTCGTCTCAGCTTTAAAGATCTCCTTATATTAAATGCGGTTTGAAGTTATTTTCCGGGTATTTTGCACAACGACACTGACCATCATCAAGGTAGGTCTTGACTTGCTTTTTACTTTTTTTTAATTGTTTTTGAGAAGTGTGAGGGTGAAGAGATCAAGAAATGAGCAGACAGAGAAACTAAACTACCTTCTCCTTTTTTATACAGATGGTCAAGAACAGGAACAAACAGTGCTGGTAGTGGAGAAATAACCATCATGCTTCTATTTTCAAGTGTGAATTGTGAATAAGGAATGCTTTACAGCTGATAGAACATGGTTTCAACTTTCAAGCACCAAACTTCTGAAAACTACACTGTGAAAAAAAAAAAAAAAAAAAAAAACACATACACACACACAAAAAAACAACCAAGGGTTTCCAGGCTTCACACATAGATTTGAACTTCATTTTCTCAGCCGTGTTCTATCATTTTCCAAATGGAGATAGTCCACATGATAGACAAAAATCCAAAAATCAGGCAGAACCACTCATGGACTGGCAGAGCAAATCCACGTTAAGCAAGTAGAACCACTACAGGACACATACCCAGCTGGTCTAATGAATCCACTTCGGACCTTCTGGGCATCATCTGACAAGTCCCATTCCAGCAGGGTCTTATGACCCAAGCTTTAAAATGACACCAAGGCAATGAGCTCTGTGCTTCCTTCTGTCTCCTTCCTTAATCTCTTAAGGTACATAAAGGAAAAGTGCAAACTTGCATGCTCTATCAAAGCATCATTTGCTGAACAATATCAGGGTAATGTAAGTTTTCAATAGGATGTAATATACCTGAGGAGAAGTTTTAAGTATTTGAGGAAGGCAGCTCAGAATACAGACTGAGATTACGGTTGAAACCTGTGGCTAATTAAGTCTGGGAAAGCAGCACAAAGTCAAAATAGACTTGTAATATGAGAAAAAATAGCAGGCAAACAATTGGAAACTTTTAGTTCCTTTTTCCTGCTATAACCTTGTAAGAAAAAGCAAACAAGATGGCAAAGAGCCAGCAGAGAACGGAAGTAATTCCATCAAAGTTGTGATATTACCCTATACTAGTCTCTAATGGACTTCATCTTGCAGAACAGAGCACTACTGTTAAAGAACAAAGACATGGAGAATGATTGAGAAAGCAGCAGGATACTGTTACGGGTGAAGAGAGCGAGGAAATGTGAAAGGTTTTCATTTCTAAAGGGCTGACAAAATCAATCCAGAACAAAACCTTCAGTGACGATGGAAGGGTGGGGAGAAAGGCATGAAAGAACAAGTATCGGCTTCCAGAATGGGAACAAAAAAAAAGTGTAATGAGGCATGATTGTCTTTCACAAACATATAATAGATATGAAGAATTAGCTACTCAGGGAAGTCATTGGCATGTAAACAAAAGGATCGATGCATGCAGAAAGAAAAAGGAAGAGGAAAGACTAGTGTTTCCAAATCTAACAAAATGAATGAAATGTATTGCCAAGAAAAAGCGGCAAAACAAACACAGCAGTAATTAGCCTATTTCCTTGCACTGAGTTTATGGTCCTTTGTTTCAAAGCATTTACCATTTTCAGAGCCCATAAGCTTATGATGATCTGCTTATTAACCACAGTAGTGCACAGGAGAGGAGGATCTCGCTTCCCTTTGGTACAAACAGATGTGACATAAATCCTGCCCTTCTGCAGTTTTACAGGTCTTCTGCATAGAATCACAGAATCACAGAATTTCTAGGTTGGAAGAGACCTCAAGATTATCGAGTCCAACCTCTGACCTAACACTAACAGTCCCCACTAAACCATATCCCTACGCTCTACATCTAAACGTCTTTTGAAGACTTTGTGACTCCACCACTTCCCTGGGCAGCCTGTTCCAATGCCTAACAACCCTTTCAGTAAAGAAGTTCTTCCTAACATCTAACCTAAAACTCCCCTGGCGCAACTTTAGCCCATTCCCCCTCGTCCTGTCACCAGGCACGTGGGAGAACAAACCAACCCCCACCTCGCTACAGTCTCCCTTGAGGTACCTATAGAGAGCGATAAGGTCTCCCCTGAGCCTCCTCTTCTCCAGGCTGAACAAGCCCAGCTCCCTCAGCAGCTCCTCACAGGACTTGTTCTCCAGGCCCCTCACCAGCTTCATCGCCCTTCTCTGCACCTGCTCAAGCACCTCGATGTCCTTCTTGTAGCGAGGGGCCCAAAACTGAACACAGTACTTGAGGTGCGGCCTCACCAGAGCTGAGTACAGGGGGACAATCACCTCCCTAGCCCTGCTGGTCACACTGTTTCTGATACAAGCCAGGATGCTGTTGGCCTTCTTGGCCACCTGAGCACGCTGCTGGCTCATATTCAGCTGACTGTCCACCATCACTCCCAGGTCCTTCTCTGCCTGGCAGCTCTCCAACCATTCCTCTCCCAGCCTGTAGCTCTGCTTGGGGTTATTGCGCCCCAGGTGCAGGACCCGGCACTTGGCCTTGTTGAACTTCATGTAGTTGACCTCAGCCCATCAGTGCAGCCTATCCAGATCCTCCGACAGAGCTTTCCTACCCTCAAGCAGATCGACACACACGCCTAACTTGGTGTCATCTGCGAACTTACTGAGGGTGCACTCGATGCCCTCGTCCAGATCATCGATGAAGATATTAAAGAGGACCGGCCCCAGCACCAAGCCCTGGGGGACGCCACTAGTGACTGGCCTCCAACTGGACTTGACTCCATTCACCACGACTCTTTGGGCCCAGCTATCCAGCCAGTTTCTAACCCAACGAAGCGTGCGCCAGTCCAGGCCACGAGCAGCCAGTTTTTTGAGGAGAATGCTGTGGGAGACGGTGTCAAAAGCCTTGCTGAAGTCAAGGTAGACCACATCTACAGCCTTTCCCTCGTCCACCCAGCGCGTCACTTTGTCATAGAAGGAGATCAGGTTCGTGAAGCAGGACCTGCCTTTCATAAACCCATGCTGACTGGGCCTGATCGTCTGCTTGCCCTGCAAGTGCTGTGTGATGAATCTCAGGAGGATCTGCTCCATGAGCTTCCCTGGCACTGAGGTCAAACTGACAGGCCTGTAGTTTCCCGGGTCTGCCCTCCGGCCCTTCTTGTAGATGGGCGTCACATTTGCTAGTCTCCTAGACTGCTTTCTCAGGGCTGTGTTGTGCTTCCAGGATATGTCAGGGAAGTTGAAGTCCCCCACAAGAACAAGTGCTGAAGATTTTGCAACTTCTGTCAGCTGCTTGTAGAATTCCTCATCTGTCTCCTCATCCTGGTTTGGCGGTCTATAGCAGACCCCAACCAGGACACTAGCTTTGTTGTCCCTGCCGATCCTAACCCAAAGGGACTCGACCTTGTCATTCCCAGCCTCGAGTTCTACAACATCGAAAGACTCTCTAATATAGAGAGCCACACTACCACCCCTTCTGTGCTGCCTGTCCCTTCTGAAGAGCTTATAGCCAGGCATTGCAGCACTCCAGTCATGAGACTGGTCCCACCACGTCTCCGTGATGGCAACCAAGTCGTAGCCTGCCTGCTGCACGATGGCTTCCAGCTCCTCCTGTTTGTTACCCATGCTGCGTGCATTGGTGTAGATGCACTTCAGCTGGGCCATTGCCTTATCCTCCAGCCTTGCCATTGTTCCCCCTGGCACAGCCCCAACAATCCTAGCTTCAGCCCCATCCCCCTTCCTACCTAGTTTAAAGCCCTCTCAATGAGCCCTGCCAGCTCCTGGCCCAGGATCCTTTTTCCCCTAAAGATAGGGACCCGTCTGCGGCCATCAGGCCAAGTGCTGAGTAAAGTGAACCCTTCTTAAGTAACTCTTGACAGTATCAAAGAAAGAATTGTCAGCTTTAACTTTTGCACCACATTTGTACCCACTTGAATCCACCTGTCTGTATTCACAAAAAAAAAATCATATGGTAATTCCTAATAACAATAAAGATTAATCAGAAAATAATACCAAATAAAATACTGATCACACCTGAACATCTGAGCTAAAGGAAAGCAGCTCTTGGAACTTGTTCCTACCATTCATGCTTCTGTAATAATACTCTAGGTGAAAAACATCAGACTAATTCCAAATTCATTATGTCTATGATGTCTACGTCTATGATGGAACCCAAAACATTCTCCTTTGCACGTCTAGCTATACCTAACTCATTCCAAGGCATCATCCTGAGCAAGAAAATAACAGGAAAACTACAGAGATTTCAGGCACTGCATGTGATTAGAAGGAAAGACGATTTTTACTTGAAAAGAAAGCAGATGAAAAAAAAAAAAAAAAAAAGACTGGAACTAAATTGTTGTAAATAACATGAAACAGAAGAGAGGAAAATGAACAGTATAAAGACAAACCACACAATTGTTTCTTCCTTTTGACACTAGAACAAATGACTGCTAAGTAGACTCTAAGTTTGAAAAAAGGACTTTTTTACGCTGTAAATAATAAGCTAAGAAGGCAAATGAGGGCATTGTTTCTATTTTATGTTTTTTTCTTTTACGATTTTTTTTAATGATCACCTTTTATGATTTTTTATTTGTTAAACCAAAGGCCCCAACATGGTTTCTGACATCAAAGTCTTAATTTCCAGACTGTCCAAATTCCTTGCATAGATATTGTGAAAGTGATGAACTGAATGACTGTTTACCCTAGGGGAAGGAGCAGATATTGATATGAGAAAATTCTGGAAAGAGGAAAATATCCCCTACCTTTCTTTAGCATGTATGAACACACTACATACATGTATGTTTGTAAGAAGTACAATCCTGCTGTGAGCAGGAGATTGGGATAGATGACCTCCAGAGCTCATTTCCAAACAACAGTAATCTACTCACATTGAGATGGGCTGTATCCTGTGGGGAGAAGGGAGAAGTAAGAGAAGTAAGAGGAGGAGGAGCAGGAAGAAGAAGAAGAAGACAAAGAAGAAGATGAAGACGAGGAAGAAGAAGAAGAAGATGAAGAATAAGAAGATGAAGAGGAAAAAAAAGAATTCTAGTAAGGGAAGCAAAGCTGAAATGTTATTGTTGGCTTGCAGTGTTGCAAGTCCCTTGTTCCTGGTAGCAGGAGAGTGCTTTCCTATTGTGCTACATTAGATGCTAAACCAAATGCGACATATTTGGCTGTGGGAACAACTAGTGCATGGGATTATTTCTGGGAAACAGCTGACAATTCACTACAGCCTCCAGAGTGCAACTCCACCATAACAGCCTGCATGGGATACTTATCTGCGTGTAGTTTATTACAGCAGGAATAAAAAAGCAAAGGGCTTAGTTCAGGCAAATGAGTCACTGACTTCAGTGCCAGCATTTACATACATTGCACACAATGCACACAAATTCTCGTTTCCTTTTTTTAGATGTAAATCTTGAATATGCACATTATTTGACCTCTGCAAATAATTTGGAGCATTGTTTCTTCTAAAATAGATGAAAAAAATGATTTAAAGATGTAAAAAAGGAAGCACTTTAATACTGAAGACTTCTTTTATATTTGTCAGTTCAAACCAAGCATCGCAACACCTGAAGACTTTGAAAAGCATGTGGACATAGGTAATTTACTGGACATAAGTAAACACATGACAGAACAAAAGACATAATCTAAAGGATGATAGGTTTGTGCACTTACCGCCACATTCAGATAAGGTTGGAAAACATTACAGAGAGGGTCGAAGAGAGATGTTTAACTTTTTTGTTTGTTTGTTTTATTTCTCTGTCAGACTGGAGACTGGGATGCACACAGCTGTTACTTTTGCTCTGACTTGCTCTAGCACTCAAACACCTGAATAGTTATTTCTGGAATTCCCTTTAAAGTCTACAAAATGCCTACATTATAGTGGCTTGTATAGCAGCCTTGGCTAAACAGTCCCCAGAAACTTTTTGCAAGATATGTTGCCACTGAGGTGCCATTAGGACATATTTAATGATGCTAATATTGCAAAAGGCCAGAAAATATTTTACATGACATACCTTCAGAATGATCTGTCTTTAATCTGGGATAACACCTTTGTTTCAGAGAAGCATTGTGTATAAAAGCAGAGGAAAAGCAAGTAGACTGAAATAGTTTAATCTTCATTAACTTTAAGAAAATATATTCTCCAATCTCCAAGAAGAAATTAGGTAAGAGAAGAGGCCATACTTCTTTCAAAAGTCTCCTCACTGCTATGAAAATGCACAACTATAGTACTGAATACATAGACTTCAATGAGCACTGAATAGAGTTCAATGGAGAATCAAAGTTATTTAACTCAAATTGTAATTGCAGTGAGTTATTCATTTAATAACTTGACTGAAGAAAAATAATCCAAGCCTTTAAAACAAGTAACCTAAATTTAAACCCAAGAAAAGAACAAATAATGTAATCCTGGGAAAACAAGAAGCTGGAGACCAGTGAACACCAAGAGAGGTGGTGTCAGGAAAACAAGTAATGAAATACAAGTTGGAAGTCAAAAGACTGGAACCAGTCAAGAAAAAGGGAGGCATTAGGATCACCTGTATCCATGAAAGGGCAAAGGCTGTGGGTCTGGCAGCACAGTCTGCACTGTCTACCTCAGTGGCAGCTGATAGCTCCACCCAGGCAAAGCTTCTGAGGGATGAGGCTGCATTGCAGACTTCCGACTGCTGGAAGTGCTTAGTTGTTTTTTGTTTGTTTGTTTGTTTGTTTGTTTTTGTTGTTTTGTTTTTGTTTTTGTTTGTTTGTTTGTTTTTTCCTTGGGGCAGGGGCAGGGACAGGCAGCAGACCTGCCTGCAAAAGGTGCGGAGGATCTCCAGCACCAGGTGGCCAAGCTGTAGAAGGCAGTGAGAAGGTGGCGCATTATCAGGGAGGCTGAGGAAGAGTTAAGACAGATGGATCCCAGCGCAGTCTGCAGTGAACCCACAGCCCATGGCCAAACAGCCCCAAACTCCCTCGGCAGCACTTACAAAAGGGAGGGGGACCAATAACACCACAGGGTGGAGGCTGGCTACAGCAAGGACCAGCGGGAGAAAGTCTTCCCCCAAAGCCTACGGTGCCCTTACAGACCTGCTTCACCCCTCTGCAGACTTAAAAGGAAAGACCCGCTGCAGAAGGGGTGGAGCTGAGTAAGGCCCAGTCTGCTCCCTGCAAAGTAACAACTAGTCCAGCTAAGAAAAGGCGAAGGGTGACAGTGGTAGGAGACTCTCTTCTGAGAGGTATGGAGACACCCATCTGCTGACCTGATCTGCTCTTGAGGGAAGTCTGCTGCTTACCAGGGGCTTGTATCAGGGATGTTACCAAGAGACTGCCAAGCCGTGTACAGCCTAAGGACTATTATCCACTGCTGCTGTTTCATGTGGGCACCAATAATGGAGCCAGAAGCAATCTGAGGAGTGTCAAGAGAGACTAAAGAGCCCAGGCAGCAGCAATAAGGGACTCAGAAGCATAGGTAATTTTTTTCAACAGTCCTCCTAGTCAAAGGGAAGGGAATTGAAAGTGCCAGTCGAATCTGGCAGATAATTGTGCAACTGGTGCCACAGACAGGGTTTCGGCTACTTAGACTATAGGACTTGCTTTGAGAAACCTGGTCTGCTGTGGGCTGATGGGATCCACCTGTCATAGGAGGGGAAGAGCATCTTCGGTCATAGGCTTGCCACGCTGATGAAGAGGGCTTTAAACTAGAGTTGCCATTCTTGTCAAATGTCAGCTATCCCTAGGTTTCTTTGTAAGCAAGTTCAGAGGGTTTTAGTGTAGGAATTGGATGGAGATCATCTTCTCTAAATACAGCTCTTGTCTAGCCCAGGTAAGTGGAGTGAATTGTCCTTTGGAGGTTACTGCCTTGCTCCCTTAAGTAAGAAGAAAGCTTAGACAATTTGCTTCTTCGCAGTAAGTGAAATGAATCCCAACAAAATTGACTTGCCAGACTCACCCAGGCATCCACTCACTCACAGACTGTGGCAGACTGGAGAACTGAGCTTGGGTTTTTCTCCCATTCTCTCTCAGAACAGTTAAAAGAGTTATCCATATTCACACCCAACTTTTTTTTTTTTTTTTTTCTAAATAATCCTAATTCTCTACTTTTATTAGTAAAGCCATATCAAATGCAGTTTTTCTACAGTGCAAATGGGCTCCACTGTGGATAATCATAATCTATTTACTAAACAAAAACTGCTGTAATCTCATTACGTGTTCAGGATGCCAACTCCTGTACTTACCACTACGCCTGTCTTGAAAAGGAGGTAATGGACTGTCTGTGTCACATCCGCAGCATGCATTAGGTTGTGATAAGGATTTTTGTGTTTGCTGTACCCAACCTCCAGAGCTTCCACAAAGGACACCAGGGCAGAAATTGGGATCTGAGAAAAGTAGTACAGAATTAAAAATGAAATAAGCACCTGTAATTGCTAACATTTGGATGGAACTATTTTTATAAGAGGCCCCGAAGAGCAGTTTATACTTCACAAACAAATAGCATCCTAAAACATCTTAAATAGGCACTGGAGAGAGAAAGTGAATCAAGTTCACTTCCTCCAACTGGCTTTCCCATCCCTAATTATGTTATGGATGATGAATCATTCACACACATAAACACACACTGGTCAGTACACTATGCAGTGCCATTTGGAGTGCACATGCAGTACAAAAAGTAACAGAGTACTTGATTGATTGCGCCCAGAGAAATATTTCTGTTTAGGACACAGGTGTCTGTGTGTTCCCCTCACAACCCTCTGGTATGTATCACTGCTTTACTATTCACATTCCAGATTTTGCAATTAAATACATCATATAGCAAGTCTGAGATTCTCTATTAAGAAGAGTATCATTTATCAAACCTCTGATTTTTTGTTGCCAAATCCAGAGTGCCTATACTATGGGCTTGTCATACTTTTTGACTCCAGGAGTATAAACATACACACTAGAGAAAATTAAATTCAGGGGATTTCTATGGAGGAGACTACATAGGTGGTGTCAGCTGCATATATATGCAACTAGCAGCATGGATTCTCCAATGTTTTCCTCAAGCTGTAAGTACTACACTTTCATATTTCTATAGTTAGAGTTTCATAGTTATTTTCCTCTTGGATATGTATCATGGGCTGATGTAATTCTGACCAATCATCATCTTCAAACATTTCTCATCAGACATGGGTAGTTCATGAAGTACAGGAGTCAGAGAAATGTAAACATTTCCCAGTTAAAGCGAGTGGGACCTCCCAGAGAAAGTGTCAATGGAGGTAAGGTTAATGGAATATTTGGGTGGGGAGAATGGTAAAGATTTAAGAGCAATACTTCTGTGATCCAAATGTAAGCCTGTTCAAAGTTGGAGTAAAAGATATGTAGCATTTGAGACTAACAAGCCGTGCTCTCATTTTTTGTTTGCATGCTTGAGATTGCCAAGAGTCTCAGGAGAACGACACCATCATTACCACAGGATCAAGTGTAGTAGTTCCCCTAAATTTCATGGGGAAGCTGTTTGAAGCGTACCCACTACATGGTGTCCTATTGCAATCTACTTAAATAACATCTTGCCCTGGTTACTGAAAAAAAAAAGTTATACTAACCTTTTAGGGGAAACAGTGAACACAAAGCCTTCATATACACCTTCAAATACAGCTAAAATAATTGCATTCTGAATGGAACAAGCAGAATAAGAATGAAATTCAAGAAAATGCAAAATGGAAGAAGATACCCAACTTACAACTACTGACCTTGAAACGGTTGATCAGATCATAGCGTGTGAGAAGTTCATAGAAAATGAATTTCAGTGCATGATCCCCACTGGCATCATTTAATGCAAATACATCGAAGGACCACTTGTCTACATTCTGCAAGAATGAGTAGAAAAGACAGTTAATATGGTCATCCTTTTTACCATCACAGTTCAATTTCTATCACTTTATATCTATAAATGGTGGAGAGAGGGGATGTGAGTGTATAGCTTTTCTTTTTAAAATCTTTCTGTTTCATTTAACTAATGCAGAGTTTAATTTACTCATCAGTATTGTATGACTCATGTTTAAGAAGCTTCCATTCAGAACACTTATGTTGCTTGTTTATTCTAATCACAGTGATGCACCATATCAGAATTTCATCAGCAAAAGCCGAATGCAGAAAGAATCTTGTTTTGCTTTAGTAACTGAAACATTGGGATGGCCATAGTGTGGCATGGTCATATTTTCACCACTTGCTACACAGTTAACCAAAATAATAAATATCTGGAAGAACCATCTTGCTAGACTCAAAGAGTAACTTAGCTCCTTGATATCTGAATATGAACCTTGTGATTATTGCAGCTTCAACTGCCCAAAGACAGCATTACTCTATTTTTTAATTTTTTTTTTTTTAATTAGCTTTAAATTTTTATTTTTTTAAAGCTAAGTGAGTTCACTGGGGTTTTCAGAAAACTACAGAGCAGGAGAAAAATCACAGTAATGTTACATTAAGTGCTAATAATGATAGAAAAAAAATAACCTTTGTAACATGAAAGTAAATACCAAACTCCAGTTGGTAGAGTTCCAGTCAGCTGTAAATGATATAGTAATGCTGCAGGGTGGTCAGTCAAGAGATGGAGAAGGGAAAGTTCAATTCCCAGATTATAAAGCTAAGGAAAAGCTATAAGCTCATAGAGCTACCGTATAAAGTATAAACTTTCTTGCAGAAGGTTCAGTTCAATCTCAACTCTTAGGGAAGGCAGTGGGAGCTGACAACACTCATTCTCTGTTAAGATAAAGTATCTCAATCTCAGAATAGGATGTTCCTGAAACCCAATGAACCTCTCTCTCCTCCTCCTAGCAACAAAGAGTAAAGGAGTTATAGCTAGGGGAATGATATACACATCAACTCCACAGCTGCATCTGGCACAGGACCAGCTCTTGGTCTCTCTTTCCTGCTGAGAATTTAGATGTGCTTCCCACAGGAATGCATCCAAAAGACTCTCTCTAAACCACATATTAAAGATTGATATCTATAAATTAAAGTTTTCCTCCATTTTCAAACTGTTGCAAGTTAGCTCCCATTTCCTTTTGGCACTTTCACCAAGAAAGATGACTGCATTTCATATACATACATGTATATGCACAGCTGGCTCTCAGAGCACAAAATGGGGCTGTTAGATATAACATTGAACAGTGTTGAGGAATAGAGCCATCTGAAAATTTACAATCCTTTCTAGAAACATGAAAAATACTAAATTACACTTTTCTAACAAATTCTTAAAGCTCAACCCACCGTTGCTGTTTGTTGTCACGGTCAGTTCTCTCCTGTGTGGGCTGATCCTAACAACTTTGCTATCTACGTAGTGTTGATTATATAGAGCTGAGTATGCCTTTTGGGAAAGTACAGTCCAAGGAAAGGCTAATTTGTGTCATAAAGTGAGTGAATATCAAGGATGCTGTAGATTCAGCTCTGCTTTCATCAGAATTGTTCCATCTATCCCAGTAAATCATCCTCTGGTGGAGCAGTTGATTTCACAAGCTGTGTAGAGCCCACACAATGAAGACAGGGTCAGGCTTCTACAGAAATTGTTTGTGGCCCAAGTCACAGAACAGCAATCATAAATTGCATCTTTTCAACATTTCCAATAGGTGTTGGAGAGGGAAAATGGCCAAAAGAGGAATAAGTTCCACCAAGAAAGCAGGTTTTGAAGCCCTTTAACTATAAACTAGGAAATGAGCAAGAAAAAAAGTCCAAAGCATATACTCAGTCAACTTTCAATATTTTGCTGTTTTTTGAGTGTTTTTATTTCATAATCACTAATCTCAGGTAAGGGAGCAAATTAATTTAAAACTTGCATATGTATAATAATTGACTTCTGGTTCCTTTGACATTGAATTTAATGACTCAACTATGCTGAAATAGAACTCATTGTAAGGCTATCTTATCTTGTAGAAAAAAAAGGTTTGTTTTTATGTATTTTTTGTAGCAAGAAATTTTTATCGACTTTTTCTTGTTTCTTTATTTATTTTTTCTTGTTTCTTGCAGCAGATGAAATGAACCAAATTGCAAAACAGGACATCAAAGTCGTTCTTTTACACTTAATAGTGGTTAACCAAATAGATGCTAAGTTTCACAGTAGCATTATTTAGATTTCATTGATGTAAAAATCCTTGTTCTCATTTAGTCAACAGAAGTTTTGCTATTGACAGTAATGACAGCAGCATTTTACCCTAAAGAACTAGGGGGAAAATTCTCTTAACAGAAGCATGAACGTGTTATACATTGCTTAGAGGCTTGCAGCAATACCAGCTAAACTTTGAAAAACAGCAGATTTTTGACCTTTAAAAAATTTAACACAGAATTGACCCATATATTGGGAAGAGATCTATAGATAAGCAGAACTTCACAGGCATTTTGTGCTGCAGGAGAAAAACCCTTTCTTCTCAGTAAAGAGAGGAGGAGAAGCAAGGGATGGGAAACTTCCTTTGCTACTCATTTCTAGGTCACTGGCCCTGTAGCCTCAGTTAAAGTGTCATAAGCTGCGCTTATGCTACCTATACTCACTGCAGTGTAACTACAGACCCAAGCTTATCTTATCTCGCAGTCCTGTGTCTTAAATATTTGGCCATTGTTCCATCTCTTGGGGGAACCTAGAGATAAAGTGAAACTCCAGTTCTTTGTAAATGTTCAGTTTTCTGCCTTTCCATCTGTCCTTAACCTTGGAGACTTGATCTGTCTTTATAAGCCAACAAGCAGATGCAGCAACAGATATCTTTTCAACATTACTGGTAGGCCTGACAATTTCTTGTAGCCACAGTCAAGATGATGTCTATATTGCAGATACCAAGTAATTTCAGACACTGTCACTTTGTAAGTGACAACAGTTTCTGTGTATATGCATATTAGCTAGCCAAGAAAATACTTCCAGGACAGCCTAGGCATCAGAAAAAGCTGAAACAACAACAACAACAACAACAACACACACACAAAAAAAATAAATCTAAAGCAGGTAAATATTTCAGCAGTTAGTTACTATTAAGTTCCATCTCTAGCACTACAGCAGATCACCAGAACTTGCCAGGTAAATGAACACACTTATTCACACATCTGCATGGCCAATATTCATTCAAATGCGATACAAATCTGATCATTCCTTTTATAGCACTACATCTTACATCACTACACCCATGTCATGCAGAAAAACAATTATCTATGGCAATACCAAAATCAGTATCTGAGATACATACACAGAGAGAAAGAGATGCTGTGGAACCAATTCAAATATTGCCTAACTTCTCACCCACTGAAAAAGGGAGAAAGAATATGCCTCAGACTTACATGGCTACCACTCCATCCACACTCTTTGCATAGGTTACAGTACTGCATTGTTTTATTAAAACCAACCTCATTTTCACAAGCTGATTCCACAGCTTTGGTTTACTCAGTGCAGGCATCTTGTTGGTCACCACAGCAAAAAAGAAGAACACAAAATTCAAAAATAAACTTTTCAGTCCATGTTGTCTCAGCCCTTGTCCTTATTACTATAACTCTAAAGGGAATATTGATTATGGCAATATAGACCATCTGAAGAGATGCCTGTGGTACATCCTATACCATTTTTCATGCTTAAACCATTAGCTCATTTTACAGAGCTCACCAAGCAGTCAGGTGGCTGTAAGTTTGGGGATTTTTTTCTTTAGTTGGCTGTACTGGACTGAAACAAGCAAGAAATATACCATTTCCCATTAAAGAAATGGGACTGAGAAATTTAAGATTAAGTATTATTTCAAAGACAGAACACTTCTCAAAAACAAGTAATTCTTATTTCAACCATGTCTGTTACCTACCCCAAAGCCATCCAGGCAGAGACATGTTCTCAAAATAGTTTAAAAAAATATATACATCCTAGAGTGCACAGTAGCCAAGCAGGCATTATTTCACCCTGAGCAAAATTAGTCAATGCTTTTGTTGTTATTGATGTGTCTTAACTTACTCTAGCTTAATCAGTTCACTCTAGCTTAATCAGTTCTGTTTATCATCCTTAATAACTTAAAAACAGAGAAAGGGGAGAGGGCTTAAGTGACGTTTTTGTCAGCTGACAGTAGCTGCCAGGTCTTGGACCGTCTTGTTACTCAGGAAAAGAGGTACCACTATAGATGTGTTCCCCCATAATCTGGCTATGAGGTGTAGTTCTAAAACAAGACTTTAGATCCCATTTGCAGGAGTGAAGCTAACACTTGTAAATCTGCAGTTGGAAAAAGGTGTGAATAAATGCTACAATGTTGTACATGAAGGTCATCATTCTTGTTGCACTCAGTGGACCTTTGTGATTGCTCCATTATCTTTTGATCAGCTGTACTGTCCAAAAATAAATGGATTCGGTACCCTAACTGTAGGTCTTTCCTGTGTAGAGTAGAGCAGGACTGTTTCACAAGCTTTACACGTAACGCCCCTATATATTCCCCTTTGTGTTACCTTTTTTCATCTGTGTATGGCGTGGTTGAACCACACAGAACTTGTGATCTGCCTCATTACCAGACCTCTGCAAAGCTGCTGTGTAGATAGCTGGGGGCTAACTTGTATTTGTGGTCTTGATAATTCTTGCCTGAATCAAAAACCTTGCAATTGCCCAATGAATTGAATTTTATTTTTGTCAGACTTCTTGTGACCTCTCTGTCTTTCTCTGAAATTTCAAAACTCACAAAAGACTATTATTCCTAAGATGACTGTTGCCTTGAAGACCTAAAGCTAAGAAATATGAGAAAATCCCTCCTCTCACAGCAATTGATACTTTTTTTTTCTCCATTTCTCTTCACCCATGTTTTCTTTCTTCACTGTGCAAGGTTGTGATTGATTTTAGCATGTTACGAAGTCATCAGTTTAGTCACTGGAAACTAGAATAGAGCTGTAACCTTCACAACTTGAAAATGTCCAAAGCCTTGAACACTGTTGTTTCTTTTATTGAAAGAATATTCTCTTAGGCCAGTAAATTATTAATGTAGATAAAATAAACTAAACATTAGAGAGGAGAAAAAGGCAAGTGCAAAGACTCCCAAGTCAAATATCACTGTTGCCCTGATGGTTTATACAGACATGCCCATGCCCTGCACTTTTTTATTAGGATTACCTTTAGCACTCCAATTACAGCTGGTGGGTAGCTCAAACCAACCATATTCGATGTCCGTCTGTACATTCTGCCAAGATGAAATAGATAAATCAACACACAAATAAAATTAAACAAAAACAAACAAAATAAACCAATAAGGCAACACACCATTACAGGAGACCTTGCTTAGCCCAGCAAACCCTAACTGCAATTTGTTTTTTATTTTCTTCTTCTTTCTAACTTGTACACAAACTCTCTTAACCATTCTTATTGTATAGACTAACTTGAGATGATACACTTCCCAGTATCTCATACCTTGATCACCTGACAGGACATCAGAATCTGTCAACAGCAGATCTTCATCAGAGGGAAAGGCTACTCTCAAATACACAAGATATTCCTCATTTTCCACTGCAGATAACCACACTGCCTTTTCACCTTTTGTAGTCCTTTGCCAGTCATTTGTTGTCTGCAATAAATCATCTCTAGTTTGGTCCAGCTGCTACTTTTGTCTATTTATTTATTTGTTTATTTATTTATTAAGATTGGTATAAAATCTTTTAGGTGTTCTCTGTGTACATATGAGAGAGAATAAGCCAACAATCAATATCTGCAACCATACTAAGCAAAGCACCCAAGTATGTACTAGATTTTAAACTTGTTTTCAGGCCACACATTTTAATAGACTTTGACATGGCTAAAATGCTTTTCCACAGCTCACCCTTTGTTGCACTTAAGCAATGTAGGACTAAAAAGAGGTGATGGAAAGCTGTCTTCTCCTTCTGCCAGGACACAGTAGTTTTCTCTTAAGTGATGACTCAGGCAGAGTCCCTCTCCCTTAGCTCAGGAGAGCAAAACCTTCCTCTGGTGCCATATCACATCTGAATATTTCCTCTTTAAGGCCACAGTGACTCAGATCAACTGGAAAACAGCCTCCTGCACCCAGATCTCTGCAGTTCATTTATTTCTTTGTTGAGCAAGTCTCTCACTGAGAGTGAGGGTTAATTCACAAATAGCCTGTCAAACCTGGGAGAAATCTTTTCCAGGGAGAAATGACAACTGATGCTGTCCTGTTAGACTTATCACAATTGCTGCCACTCTTAACACATCTACAGTAATTTCTTGCACTTTAAGTAACTACTTAAATATGTAGGAGGAAGCTCTGTGTATCTGTATATGGCCTGTGGTCCGTTGTCTGATACGCTCACCCTCCTACACAGAAAACTGCTAGGCACTCAGTGCAATCCTGATAAACAGTGAAAGGGTGCTCTGCAGTGTCCTGGAAGACTCTCCTAGCGCATTCACTCCTGACTTGAATTTTGCTGTAGAGACCTGGGACCTGCTGTCTGAAGTCTCCTGGCTGTTTCACATGCACCAGGCTTCCTTGCTAGAAGGAAGAATGTCAGGGAAGAGTGGTTACTCAGTAAGAAAAGGTAAGTGTGGAAATGAGTCCAAATTTAAATGACTATATCAATTTTAGCAGTATGTTCTGATGCAAATCATGACCGAAAAGGCTAAGAGGTCTCAATGGATTTTTTTAAATCCCCTCTAAGCTCCAAATATTTCATATCAGTCTTGGTCAACACATGTACTATGCAATTCAGGCCACTAATACGATGATACAGAATTTTCTTTTGTTTCTTAGAAGTTCTTCCTAGGAAATAACCAGACAGCAGAGGCAAACAGGCAAGGAAGGGCCTGGTCTGGGTTGACTGAATTTTAAAAACTTTGACTCCTGACCTAGGGCTATGCAGAGGTGTATATTCTGTCAAAATTATTTCAACAGTGCTATTACACCTGTATTACATGTATGCTAAGAATTGATCAGAATGTGCTGCTTCAGCAGCACCAGGTTTCCAGGTGATAATCAGATCTGTGTAGAAACATCATTAGAAATTTATTAAAGTATTCTTTATTTAATACTACAGGTATTACTACTGCAATCCGCAGTACCTGGACAGCTACTAGAACAAAGTAATTACATGCTCCTTTACCTTTCCACAAATATTCCTGCTTGTACTGCATGGACAATGCTTCTGAACCGGGGCTTTTCCTCGGTCCTTTTGAGCATCATCCCCATTTGTCGTGTGAAGGTAGAAGCCAACCAGTCCCGGACCTCTGAGGGCACAGAGTCAGACTGGATGTCGCTGAGCTCATCTTCTGTGTCCAGTAGTCGCCTAGAAGGGGGAGGAAAATGATGGGTAAGTAGACTGCCTTGGAGAGCATTACATCATCATTCACCAAAAAGAAATGTACATATATTCTACTAAAAGCAGTTGTTAAATGCCTTCAGTTTGTAAGCACTGATGAAACATATTTCTACAAGTCTTTAACAGATTGTTTATTCGCTTGTATAGTTAAATGCCAGATTGTGAAACTTACTGCCATGCTGACAAACAAGAAGTATCAACCTTCTGAAGCACAATGACATAATCATGCACTCACTTCTCATTTTCCTCTCACCAATACTCCTGACCTTTCAGCCCTTCAGATATCACTGACAGTCATGTCTAACTTCCCAGTCCTCTCCTTTCCTATTCTGATCACCTAAGGTGACTCTAGAAGTACATTTAGCACTAGGGAAACAGCACGTAAAAAGAAGGGGAACTCCTCTCTCTGCAGTGTCTTACCAGTCTAACTATCATGACGTGGAGTAAAAAAAAAAAAAAAAAAAAAAAAAAAAGTAAAAAAAAGGTAATAATTTAGAAGTCTTGATACAAATGAAAAGATTTAACACTATTCAAAAGGAATAGAGGGGTACCAATTTAGAACTTTCCTTAGAAACTTTCAGAAAAAGTAGTAACCAATTATATGTTAAACTTATGATTGCTTTTGATCTTCCTTCTGCCCTGGGAAATGTAAAGAAGCTTTTAGACCAAGGATTGAAGATCTGCTCTCTGTGAAATTCAGTATTTTAATGATTAAAAACATATTGTCTGTGAGTAAGAAATCTTGGCAACAACAACTTTTCCAACTGATGTGTAAAGTACAATTTTGTGTTACTGGTACTAGATATAAGATGAATGCTGATATCTGTGGTTAACTCACCTAGTTTCATCAATGTATACTGACTCAAGCACAGTTGCAGCATATTCCAAATTCTTCTTTAGGTCTACAACTGAAGCTTCCCCTCTCTCTAACTGCTTTACCAAAGACCGCAACCTGTAAGAGGAAAATAAAAACTGATTGACACAAAGAGAAACAGGTTTGAGAATGAGCATCAGTTCAGAACTGGATCCAGCAAGCGACCTAGTATACATGATAGGCATATGAAAACTTCTGGAAGTCTACAGAGGTTTTTATTCATATAGAAGAAATCAACAAAAAAATACTTTTCACAAATCAGGAACAATGATGACAGACAAACATCACATTATATTTAGACTCAAATAAGTCACTGAAATATCGAAGTCCCCTACTCATGCTGAAATAAGTTAAAACAGAAATAATTTGGAATTTAGCAGAGAAGCTAAGAGAGGGTTATTTCATTCCAGGTATAATAAAGTAACATTCCAAGTAACATCTTGAGCAGTATCTGTTGGTAAATGTCAGCTATTTATGATGACTGCTTTACACGTATGCAAAGGTGTATTTGAGTGTATTTAGAAATACTACCGCAGAAACACTATACAAGGTTAAGGAAGTATCATAATTTTCATTAGACCACAAAGTCGCCCTTAGACTATCCCATCTGTATTAGATAAAATTCATGGAAATTTCTCTATTAAATAATTACTAGATAATTAAAAGAGACTTTCTGAAAACAAAAATTTGTGCAGATTCCCTTTTAAAATGTGTTTTTTCTCCTGTATCAAAGACAAAGAATATAGTTGCACAATTTTCTTTTGTCTCTTCTCCTTCACTCCTACTGTGTGCCAAATTAGAAAAAGGGGGAAAAAAGAAAAAAAAAAAAAAAAAAGAAGAGAGAGAAGAAAATGTAAAAGAGTGAATCTCAATATTTAAAAAAAAATCAAGAAGGTATATTATTAAAATTAGAAAAAAAAATCCTTTAAAAAGACCATGGGATAAAGACTTATCATGTTAAAACATTTTGGTCAGTCTCTTCATCCTCATAAGACAGCAGTTAAATAAACATTGTTTTTTTAATTGCGTAGCAGAAGTCACAAGTTGCAATTTGTCCTGCTCATGATGCAGAAACATAGAAGAGTAGCTGTGTCCTCTAAAATCTGGCTTTAATTTTTCAGACTAGTTTTCTTCAGCTTTTTCTATAGTCTGTGGAGTAAGATAAGCTTTTCCACACAGTATTGCACAGCTCAAGACCAATTTATGTGCCCTAAATTGATTCCTTACTCTCACCTTATTAACCACATTTGGAATCCAACCTCCTACACTAGCCAGAAGTTCTTAACATGAAGTGAATATCTGTATTCCCTTGCTATTACAATGCTGCCATGGCATCAATGATTTCAGGAGAAATCAATCTCCACTGAGCTGGCTTTCAGGTGAAAAGAAGAAAAGAAGAGCTGAGAAGTATCCAGACTGCCCATGTGCACTGTACCAACATCTCCTTCCAGCTGGGTTTCCTTCTTCTCCCCCTGTCCTCCTTAACATTGAGGCTGCAGAGAACAAAAATAATAAAAACATCAATGTTTCACTGGCTAGGTCACATAAACACCACTCCTACTGGCAGTGGTACCACTGACACACAACTATATATTTAGACATACAAAGAATCTCAAACAAGAGGTGGACCCCTCATCTCTGGGCAGATTAACTCATCTGCTTGTTTGTAGCCAAGAAAGCAGAAGTATTTCTGTATTTCATTCCTGATGTGAGAATGGGGATGGAAAGGTCAGGGATGTACAGACATACTGAACCCAATTCTTCCCATCTCTGTAAGCCATTAGAGAGCACTCAACCATACCAGCACATTTCCTCCAATCCTGGAACTCAGCTGAGGGAATCCACAGAGCAACTCCAGCCCCATGGAAGAGGAAACATGCCTTCATGCTCTCATACTTCTGCGTAACTGCACCACCAGGTATGAGTGGCAATGATTTTTGTTGGATGAGCCGAGCTGGGAAAGATAATCCTCTACCCTTTAGGTCAATAGCTTCTTCAGGCAGCAGCACATGGGGAAGCTCAATGCACCTCCTTCCTAGAGCCAAAACCACTGATCCCTCCTTAGACGTTCCCAGCTTTTGTTGCCAATACAGGAAAGGAGGAAGAGAAAAACAAAAAGCAAGCAAACAAACAAACAAACATACATGCACACACAAAAAATCAAAACCAAAAACCAAACCAAACCAAAGAAAACCATCACAGCTTTCACACCTAAACAGCAAGCAGTGGTTCACATGCCTTTTCCTTCCTTCTTCCCATGTGAAAGGAATTTAGAGATGTAACCCCTTAACTTCTTACCAGAAACTGTTTGTACATAAGACAAAGGAGTTAATATTGCAGGAGGAACATTATCTTTGCCTCTTCTTGACTTTTATTTCATTGATTTAAGTACCCAGCAGCTCTATGCCACAAGTCAATCAAAATTCATGTTCAGTAATAGCACAGTGAGTAACTGCTGCTTCATGGCACCAACATTCATCACCAAAGAAGATTATGCAGAGTACTCTGTGCATCAATCATTTAGCAAAACAGAAGTACAGTTGTTATAATAAAACCTTGTCACAAGATCAGCCACTCTCATGTGAAAAAAAATTACATTGTCTTTGCCTTACCATCCATTATCTATAACTATTTCTGACTCATTGAGTCACAGCAGCTGCTGCCAGTTATCCTTACTAAATAAAAGCCCAGTGATAGTTTGTCCTTAATTCATTTCATGTATCTCAGTTTCATTGAGATAGTCCTAACTGCAATCATAAAGGTAAGGTCAGTGTGTCACATTGAAGGGCATCCAGTCAAATTTATTATCTGGAAAATGCAGTTTTGGGGTGCCTGGATTCTGGAATTCAATCAAATTCAGCAAACAATTTTAACTGAAATAAAAACATTACAACAAACTTTTCACACATTTTATTTTCAGGATCTTGATCACAGAATTGATCACAGAATTTCTAGGTTGGAAGAGACCTCAAGATCATCGAGTCCAACCTCTGACCTAACGCTAACAGTCCCCACTAAACCATATCCCTAAGCTCTACATATAAACGTCTTTTAAAGACTTCCAGGGATGGTGACTCCACCACTTCCCTGGGCAGCCTGTTCCAATGTCTAACAACCCTTTCGGTAAAGAAGTTCTTCCTAACATCCAGCCTAAAACTCCCCTGGCGCAACTTAAGCCCATTCCCCCTCGTCCTGTCACCAGGCACGTGGGAGAACAGACCAACCCCCACCTCGCTACGGCCTCCCTTGAGGTACCTATAGAGAGCGATAAGGTCACCCCTGAGCCTCCTCTTCTCCAGGCTGAACAAGCCCAGCTCCCTCAGCCGCTCCTCGTAGGACTTGTTCTCCATCTTGTACTAAGGCAATGGAAGCAGAGGACAAGAGTGATAGGACCCACGAGAATGGTGTCAAGCTGAGGCAGGAGAGGTTCAGGCTAGACATCAGGAAGAGGTTCTTCACTGAAAGGGTGGTCACACACTGGAACAGGTTCCCCAGAGAAGTAGTCACTGCACCAAGCCTGTGGGAGTTTAAGAAGCATTTGGACTGTGCACTTAGTCACATGGTCTGAATTTTTGGGTTGAGCTGTGTGGTGCCGGGAAGTGGGCTCAATGATCCTTGTGGGTCCCTTCCAACTTGGGATATTCTATGATTCTGTAAGATTCTGACTTCCTCTATTTGCCTCATACACTAGTTACAGTAGCAAGTAAGTTACATGTACCACTTCATAGGAAAATGAGTCTTCTGTCGGGCTACTGACTAAAAGAAACATACTGATAC
The DNA here is from genome assembly GCF_009819795.1 of Aythya fuligula. Classification (NCBI taxonomy): domain Eukaryota; kingdom Metazoa; phylum Chordata; class Aves; order Anseriformes; family Anatidae; genus Aythya; species Aythya fuligula. The sequence goes on from NC_045560.1 coordinate 61,232,657, forward strand.
AATTATCATAATCAGTTCAATGAATCCAAATCATTATTTACTTCACTTTTACTGTAACCGTCTGAAAATGAAGCATGCTATTTTGCATGAACAAAATGCTTTTTCAGCCAAAGCATGTTTTCTTCTGCTTTTAAAGGTTCATTTCAGAGTGATCAAAACCTGTATTTTCCTTTTTTGTTGTTGTTGTTTTTTCTTTTATCCTTTCAGTAGCAGAACTAAAAATTTCCACAGATCTACTGGACTTGGTTCCATTGAAGCCCAGGGTGCTAGTTGTAGAAGAAGCTGCCAATTACTGTGAACAAGGAGACCCCAGGCCACATAGAGGGTTTTAGCCATCTCTAGCTGGTATTAGCCATCTAGCCATATCTCATCTCTAATCTCTGTCCTAAGATCATGGCACACATCACAAGTGTTTCTCAGATCGTGGTCATCAGAAAAGCACCTACAGAGAAGTGTTAGCCATACAATATTAGCTCTAAATCTGGTTGTACAATTATGGTAAGATACAGCTAATGCCTTTCTTAATGAGATTTCCATGGGAAGCTGTTCCTCCAGTCCTGAAATTGTCTGTGATGTGTGCCAAATACTATGGAAAAAGTTCAAGAACTGTTTTTCTCTGTACAGTTATTTGACATTTTAGTCCTTGGAATAATCCCTAAAGAGCCCAAAGCAAATCCCTGCCCTGTGCAATGCTAAGCATTTTTAACTTCCTCTGATCCAACAGAGAACTCAGGTAGGTGTAAAATTTTGGAAAAGGGGCTAGGCTGTTTCCATAATATTGCCTCCCACACTGCCCTTCCAGGGGAAATATCTATATCTATTCACTGTAACAAGCTCTGAGAGCATCTTCAAATAATGCCAATAAACTCAGCCCTGTTCTCACTCTTTTTAATGTTTCTCTAAAATATTTGCTATCCTGCTTAAGACTCTGGGAGACAGAAAGCAAATTAATAGAAATAGCAATTGAACTTAGTCCATGAAAATTACACAGCTCAAAGACCCCAAACCACTCCAAATCCCCACCGAGAAACAGCAAAAAGTAAAGCTGTTTTTAGAGTACTCTTGAAACAAAATTTCTGAATAACTGCTCCAAGCATTCTCCTTTCTGTTATATATAAGACAATATCTTTGTACAAATATTTATCTACTTAGCTAGAGGGCTTGTGCTTATGCTGTTATTATTTTTTTTTTTTTTTAATAGCATTACATATCACTCTAGAGAAGATGAACACCACCACAGACTGGATACTAGTCAACTCCAATTAACATGCAAAGCACATGGACTGTCTGAATACTTGGGGGCAAGTTTCTTCAACCAGTGTGAAGTCTACAAAACTGCATGGCTAGTCTCCACATCTATTTTCAAAGCCTTTAGACTGTGATTCATTGAACATTTTCAACACTACGACTCAATCTCTTCTTCCAAGAATCACGCTTATACCATTGAGCCTGCTGAGAAAAAAGAATGTTGAATGCACATAGAAAGAAAAAAAAAATCTAGTATAATTACAGATTACCAAGGATGGAATATTTACCTTTGTTTTACTCTTAACATTAATTGCTGAACAGTTTGATATGGATAGCTGACCCTTATTAATATCTTGTTTCAACCAAGGCAGGTCATGCTAGGTTTGTAGAAAGCTGAGATTTTTATTATTGCTAGGAAAAGAGAGCAAGGTATTGAACACAGCAATTTTTGTTAGAGCAGGTTAAGTACTTGTTCGAGACAATGTTTTTTCATCAATAGTCAATAACGCTTGGAGACCAAAAGCTATTCACAAGCCACTAGTAAATCTGACACAAGTTTCTTGAAGAACGCCTGCAGTGGAATTTCTTACCAAAACCAACCCATAGCCACCAAGCCACCAGCAGAGACAGGAGAACCCTGGGCTGAAATGATTTCTGCTTAGTCCCTTTGAACACTTGATCAGAATGGAGATCCTAGAGCACATCTGAGAGACTGAGGGAATTATCCTTAAGCAGTAGCTCAGTGGAAGAAAGGACTAATATCCCAGATGAGAAAATCCTCATGAGTGGATTGTTTCCCTGGGTTTTGAGCTCAAAAGCTTGCTACAAATAGAGGTTGGAAGAAATTATTCAGAGTTTCTGGTCTCTCATCTGAGGAGAAGAAGGAGCAGAAGGCAGATGTGGCCCACACCAGAGTCAAAACAAAACAAACAAACAAACAAAAAAAACTTGTATCCTTCTGCAAAATACAAGAATGTTCAAAAAAAAAAATAAGTAGAAGATTTGAGCAACATCAAAACTTTTCCCACCCTCACTAATAATGACACAGCTATCTTAAATGAGTTACTGGCTGCCTTCTGCAAAGATGTGTCATTCTTACTTCCTTTTGAAGATGTACATGATTCATATGCACTGTTTGGGGTGTCTCACACCGGTGCCTTTCCTTCAAGCCTTGCAGGGAGTTGCTGCACAGGTCTATCTCCCGCTCACACTCCCTGATGGCCCTCAGCCTCTCCACCTACTCCTTGAGCTTTGCCACCAGGCTGACCAGGCCATTCACCTGCTCGCACCTCACACACACGGTGCCTCTGCCACCCTCAGATGGCAGCAACAGGCTCAGGCACTCCATGCATACAGAGACCTGAACTGCCACATTTCTGAGTGGGCACTCAGCCTGCGTGACCACAGACTTTCTAAAAAGAGCTCTCTGCCTAGTGATGACCATGGTGGTTCACCTATAGGTAGGTGGCTGGTAGACGAGTTGTTTATGTGAGCGGGGTGGAAAGCTCTGCCCTGCCTGAGTGCACCCTGACTGCACAGACTGCCGCGCCTTGCCCCACTACTGTGACCAGGGGACTAACTGTCACCAGGTTTCAGTGGAACTGGGCATGCTTGTAATTGTAAGTCTTGCAATTGATAAGAATAAGAATGCAAGCTACTACACAGTAATAATCTTGCCATAATTGATCTTAGAAACACACATTTTCCCCCAAAATATTATCAGCACTAACTTTAGTATGGGAGACTATTTACAGCCCTGTTCATCACAGAGGTGCACCAGCAAAAACTGTTACTTGAAATCGATCCCAGTTACAGTAAGACCCTTTGTTAATTTCCTGTGGACAGAGAGAACACCATTTAAATTAGACACTAGCATGGAGCACTTTCAACTTCAGCAAATCCTTGTCTCTCTGACTGGAAGTCTGAATAAGAGGCACCTTCTGCTATCAGTCTGTGTTTATTGTTAGTCAAATTACCCTTATGTAATGAAAACCCAAGAAAATGATTTCAAAGACAACTCATTTGTGATAACATCCTTTTGATACCCAGCTCAAATTGCTTTTTTTAAAAAAATAAAATATCAAAATAAGTAAATAAAATCACCCGCAAGCTTTAGAAATTAACAAAATAGTAATCAGGAGTATTACTGACTAGATCCGATTGCATGAATACCAGCTTCAGTTTATATACAGAAAAAGCCCAAGGGCTGCTACTACAAGCTGGAAAGACAAAGTCTGCTTAACTGAGAGACAAAACTGTGCCTTCTGATCTATGGTACATGTTCCTTTCCCTTCTCTGACAAACTACCTTAACGAACAGTAGGAAAATCATGAATAAGATGAGAAACAGATGTTCACTGTGAATATATAGTGAACTATATTTCTATTCAAGAATTGCTGCATAGAAATAGGTGCACATCTGTTATCTAACTATAATGTTCAAACTTAATAAATCTAATATTCTGTGGATATATCAGAGTTAGAGAGCATATGCAGACCAGCTAAGCAGTGAGCACATAGAAGGTCTGTCAGATGCCTCTGGATTGTATCCAGCTACAGTGTAAAGAAACTGTAAAGAAAATGCACATAGACTGGATCAACAGAGGATTGGAGGGCAGGTGGAGGGAGGTGATTGTTCCCCTCTGCTCTGCCCTTGTAAGGCCCCACTTGGAGTGCTACATCCAGGTCTGGAAGCACAAGAAGGATGTGGGGTTGTTCAAATGAGGCCAGAGGAAGGACACACAGATGATCAGAGGGCTGAAGCACCTCTCCTCTGAAGACAGGCTCAGAGAGCTGGGGATGCTCAGCCTGAAAAAGAGAAGGCTCCGGTGAGACCTCATTGCAGCTTTTCAGTACTTAAATGGGGCAACTTTTTGCTCGGTCAGATAATGACAGGACAAGGGGGGAATGGTTTTAAACTAAAAGAGGGCAGATTTAGACCAGATGTTAGCAGGAAATTCTTCACTTGGAGCGTGGTAAGGCACTGGCACAGGTTGCCCAGAGAAGCTGTGGATGCCCCATCTCTGGAGGTGTTCAAGGTCAGGCTGGATGGGGTCTCGGGCAACCTGATCTAGTGGCATCCCTGCCCATGGGAGGGGCAGGGTTGAAAATAGGTGATTTTTAAAGTCTCTTCCAACCCATTTAAAACTGCCCAAAAATAGCAAAAGCAGACTGCATGAGGTTACACTTCATAACAAACACATGCAGTAGCCTCAGTCAACTGGGTTGACAAAAGCCTCCGTGATGTGTATTGCAGACCCTTTGTTGCTCTATTCAAGTAGCAGGTTGGTGAGACAGGTACAGCACGCACAGGAAATCAGTCACCATGTATTCTCACAATAGTCAGCAGATATGATTCATTCCACAGTCTGCCACATCTGAGTGTAGGGCTCTACATATATAGCATGTGTGAACTATGCAGGAATAGACACAACCTAGAAAGCCAGCTCCACCAGGAACCCTTAGAAGACAACAGGAAATGCAGTATTAACTGGCAGCCCATGGCCCAGTGGATTTGTATTAGACTGGCCAGTTATCTTTTGCTACTGCTTATGTACAGAAAAATTCAAGTTTAAACTTCCAGAGGAAGAAAAAACATATGTTTTCAAGGAACAATCACTGAAACACACAGCATTACTATACTGGCATTTCTTATCAAGAGAAATTACAAGCAATTTCCCATTTAATTGTTTTACCTTCCTCTTATGTCCTAGATTATTATTCTTCCTTTGAATGCCAAATAAATACATAAATAAATAAAGCAATTAATTTTGTAACATTTAGAAGTGTGATAATGTAACAATGTCATGTTTGGTGGAATCAGCAGGGTGGTAATTGGCTTGTTTCAGCTCACCTGAAGTCAAATAAGCTTGTGCCTTATTAGCCAACTATATTAGCCAACTATAGGGTGATTAGCCAACCTATAGTTGGCTAATCATACAAAGTTTGTATTTTCACCTCAGAGGCATCAATTCCTTCATGCCTGTACAGGGACATAAGTTCTATGACCAAAATATTAATGAATTTTGGCTCACCAGAGGAAGCCAAATTAGACTTACAGCCTAAGCAATTCCGTCCATTCTGTGACTTCTGGGTAGAACTGCAGAAACTCAGCACTGAGTCCTTTGAATTGTCCTTGTCTCTACCTCCTGTTGCTGAAAACTTCTAAACAGTGTAGTCTCTTCTGACGTGCAAACACCCAGTCCATTCTTAGGTTCTGACCTTTGGGAACTGAAAGTCATAAAATTTAAGCAGTAAAAAGCCTCTCACTATTGAATGTAGATAAAATTGCAATGTCAGATTCTTGGTTATGAGGCCATTACATGTACTGATCATGAGTCTTTTTTCATTAGTCAATCACCTCAACTAGCATTAACCTTTTATAGAAATGAGGCACATAGGTTCTCATGGAAGTCGCCATGAGAGAGAGGCATAGCTATGATGAATCACCTTCAAAAGTTGCCTGTCATATATTATCTTAAGAAAGTGTCTACTTCTTTTAGATGTGCCTTCCTCCACAAATGACAGAAATGGGCTTAAAGATAAGCTTAGGCAGGTATTATAGTTTCAGAGAACTAAGATGAGGTGAGATAAGTCTTTCCATTGAATAAATTAAGACATGAATGGGGGTAAACTTCAGATGTGGGAAAGAAAGGCTGCTATATTCTTTTTTTCACAACTAGCCATCTTAAAACGATCTTAAAATGGATGTTTGCCAAAGTAAGCTTGCCTCTGATGGACTGCTTTTTGAGACCCTAGCTTGTAACAGCTTTGGGAAATACTGTAGGATCCCTGAACTTTTTGAAAATGAAATCCAAAGACAGCAAATAAGGTCTCCCAGAACCCAGCCTTTCCAAATCACTGGTGATTTTTATAAAAATGACCTCAGTTATAACATGTCAGACAAAAGCCTAGGGAACAATGGCTAACAATTTTCAATTCGCTTCTTTAAAAACAAGTACCTGAAATGAACCGTATAAATTGCTATTTCAGGCAACTGAACACACACTGTCACTTTAGTGTTGATACATCCAGTGACGCATTCCCCTTTGTCTTATACAGACTGAATCTTTTTCTTTGAAACCACAATTATCACATTTCTGGGTCCTTGAACAAGGTCACTCTTCCAAGTGATGCTAGCAGAATGCTTTGTGCAGATCTGAATGTCAGAGCTCCACACTGGCTTTTTACTTAATGCTCATTGCAAAAACTGGGGAGAGTTCAACAGCTTAATATCAAAATATTTCATTGTAACCTTAATTGTCCCCCATCTGTTATCATTAAAATATCTACAGGAGAAAGTCTGTAATTATCTCACTCTTTCCAGCTCCTAAAATCACTTATGTTCCAGAACAACTTTTAGGAACCCACAGGGCAGTTAAGCAAGTGCAGATCTGAGTGCACATAAGGTGTGAAGTTGAGGCAGGAATATGAGTGAGTGTCAGATTCTGCACCTGGAATGGAGCAACCCTGGCTATACATATGGACTGGGTGGTGAGAGGCTGGAGAGCAGCCCCATAGAAATGGATCTAGGGGTTCTGTTTGACAGCAAGTTGAATATGAGTCAACAGTGTGTCCTGGCAGCCAAAAGAGCCAACCCTGGCCTGGGGTGCATCAGCTGTGGCATTGCCAGCCAGTTGGGGGAACTGATTGTCCCACTCTGTTCTGCACTGGTGCAGCCTCAGCTCGAATACTATGTGTAATTTTGGGTGCCACAACACAATAAAGACATAAAACCATGAGCGAGTGTCCAGAGGAGGGCTACAAAGATGGTGAAGGGTCTAGAGTAGGTGTATGAAGAGCAGATGAAGTTCCTTGGTCTGCTCAGCCTAGAGCAGAGTAGGCCGAGGGGAGACCTCATAGCGGCCTGCAGCTCCCTCATGAGGGGCAGGTGCTGAGCTCTGCTCTCTGGGGACAGCGACAGGACCTGAGGGCACAGCATGGAGCTGGGACAGGGGAGGGTCAGGCTGGGGGTTAGGGAAAGGTTCTGCACCCAGAGGGTGGTCAGGCACTGGGACAGGCTCCCCAGGGCAGTGGTCAAGGCAGCAAGCCTGTCAGAGTTCAAGAATCATTTGGACAATACTCTCAGACATAGGGTTTGAATTTGGGGTGGTCCTGTGTGGAGCCAGGAGTTGGACTAAATGTCGCTTGTGGTTCCCTTCCAACTCAGGATACCCTATGATTCTATGATGTGATATTTAAATATGGATTTATATAACATTTTTTTCATGAACCACACATTTTACACAGCTATTAGCTTTAATTTTTGCTGTGATCAGAGGTAACATTGATAAAAAGTTTCAAATATGGTTTTATTTTAAATTGGCATAAATGAAGAATACTAAGATTTCTGGTTAAAAACTTCAGCCATTTCCTTTCTAATTAAATGCTTATACCTCTCCATGGTAGATTTTGGTTATGCAGGCACTGAGGCCTCTAGACACATTTAAGATGTGGGTCCTGACTTCTCTGCCTCAGATTTCTATTTAGCACAAGATTTATTGCACATACTACACAACTAATTAATTGACGTTATTTACACAGCTGATTCACTGGTATAAAATCAGAAAAAAAAATAGCTAAATTACTACTAAAATCTTAATTATAGCTGCATTAAAAGTCTGCTACGCACTTTTTGTAGCCTGTAGGTTCAGCAGTTCATCACGCTTCTCTGGTAATACCAGCACATGCATTTGTAAGCTTAGGTACTTAATACACCTTTTGTCATTATATAATTTATCTTCCCTCCTCCCAGTAAAATATTAACTAATATATGTTAAAAGAAAGCTGTTGCTTTTTCTTTTGCCAGAAAGTTTGCATTAAACTGCAAAATCATTCCCTCTTGGTGGTTGCAATTAGACCAGTCTATACTTTCACAAAACATTTTTTCTTTCCACCTCTGTTTGTCTTTATTTTGAAGGGATGCGTTCCCAAAGTCAGCAGTAAATATTCCCTTGTCTTTTGTTAAAGGCTGGAAAACCAAGGCCATCTCCCAGCTTTTATTTGTACATGTTGAAGGTGTTGAACAAGATACTGGCCATGCCAAGATTTTTTAACAATCTGGGCACTAGCAAGAAAATCATAGTCTTCTGTGAGAAATGGCAAAAAGAGGCAAGTACAGCATGAAAGCTGGAGAGTGCCAAGCCACCACTTATAACAAAAAAAAAATAGCTCAGATAAGGGTTGCATTTGATTGAACACAGATGATTCTGAATAGTTGTCCACATTTTCTCCCCTTTATTGATACACTGGTAGTTTGGACTTTGCACTACCTCCTGTCTACTGCAATTACCAACCTGGCTAACAGATCCAGGTATACTAATAGCCATTCAAACCTTTATGTTTGCTAACATGCACAAGAACTGGACTTGTCCACAAACCGCAATCTGGCCCCTGCAGCACGGACAGTTAATGTAAGGTAGATGGAAAAAAAATCTGACCTATGTTCATTTCCCTGAGACTTCCATGTTGAATTTGGAGATAAACCCAGACAGACTATTCAAGTATCCAAAGAAGTCTAACCTAGGAATGCACTTTTGCTTGGTGGAATGGCACCTCCTTGTTTTAATTGCAATAACTAACTTCTCCTTTTCTCAATCCAAAAGAAGAGTCAGAATGGTGGCTCCAGCTGATACTAATTACCAGTTGCAAATGTTATGGGAAAAAATCAAGATTCCATGAAACACATACACAAAAACCTGATGGATCAAAAGTGCAATTGGCCAAATCTGGACAGCATGACCAGAAAATGACCTCTTGGGGAAAAGGAAACATTTGAAATTGATAGCTGGTACACTGAAGCACAAAATAGATTAGCAAGTAGAAATAAAACAATGCTAAGTTTACAGTCAAAATTGTAAAAAGAAAATTGTGCAGCTGATGAAATGATAAATTGTAGGAAGCACTTTTCATTCATGGCTGTTCTTGTAAGAAGGAAAAAAAGAATTGCCTGAAATTTCCTGCACTCGCTCAGTGGAACACAAACAAAGCACTTCAAAAACATCTGTTAGAACTAACCCAAGGTTAAAAAGAGAAGCAGCACTAAAAATGTCTGTGAATAGTGGTAATAAGAAAAAGACATGATAAAGAACAAGAGGAAACTTGTAAAGATTGTTTATGAAAATAAATTTCTTAGGCAAATTATTATCATGTTTAAAGGGGCATATGTCTTCCATCTGCATTCCCTGCATGCACTGTTGCATTCCACATGCCACGTAGTAATGTCTTCAGTTGCAGGTATCTGCAGACGAATTTGGTCTGCTCTCCTGCTGTAGAGGGACTGAACATTTCAGCCATATTCACAACTGCAACACCCAAATACCCTCATGCCTCAGGCTCTGACTGAAGGAAGTATTAGTCCCCAAACTACCCTTTTGCAGATAGATATTTTCCTATTCCTCTTAGTAAATTCACATTCCTCAAATTGTTAAGCAGGCACAATAAACATCACTGAATGGGTTAGCTTGACATGTCAGCACCCATACTGCCTTGTTTCTGCCAGTCATTTCCTTTCCTTCCCATTTTACTGCCTCACACTCAACTTTGGCTCTACCATCATTGGTTGAAATTTCACTAGCAGAATCTCAGTGATTTACTTTACTTGACCTTCCTAAGGCCTATTTCTGTATTACATCAGTAAGATTTAACAACAATATCAATAATTCAAAATGGGACAAACAGATACTGAAGCTGTCAGAAGCAGATTTATTTTGCCATCCCCTTCCTAAGATGATATAGCACTTGGATGGCCACACATTGGATGCTGAGGGGAGCACTCCAGTAAAAACTCAGAACTTTTTGTCTGCTAGTGAAGAAGGAAATCTTCACAACTACTGTGAGGGAGCAAAGACTGTAGGGCTGGCCACTGTGAAGAGTCCAGAAGCTTCCCCATGTTAAATAAGAGACGGCTCCAATCAGCTCCAAAAAGGACCTGCTGCTGGCCAGAGCTGAGACAGTGAGTGGTGCTGGTCATGCGTCTTGTGAGAGCGTATTTAGGAAAGGGAAAAAAAAAATGCTGCACAACAGCAGCTGGGAGAGAGGAGTGAGTAAATGAGCAAAACAACCCTGCAGCCCCCAAGGTGAGTGCAGCAGGAGGGCAGGACATGCTCCAGGCAGGGAGCAGCAGTTCCCCTGCGGCCTGTGCAGGGAGAGGCCGCTGGTGGAGCAGGCTGTCCCCCTGCAGCCCATGGGTCCCACATGGAGCAGATCTCCACGCTGCAGTCCCCCCATGGGTGGAGGAGCCCCCGGTGGAGCAGGTGGATGTGGCCTGGAGGAGGCTGCGGCCCATGCAGAGCCCCCGCAGGAGCAGGCCCTGGGCTGGAGCTGCAGCCAGTGGAGAGGAGCCCCCGCAGGAGCAGGGGGTCTGGGGGGAGCTGCCGCCCACCCGTGGGGGACTCGTGCTGGAGCAGTTTGCTCCTGGGGGATGGACCTCGTGGTACAGAGCTGTGTGGGAGCAGTTCTTGAAGAGCTGCTGCCTGTGGGCAGCCCCCCAGGCTCAGTTCAGGAAGGACGGCATCCCGTGGGAGGGACCCCACAGGGAGCAGGGGCAGGGAGGGACCGTGAGGGAGCGGCAGAGATGAAGTAAACACAGCCCCCATTCCACATTCCCTGTCCCCCTGCACTGCTCAAGGGGAAGACATAGAAGAGGGTGGATGGGGAGGGTCTGGGGGTATATTTTTAGCTTACTTTTAGTTCTCACTACTTTACACTGTTGTTAATTGGCAACAAATTAATCTTCTACAAGCCAAGTCTTTTTTTAAGCATGATGGTAATTGATGAGAGATCTTCCTGTCCTTACCTTCATTCATGATATATTTTTCATTGTATTTTGTCCCCCTGTTCTGCTGAGGAGAGGAGTGAGAGAGTAGCATGGTGGTACTTGGCTACCTGCCAGTCTTAAACCAGAACACCATCATTATAACCTCCCCTGCCATATCACATGCTAGGCATGCAATTTCGTGAACATCCCAAGGCTGCAGTGACAACGGCAGATCTGAACGGGAACTGTGCTCTTGAGGTTTTTCAGTAAGGTCTGAAATTCTGTTTAAACATTCTGTCCCACTGTAACGTGCAAACTCAAGGATAGAGCTCAACTACTTACAGTCTGTTTGCATTTGTTTTAAAAAACAAGCCACTACAATTTGAGGTGAACACTAAAAATATTTCATCTACAATTGTGGTAAACCAGAACTCAAGACACAGTAATTAAACCACCGCTTATCTCAGTGAGGGTAAAATAGTATTAGTCAAGGACTGTTTATGAGCAGTGTTACTGATATGAGTCATTGTAATTGAAGGAATTATTCCAAGATTGCAAGAAAGCATTCTTAAAAATGCATTTTGAAGCTGAAACAGGAACTGGAGGAAACACACACCATCATCACATGACCTTTGTCCTTCAAAGGCATTTTTGGAACAAATATGAGCTGGGTTCTAGACTGTAGTAATACTGTCAGAAGATCCTGGTCTCTGACCAAAACAGGAAAACTTCAAAGATTTGGGGTATATTATGTGAAAACCCTGATGCTTCCCAGAATAATTTACTCATCCTTTAAAAATCCTTAATCTTAACAGTATAGTAATATTCTCTTATGGAATTAGCCTGATCTAAAAGGATCAAAATAAACATTTTTGCTTCATTTTTGCTTGAAACAGCAATTCTGAATAACTGGTGAATTCACAGAATACTCAAAGGACATTTGATGGAATAATAACAAAGGAAAAAGATGTTTAGATTTAGACTAAGTGATATTTATTCATGTCATTTCTTAAGAAAATGAGGCTGATTCAAACTGTCTATCCATCTCCAGATACCTATGAAACTATCAGTCAATCTCAAACAAGTTTTCTAGAACACTATCTGTACAAATTGAATGATAATAACTGGCCAGCGTACATAACTAAACTCCTGCTGAAGAAATTACAACTTCACCACTATCGTTAGACAACAGAGAATGTACAGAGAGTCTCAACTCTGACACAAAAGAAACCAGGCTTCATCGATGGCATGCTTGCAATATTAAAAGGCTCAGTGAGAGCATGGTATAGTCAGACCCTCCACCCCTCTCAGCAGCTAAGTAAAACCAGATTACACAACTGAACACATATGACAGAGTCAACCATTCAAAAATGAAAAAGATGAAATAGCATATAACTTTCCCCCATATTTGGAAAGCCTCTTTGAAAAGTTGCCTCCAAAAATGCCATTGACAATAAGAAAAGCTGGAAAATTTCATCAAATGCCAACAAAAGTTCTGCTGTCATAAAAATAGCCCACAGAACTTCACGTTCGTGGATTAAAACTGAAGTTTGGGGGAAAAAATCTGTTTTGGAACATTATACTCTTCTGACTTAGGGTTTAAACAGATGTAGTCAAAACTGATGCTCTAGAAGTACACCAAAAATATTCATTTTCATATGGTATTCCTCTCCAGTGCAAAACCTCAACCAACACTATGCTCTTATGTAAATATTGATCATTTCTCAATTTATAAAAGTATGAAGTTCCATTTGCAATGTTTTCTTTTCTTTGGCACTTTTTCAGAAACTACGTAAGAAATGTACAGAAGTTCAAGTTCATGGAAGTAAATGAGAGCTCTCCCCATAAGCAGGGGATAGTTTTCTTTCTACGTAGGTCACTAAACATCCATTGACAATCAATCAATCAATCAATCAATCAATCAATAAATTGCAAATTTAAAGACAAACTCGTAATACATCCCTTCCCCTTGTACACGGTTGTTCCCTGTAGTGCTGACCAACCTGTGGAAAATAAAAAACAAAAAAACAACAGTTAATGTTTTAGGAGATAACTAGTCAAGAGAAAGCTCTTCTTTATAAATATTTAGCCTTATACAGTTGTCAGCATCAGGGCAGCGTGACAAGTGAATACCTGAGAAAATTTTCCATCAGATTCAAAGGAAGAGGGATAAAGAGGGCTCTCTTAAGCACTGTTGGGAAGGAGGAGACTAAAACCATACTGTACTGTTCCCACAAGGATTTGAAAAGGGGCAACAAAAATATGTGTGGAAGCCCAGAATTAACTGATGAAATTACAGGCTAGACACAAATTCCAATTTCTTTACCCACACAGCAAGAAAGAGTTGGAAACAGTTTTTTCCTCTAGGTCTAGCATCCCTTGGGATGAGCTCTTTCATAACAGATTGTTACACACAGAGAAGTCCAGCTAAAATATTTTGTGGAAATGATGAATTTGTATGGGGCATTAGCTAGCATCAGCACATAAGGACATTTGATACTTGCAACAAAACTTGCTTGATATTCTAGCTGTCACAGTCGTCACATTGACTTTCAGACAATAATCAGGATACATTTTTACCCTGAACATAAAAAAAAATAATAATAATCAATGGAGAAGATACTAGGTTCCGCTCAGCAAAATCAGGACTTTCTCATCCAAACAACACAGGTGTGCAACCCTTATCTTTATTGCAGCATGTTAGGCTATTGTAACCTGATTGTCTTTACTGAAAAACACACTTTTTTATTGTCAGGACTGCCATAGTACTGAAAAACACAAAACGGAGCACCTTCCTCCTGTGTAGGTATTAGCACAGGCAGAATACACATCTTATATCTCAGCCTAGTGGCTACAGGCTAAAGGGAATCACCAGCTGTTAATAAATATTTAAGTTAATCAGTTGTAGTCCAGTAGGGAGCAGCATGAAGCATGCTAAGGTGTTGTTTCAAATTCTGAATTCTGAAAAAAACCTTAATGAAATTACATCCCACTATGCTATAATTATTATTATTGTTGTTGTTATTATTATTACTATTTATTATGTCACTGTGGGCCCTACTGCAACACTGATTTTTTCATCAGGGCATGCTTCCTTCCTGTGCATCACTGGGCAGGAAATTTATTTTGAACATCATTTGCATCTTGCTGCATTGACTCTGTAGAGTCTGAAAACACTGGTAACATAAAGAAAACAAAGAAATAAGGGAAATATTTGAGGATGATACCCACAGAAAATCTGCTTGCTGACTGTACTGAGTAGCCAATACAGGACAGCATTCTCCAGTGCCACCAGATGGGTTCAGCTGTACACAGACTCTACTGAGCCCTAAGAGCACACCATCTGTTTCTTCAAAGGTGGGTTGGTAAAAGCAACATTAGAGGTCATTTCTGAAATGCACAGATTCTGGGAAGAAGCACAGGTTTTTAATCAGAAGTCAGGGGGTATTGATTCGGGGAAAACCACAGACAAAATAAGCTTTGAATACAATCCTCTGGCAGAGACAGAAGACGTAGGGCAGGCTGCCTCTTCTGGGAGTGAAAGCAATGCAAAATTACGTCACATGGAGATTAAGCTGAAGGAACAACGTGGAAAGGAAAGAAACATATATTCTGTATGGAAAACCTAAGAGAGGATAGGCAGACATCTGTAATGCTTTCAGCATATGGCATCCTATGAAGATATAATTTTAAAACCCTGCCTCCTAAAGAAGTACAAATCCTTTTCCCTGAGTGATTCCTTACAAGTGCATTTTCTTCAGCTGTTGGTTAGGTAAGCCTCCTGCTGGTCTCCTGTACTACTTGCTGCCACCTGAATCAATAGCCTCAAGGCAGTGCATGTAGACTGGGATCTTGAAATTCTCTTCCAGACTTTGGTTCCTCTCTAAAGGAGACTTTGACAGAGAAAAAAGTGACAGCCAGCGTTCACACACCATCCTGTGGCGGCTTTACAGGTGGCTTCACCATTCTAGTGTCCCAGCAACAGCCTGCCAGTGGACCAAAATGCCTCTGGGAGGGGTCAAACAGTTGTTCCAAATGCTCAGAGTGTTCTTGTGCTTAAGAAGAGAGCCAAAATACAGCCAGGGGACTGCCAATGTGGCTCAAGTCAATGGTGCCTCAATACAACTACAGTGTCTTCTGATACTTGCATCTACAAAGAAAGGGAAAAGGCAAAGGTGGGTATAAGCAGCTGCCTGGACCCATCCTTTACAACTGCCAGTGCCAAGAATCTAAAATTGTGGCCAACAACCATGAAATATTTTTACTGATTTGATATTTTGAGGCATGCCTTCCCCTTTTGGCATTCTTCAGTGTGGAAGTTTCAATTCCCCAAATTCTGCATCCAAACATATACACACAGGACATTTACGAATAGCTTAGTGCAGGACAGAGCAGTGTACGTAACTAAGCAAATATCAGGTTGATATTTTCAAAAATATTGGCCATAAGGAGGAAGGGAAAAGGGCAGAATAACAAGAAGCACCTGATACAGTAGTAAAGCTTGTGGGTGATCTTTCCTCCCAGTCTTCTAAGATTTGTGAGTTGTTTTTTTTTTTTTTTTTTTCTTTCTCTGCCTCATTTCCAGGAAATGTCATGGGAATAATGGCTTGCACTGATTAATTTTTTGTTGTGTTAACTTTTTAGTGTTGCTTTGTCTTATGAATATAAAAGCTGGAGAAATAACAAAAGTATATAATGTGATTGATTTTATAATTATTGGTGCACTAAAAAGAGATGAATTCTTATCAAATTTACAAAGGAAGTGTAATAATCTCTCAAACTCTTTTTTTCTTCAAAAATCACTGAACGTACAATGAGGAGCTGAAATGTCACTATAGGCTCAAGTCTACACCTAGGGAAGTTTGCAGAGTTTGGAAATTTCCTTGCTGATCTCCAGGTCATAATAAGCACAGGATAGGCAGCATTTCCATTTATTCGCATGATGTTTTTACTTTGCATGGGTTAACTAGTCTGAGTAAGCAAAGGTTCTACATGCTACAGTCAATCTAAAAGGCAAGTGTTCAGTTTCAAACCTGACAACAATTTATTTATCTGGGCCAAAAAAAGAATTCTCTGTTGTTGCCAAATGGGTATTGTATGCACAAACAACCCAAAGTTGTTCTGGATTTCAAAGGTACAAAGTTTTCTGTATTAATTGGGGTGAGGCAAGACAGAAAGCCATATAGCTGGGAAAAGACACTTACAGAAGCTAAAAATGGGGAAGACAACAGAGCGCGCTAGTAATCAGACACAACAGATGTAAGCACAATCAAATTAGTAACAATTCATAGTATACTTTCTAGTGAAAATTCAGTAGTATAGCTACATCCTTGTGTAACTTCATCTTGAATGGACTGTCCTGTATCAGATTACAGTGAATTTGTCAAATAGTTAGCTTACAAAAATTATCTGTTCTGCACCCCTTCCCTCACCTTGTTCACTGTGATGCCCACCATCTCAATTTAGTTGGCTACTGTTGTAAAACCCTGCTTTATTTTAAACCTACTTTACCACATTAAAATACCATCACAGAACATTACAGCGTACTCTTTAGCATTGTAGCACTTCTAATGAAGACAGGACCAAGCTGTCCTCCAATCTCTGAGGACACTAGATACTTTCACTTCTGCACTGATCTGAAAGACACATGACAATCCTACCATACATGACATTAGATACTGCTTTTTTCAAAACACTAGGAACACCTTCATTTCTGAAGGTTAGAAATGACCATTAGAGGTCTACATGATTCCTCCTCCACCTCAGTGTTGTTGACATTACTGCTATATGGAAAGCATGTTCAGAGAGCTTACGACTTTCTCCTGGTTACAGATGTCCTTGTATGGCTAATACGTGGCAAGGTTTTGGTAGTGAGGGGCTGGAGGGGTGGCCTCTGTGAGAAGAGTCCAGAAGCTTCCCCATGTTAAATAAAGGAATGATGGCTCCAAAAGGGACCCACTGCTGCCCAGCGCTAAGCCAATAAGCTGGTTGGGCCTCTCTCAGAGTGTATTTAAAAATGGGGGAAAAATAAAAATAAAAATGCTGCACAACAGCAGCTGGGAGAGAGGAGTGAGTAAATGAGCAAAACAACCCTGCAGCCCCCAAGGTGAGTGCAGCAGGAGGTGCTCCAGGCAGGGAGCAGCAGTTCCCCTGCGGCCTGTGCAGGGAGAGGCCCCTGGTGGAGCAGGCTGTCCCCCTGCAGCCCATGGGTCCCACATGGAGCAGATCTCCACGCTGCAGTCCCCCCATGGGTGGAGGAGCCCCCGGTGGAGCAGGTGGATGTGGCCTGGAGGAGGCTGCGGCCCATGCAGAGCCCCCGAAGGAGCAGGCCCTGGGCTGGAGCTGCAGCCAGTGGAGAGGAGCCCCCGCAGGAGCAGGGGGTCTGGGGGGAGCTGCCGCCCACCCGTGGGGGACTCGTGCTGGAGCAGTTTGCTCCTGGGGGATGGACCTCGTGGTACAGAGCTGTGTGGGAGCAGTTCTTGAAGAAGCTGCTGCTGTGGGCAGCACCTACAGACTCAGCTTGGGAAGGACAGCATCCCATGGGAGGGACCCCATGGGGAGCAGGGGCAGGGAGGGATCGTGTAGAAGAGTGGCAGAGATGAAGCATCAGGGACTGAACACAGCCCTCATTCCCTGTCCCCCTGCACTGCTCAAGTGGAAGACAGTGGATGGGGAGGGTGGAAGGAAGAAGGTGGTTTTAGTTTGCTTTTAGCTTCTCATTGTTGTAGTCTGTTAGTAATAGCAATAAATTCTATTCATCTCCCTATGCTGAGTTTTTGCCCATGACAATAATTGGTGAGTGATCTCCCTGTCATTATCTCAGTCCTTGAGCAATGTCCATCATGTTTTCTCCCCCTTTTCCTTTGAGGAGGGAGAATGAGAAAGTGGTTGTGGTAGAGTTCAGCTGCCGAGCTGGGAGAAACTCCCACAGTCCTCCAGCTCATTCTGACAATGGGCCTGGTCTTTCACGAGTCATCCTTCATATCACACCATATAAACCATGGATCTCATACACCCATAAATAAGGAAGGTATGTGGAGATACAGTGGTGTGTATGCACTTTACAGAAAACATTCATCAACCAAAACAGCTCAGTGGACAGAACAAAGTACTGAAAATACATCTCCTGCACCATGATTTCACATGCAGTTTTGCCATTCTATATGCATACTATTTTCCTAAGTAGAGGAGAGTGAAGGTTAAAGTCAGGAGAAGCGAAGGCTGTCAGTTTACACAGAAGCAGGAGGCTTAAATTAGTAGAACTGCTCTAAAGGTTTGGGAAGTTGTATCAATCATCAGCCAATCTGAGGTATTTTAAGTGACACAACAGCACTGTGGTTTATTAAAACTAAAAGCACAGACTGATAAATATTTATAAAGCCAGCCAGCCATTTCTGAATGTTAGATAAGTGAGGAAAGGTTATTTTTTAAGTCCTTTATATTTACCTGGATCAAAGAGTCTAAACTGAATTTCTTCACAATGTTTACAAAGCATTGGACCTAACTAAATAAGCAACCAAAACCACTAGAAATTATTTAAGAGGTTTTAAGGACAAATATACTACCAAAGCTTAGATTGCTTCACTCAAATAATGACAGATTAGATATAGATTAAGTTGTTTTCCTCAAATTTGCACAACACAATTGAATTAAATCCTTTCAATTAAGAACAGAACTGTGACTAAATAGACATTTCACCCATCCCATTTAATATGGTTTCCTAAAAGCAGAGAGCCACATCTATAGCATGTGGGTGTGATAAGAGGGAACCGCACAACTGAGCCTGTCTTTGTGGAAAGACACCAACAGAATGGGTACGTGATTATATCCATGTCAGTGGAATGCTTCGGGTTAACATTAATGCCTTAATTAGTATTAATAATGAGAAAGAGAATGCTCCATTTTACTCACTCAACCTGAATGTGACAATCATATTTCTGCTGTTTACATGGGTTTTTACATTTTAGATTGTGAAGTGTCATTTCTGGAGAAAAAACACAAAGTGGCACCCCACAGCTTTGACCAACCTTTTTCCAGAATCTGACAGTGCAGTGGCTGATTTCAACTACTGTTTTCATGGGACAAAAATTCCTTCTGAATGACAGAAGCACAAAACACCACTTGTCTCTGCTTCCCGAGTCCAACATAAGCAATGATGTTCTTAAAACTAAAAATTCTGTTTCTTCTTCTTTTCCCCCATAAGAACTGAGAAAAGTCTGACCCATTCGTTGAGAATAAGTATTGTTTCCAGGATTTTTCCTGTCTTTGCTTTATTGTCTTTGCAGTGCTGTGATGAAAGATACCATGAAATTCAGCTGTATGCGTTCACAATAATCCTCCTTGCATGAGAATCAGCAGAATTGCAGGGTCTTTGACTAAACTAAGTCTATCAGCAAAACAGACACACACCGTAGCTAGATCTTGCTGTGCTCATGGGTTTGACTCAAAAATCAATTATACTTTAAATGCCTTGATGTTGTGCCTTTCCTTTCCTGTAACCCTACCTTATAGTACTACTTTTTATCTTATTTTTATTTTCATTTTTTAAGATGAATAGAGATTGGACAAAAGAAAGACAGATTTTGATGTTGACCTCCCAAATCAGGAAAACCTTCAGTAGACATTAACTTGAGTGATGCTGCAAGATCAGGCACTCCAAGAAAATTCACATATTGAATACAAGTTCTTATTAACTCAACACTGATCACTTTGACCCCATGTTTCCAAACCTGGAAGCTTAACTCTCCCTGAAGGCCTAGACAGTGATGAGAGGTTTAAGATCAGCAGATCAGTTCCTGCTCAGGCAGGAGCCTTTGCCATTGCTCTAGCTGCTAGACCACAATTATAAACAGGAAATAAAGTTTTTTCAAATTAAAGAGTGCTGAGAGTAAGAATTGGAAGTATTTATTGGGATGATTTCTGATGGCTATTCTTTTGTAAAAGTTCCTTGAGATCAATTTTGCATACCAGAAGGAGCTATTAAAATTCCTAAAAATAACTTGTCCATATCTAAAAATACCACATTGTTCAAGTGCAATATCTCAAGCCCTTTTAGGGTTGGTAATCAATATAAACAATAATAAAATAGCCATCATTCCATTTCAGTGTGTGAAAAAATGTCGCATTTTTACCTCCATAGAAGCATGAAGAACTGGCTGTAGTGCTTTAGTACTTTTTTGGTGAGGAATAAAATTCATCTTACCCATGCTTGGTGACCAGTAACTTTAAAAAAAATAAAAATAAAAGAGAAAAAACAGTCTTCCAAGCAATGCTTATGCAGAAGTTTCTAAACGTGTATCCATTTGTGTCTATTGTTCCAATGTGAAATACTATTCCTTCTTGTTAGTCTTATTTTATATTTTAAGTTTTCATATATTAATCCACATGCTGTACATGTTGCTCTTTATGTCTTTTATTTCCTTGAAATGTAAGAACTTGTGTTCCACGCTGTTGAGCTAGAACTGCATGAAATAATGAACAACGCGCTTTAAAACACTGAAAATAGTTGAACAAGCATTTTCGTGCTTTAATGACTTTGGAACGCTTCAGTTATAATATATTCAGCAATGTAAATAATCCTGACATTAAAAACCTCTGCAGGCCAATAAACTAGTTCTATATAGCTCAAAGACAAGACACAAAAGGATTGAAAAAGACAGCCACCCTTCCTACACACGGACACACACACACAGACACACACACACACACTTCCATAGTTCAAACTGTATATTTTCATGAAATTATTTTAAGGAAATGTATGATTTTCAACAGAAATCCAGCACTGACTTTCCTTATTCTCTAGAACAAAGTGAAATAGCAAGAAAGTAAGGTAATCACATTAAAATACATTCCCTTAGGGGGAATATTACTGGGACTGCAGAATGGTTATTTTAATTGGAAGCTATTGCTCGGGTAATACTGGTTTTAAAATAATAAAATAGAAGATACAAGATTGCATTTATACATGGTTGAAAGTACTAATGTTTCTTTGTATATACATTTCTGAAGGCATGGCAGCACCATAACTCTTTCTCAGTACATTTAGTGATATCTTCTTAAAATCTGACCTACTTACTGCACAACATGATATAACCCACCTGATTTCCTTCTGCACACCTTCATATAAAAATGTCTGATTACAATATATGATTGTAATTGTACACGTTACAATCTGATACATGTACAGACTGTAAAAATGCATAGCTTGAAAGTATTTTACTTGTCTTTGTGTTTTTTGGTTGAGTTCTAATTAAAAGAACATTTGGTAAATGTTCTAATTAAAATGGAAAAATAACTCATTTTTAATTTAATTGAGTATCTACTTTCTCAGCTTGGAAGAAGACTGTCTGCCTCACAAAACCTGTGTTTTAACTTGCATGGCTTCACAGAAAGTGGGTATGTGATAGGTACGCAAGTAATACAAGCCTGTTCTGATGTCTCTGGCTATATTTCTCCTAGCAGCACTTCTGTCAAGCTAGGAAATATGACCCATGCTCAAACAAATTACAGAAAAGGAAAGATGCAGATTTAGATCATGAAACTACTGTCACGTGCCACACAAGTCCTTCAAAACAACCTCTAAAGTGTCATACAGGTGAACATAACAGCCCAGTCTGATGGAATTAACTGCACTCTCATACACAACTTCTAGTAACTTTACAATCTCTTGCCATTTCATTACACTCAGGAGAGACAAACCTGATTGCCAGCTAAAGAGCCTTGACTTGGGACAGAGCCCCAACAAGGGGCAAAGACCAATACCCAATCATTCATCATTCAGAAATACTGCAGCAGGAATGACTGTATTTCAGAGATGTATGCTTGTGAGAATCAGTGTCTCTCCAAGATTAACTGCCTGTAGGTATATACTGCATTACATTGGTCAAACCCCACAACATTCATCCACGTTATTAATCTCAACCATGGGTTTGATGAAGAAAACTGTATGATTTGTGTTTTATGGTTTCTGTGACACCTATCCCAGCAACTTTTAAGTAGGATGACAGCTTGATTTGACTAGATAAACTCCACAAACCCTACCTCATTCTCCCTGATCAGAAATGTGGTGACCCACCCTTAAAGCCTCACTTACTCTGCAACTTCAGGGGCTGTATGTGCTTCTTTATCTGCTTATTCCCCATACACAGTGGAAAATCATTACTCCAGTGACTTTGAGGTGCCTTACTTTGCCTCAAGGCAGATGTTCTATTAATTTCAACCAAACCTGTAGATCTTTTATTTGATTTTTTATTTTATTCTTTTTAGGTCTTCTGTAATCTGTATGAGAGTTGAATCATTGCTGATAGAGGTCAATGTATTAAAAATAACCTACACATTCCTTATGTTACCATTATGGGTAATTCTCTTCCCTCAGACATAAATGAGAGTCTCTCTGCAGATAGACTTTTTTTCTTAAGTAATTTAGGATACTCTGCAACCTTTGGCCAAAATTATGAACACAGATGGTCTTCCTCTCTTTAAAACAAATTAATGTCAACATAAGAGTAAACGAAAGACTCATGTGTCTCTAAGCATTATGCTTTGAATGAACTAACAAAAGACAACTTCATAGAATATGCTGTAATGTATTCCATAAACAGTAGGCTCCATAAGAAAGCCTACTACAAAACTGTTGTGCACAATAATCCTGATTTAAATTGCATTTAAATATGACAACCTTCTGGTCTCATATTGAATTTAAAGTGTGTAAAAAATCTAAAATAAAACAATAGGCCATTCATGTGTACTCTTCCTAAGTCTCTGAATTTTGGAAGGAATTTGAGAGAAAATGCGGAAAACTTTGTGCTCCACCTTCTATGCAATGAAGCTAGACCAGGGATCAACTTTTTTCCCAGTCGCTCCAAACAAAAATAAAGAGGAGCAAGACCTTTTCAGGTCATAAGTAATGTAGTGTAATAGTTACCATTAAAAGCAACAAAGCTTTGTTGTGAATACACTTCATTAAGCTAAACTGAGTAATACTGAATACACTCAGTTTATAGATCCTTCAGATAACACATACTTGCACTATAAGTAATTTTACCTCAAATCTGCAGTGTTGTAAACTTTCACTCTCTTAAATTCAGCTTCAGTGATTAAGTAACTCTGTTAACTTCCATTCAATCCACATTTCATTCAACCTCTGTAGTCTCTAAATGAGTAGTTGATAACCTACTAAATAGTTCATGCTGCTTCTCACTATAATCCTCTGAGACCTGCATGCTCCTTTGAAATATCTACACTTATATTTTACGGCATCCAGTCTCTGCTATGGTTGGAAAAAAGGAAATGAGGGAATGAAAAGTATGTTTTCAGTGAGGGTTCATGAGCAAAGGCTGGGATACTGAAAGCTTCTGGAAACAGATTAGGAGCACAGAAGAGCTAGTGAACAACCGAGTTAAGGAATGATAAAGAAAACTTAGTCAGTGAACACACAAAATAGGTAATACAGGCAGACCTTTAAAAATGGTTTTGATAAATAATTTTAAAAAAACTATTCTCAAAACAAGAGGGAGATAAAAAAAATGATAGTACAATAAAGAACAAGTAAAGCATCAGTTAGAAAAATACCAAACACAAATACAGAAAATAATGTATGTATCATTAAAGACTTAAACAATGAAAGACATACAATTAATGATGAAAATGCAAAAGGGACTGATTTGTAAGGTTCTTTGCTTTTTAAGTTCCCACTGACCTCGGTATGCATTGGGACTATCAGTATTTCCCAGGATCAGGGTTTACATTTAATGCTATCTTGGAAAATAAATAAATTTATTTATTTATTAAAAAACAAACAAACAAAACAAAAACAAAACAAACAAACAAACAAAAAACCACACACACACAACCATATAATGTATGTAAAACCACAGGTTGCTCTTGGTACAGCACCCATATGCAGTTTAGTTAAACACCAGGCTACATCGCTTGTCTGTATTAGCCCTATCATTACGTCTTCTTAAATTAGGGTCTGATCTGGAAACCTTCTGTTTAACACACGTGCATAACATTGCTCATGCCTAAAGCCAAGAATAAACATAAATGATCGGTTAGGCTGTTACAAAAGAGACTGCTTTCTCCTCTTGGACTGGATGAAAAATAATCTTTGGTATTGCTTTAACATAATAAATACACTAAAAATGTAAAATCAATATTCTTATGCTGCAGAACAGAAAAGAGCCACGATACTTTATAAATGAGTAAATTTCATTAATATGGATTTGGTAACGTGTTCTTTACGTGAAAGTTATTTTAAAATTACAAATGTAGAGCATCACATATTTATCCAATAATCATTAAAAATAGTTACAGCTTGACTCATGCTAATTGAGCCTAAAACAAAATGACCATGCTGTAGTTACAGCTTATTCCTACGTATTTTAACGTTTCTCTTCTACACACAGAACTTTGATTTCAAGCTTGTTATATATGGAGTGATAATTCGTGTCGAGAAAATGGTTGATATTAATAAAGAAGGGGGAGATTTGGGAATGTGGCCATGGGGGTTGGAAAACCCCATGATTGAGATAACATTAGACTCTTGACGAGGCCATCAGGAATATAAAAGAGTTCAGAGGGAACAAAGAAGGGTGATTCCGGAGACTCCATGCAGTCTCCGGCTTCTTGTTCTCCAGCCGTTAAGGCATGGATGTTTCTGGGTGTTTGCTGTTGTTGTTACATTCAAAGTTGTTTGACCAATGAAAAGTTGTTTTGAAAAGAACTGCTGTGGAGAGAAGGGTATAAGAGGGGAGCCTGCGCTCAAGATAAAAAAGGCAGCACCATGAAGTTGCATCAATAAAGCAGCAGGAAAAAGAAGTGAAGAGGAACAGGCAGAATGGAGACCAGGATGGGAGCAGGCACATTGATTGCCTCATGAAGATAGGTTCGGCCAGACTCAGCAAACCGCTCAGAGAAGCTCGTACAGAAAGTCGCTGGAAACAGGCGCACTGGAGCTGGAGAGAAGCTCGAGCTGAGAGAAGCGGACCTGTGCACACAACTGCCTCTCGCTGGTAAGCAGTTGTGCATTATGGGGAATCTGTCCTTAGGAGCAAAGACTGCTAATCCTGGTAATCTTACAGTTTATTCTCCTTATTAACAATCGGACAGTTTATGAGCCTGAAATATGGGACCACTGAGATCAAGGTGTGGGACTCTGCAACTAAAAATGACAAGGTTGCAGTGGGATTGCTCGGCACCTGGCGAGCAATCTCTGAGGCCTTAAAGAGACATGTGGGACCACAGTAAGAAGCATGTGGTTTGCTAGATAGTGAGGAAGCTGTGGGCTCCTTTACTGATCTGACTGTTACGCCATCGCCATGGGCCCCTCTGCTGCTACAGCCATCGAAGGCCTTTGTTGTTACGCCCCCTGTTGACCTGGACGTGCCTTTTGACCCAGGCCTATTGGCCTTGAAAAGGAGACAACTTAAGGCAAGACATTGTTCAAAAGGAATGGAAAATGGAGACTGTTAAGTTATGGAACTTAAAGGATTGTTTACTTGGTTACCTATCCTGATTGTATGTATGTATAGGCATACTCGGGTTATTATGTAAAGCAATGTTCTGTATACATGTATTTAGAATGTTTGATGTGTGCATGTTGGTGGAGCGTAGACTCCCCGCACACCCAGCGCTGTTTACTTGCCTTTTATACCTTTTATAGCTTTTATACCTTTTAGAAATATTTGTTTCATAAATATTACAAAATTCAGATTGAATTCAGACCTCGTTTATAACAAGCTCCTATTCTGTAAATTTAAAAATTGTAACTTCAGACAGATCCACGTATGTTTCCTTATATTTATAATGAATATAAATGGGCTTATTACCATGAATGAAACAACACGGATAGCTAAATGGGATTTGTCCATCTGCCCCAGAAAAGTGACATAATTCTGGAGCATGTACTACCTCATCTACATCTAAGCACATAGAGCACATAGGGCTTTTTGCCCTGCATATATTCCTGTCTGTTTTACAGCATATTGTGTGCGTATCCTGCAGGAACCTGCATTATTTTGAAATGATAGCTTCATCATATTTTAACGTATCAACAAACTGAAAAAAACAAAACAACAACAACAAAAAAACCTGTCATATGTCTTCTGAAAAATCCTCAACCCTGCCTTGTTCACTGAACATTTTTCAACCAGGTTATTAAATCTTACTAAGCAGTGTGAATAATTATGTGAAAAATGAATCAATCATGCAGTTATACTAGATTGTGCTATGGTTCATTAAAATATTTTAGACTTCAACTGACTGGATAATATCTTTGCATAATAAAAACTATGATTTGTTTCAGGAAGGAGAAAATAAAAGTTTGGAGTCATCCAAAGATGCAAAATAACACTCCTAGAGAGCTCAGGGCACCAGGCAAACTGGGATGACATTGCCCACATAACAGTCTGTGTCTTAGTTCTGGTTTCCCCAAAATGGGACAAAATTTTTGCCATGCTTAGAGCTGGCCTGATTCTGGTGCGAAGGAAACCAAAGGAACTTTACCTCTGAATTCAGTAAAAACTTTGGTATGTATTAGAGCCCATCCTGTCAGCCTAGCACGAAAGCTGTAATATGCATGACCCATACTCTCCAATTTCTGCTGCTAGTGTTGAGTCAGGTAGAATTTGGACTTAATTTTGTAAAACAAGCCAAAAACAGTCTGGTGCAATCTGAGACATAGCTAGGGCAGGATTGATTCTTGCTTGTGATTGCTTCCTTTTCTTTCAAATTGTCTGTGAGAAAGCAGGATGATTGGAGAAGTAGAAACCCCTCAAGCGAAATAAATACTTTAGAAACAAAACAATCACATTTGTCAAGGTCGTTTAGCAATGGTTCATTTTGTCTGTAACACTCCCCATTACCCTTTATGTAGGCAAAGCTTTTGAGCCTAATTAAACCTACAACCACAACAGCATACCAAAGACTCTGCGTTTGCGTTTGAGAGGAATGAATCTATCCTTACCACTCAAGCCTGAGCGTGACACAAGTAGTTTACAAACTAAGCCTTGAAATAATACTGGAGAAAGAAAAGAATATACCTGTATTCTGCACATACTAACAAATAAGCTGTTTCTCTGCGTAAAGGAAAATATACATTCTACATTGTCAATGGGAGTGTACATACAAGATAACTGCAATTTTCTGAACTGCAGTGTAAAAAAAGTCCATGTGATAGCTATATGATTCAGAGTACAGTCTTTAAATGGTCAGCTTTTGGGATGAATGTTCCTTTGGCACAGCCAGCTTCCTATGCAGGCGTCCTGAGCACACACCTCTCTCACTGTCAGATGGGTTGTCAATACGGTCTAAGAACATACACATTAACATAAAAACATTAACATCAGTGAGCAGAAATTACTGTCCTATTGAAAGCTAATACAAGCAAAAGGCAGAACACCTCTGAATAGGACCTTGTTAGCCGACTGTCTGGTCTCTTCTCAAGGTTGATGTTTTCCACTCAGTGATGCTAATTTTTTCTGATTTTTTAAACTGTCTTTCCTCCCAGAGAAAAAAGGACTCATAACAAATATTGCCCATACTTTAGCACATGATAAACAATCAAAAAGTTGTAAGAGCTATCTTACAAGATCTGTAGAAGACAGTATGGACAAAAGTATCAAGTTACTGCTAGAGAGTAGACAGTAGACAATCAGCTACGCGTGAGCAGAGCATGTGTCTAATTTTAAACATGTTCTGAACTTCTAAAACACAGTCAAGGAACCTGAAGGGCAGTGTTCACAGAAACTGTCATTATAGATAGCTATGAAACAACAATGAGTTTTAATTATCAAAAATGATGCAAAATTTGTATGGAAGAATTGGCATGAGAAAGATCAAGAACGACGGTAAGCAAGTGTAAGGATAGCCTGCAGATGCAGAGCAAAGAAATGTACCTATTAAACGAGTGTGTTTCTTAGCCAAACAGAGAATGACTCTGTAAGCTGAGGGAAAGACACAAGGAAACAATTTTATTCCTTTTTATCCTGGAAAGTGGTTTTATGTTATTTACTCATTTTCCTACACCAATCTGAGTGTAATAGCTATGGCTGGAGCCATGAAGCTTTAAGGCCACAAAACACAAAGTTCATAGATAGGAGAAGCATATTTTATTGAATCACCTAAAAGGCTAAAGAAAAAAAAAAAAAAAGGTGTTAAAATTTAAAAATACTTATTTTTCAAATGGTCTGCCCTTTCTCCAAATGATCTATTAAAGATACTATCATTTTCCTTTTAAAATGTGGGTGTTCGTGCACAGGTGTGAACATCCCCCTGAATAGCTTTTCTAGAAATTTGACTATTTCAGCCAAGTTGGAAAGTTTGCTATACTAAGCTTTGAGCACTAGCTGGGTACAGAGAGAGGTGTCGTTACCAGCATGATCTCAGGGATTCCAAACGGAGAACGTTTGGATGCTGTACCTGTTTAACAGTGGGCCTCAAAGCCACATGAAAGCAGTTATTATTAGGTGTAATGTTCATAACTATACCTCCTTACTGCTGGAAAGGCAACAGCGGTAACTTGCTGCAAGGCAGATGAGGAAGCTTTCAAAGACATCCCGTGGTAGCGAAGGGATTCAATTGCCTCAGGAATGACACAAGCAAACAGGGATAAAAAATTCTCGTTCTGGTTGTGTTACATCTTCTTTATATATGCTCACTCTCCCTGTTGGCATTTTTTACCCTGTTAACCTTCACATCAGTCTTTAGAAATGATGTTCTCCTTTGTATCGTTACACTACGAGTTGGCATTGGGTTGTTGTTTTACTCCCAAACACAAGGCCCATCTCATTGCAACTTCCCAGCATCACAGTTCATTTTTCCAGCTAGCAGATCACCTTCTTTCAACCCCGTTATCACTTTTTTTTTTTTTATGATTTGAGAAGTCAGATATTAGAGTTTGTCAAAACCAGAATGAACTCCACATGACTAGTCAAAATAAAAATTCTGAATAGCTTTAGCTACAAAATATGAAAGCTTGACAGGAAATAAATAAGTAAATAAATAAATCTGTGGATGTCAAATGTTTCTATTTCTTTTGAAATGAGCCTAAAAGCTATGGGAATTCCCCTAGCACCCAGCATCTGCTTAAAGCCTTGGGTCTAAGTGTATGGTACAGACCTTGGGACTGAAAAGGATAATGACAGGCAATTGTTCCCATGCCTTTATGACTGAAGCCCAAGGCTACAGTTAGTTGTGACTAAAGAGAAATGGAGGTTAGAGACAGTAGTAGGCTTAGCCATCACTCTGCCAACACACATTGACATGGAACATTTGAATATTTACAATTAGTTTGTCTCCAGCTTCCAGTCTTGCAGACAAAGCCTGCAAGTTAAAATAGTAACAAACCCATAGCTAATAATTAACCTTCTCTGAACTCACATTTGACTTTTTGCAGTGACACAAATTTTCTTTCCTATTACAAAGAGAAAAACTGATGACTCTGAGGTGAAAAAGACCCATCTTGTACAGATTGAAGAAAAACCCATTTCAAGATGTACTTCATTGTCAGCAACTGATATATTAAAAAAAAAAAAAAAAAAAAGATTTTCTGCTTCCGTGAGTGGAACAGACAGAAGCAATATAAAAGTGAATCCAAAATGTATTTTCCATAGTAAACCGAACAAACCAATATTTCTTCTAAGTAATCTTTTCTTTATTTTCTCAAGCAAGTTTCCAGAGTCAGAGATTCAGACAAAATAATACATTTTGCTACCCTTCCAGGTCAGACCTACCTCTTGGAAACTCTCCTGGCGAGTAACTTGTTGAACACACTTCTGCAGGTTTATAATTGCTTTAAAGTCCATACAAAACAAAACAAAAATGTACAGTGTTGGTAGATTGTCTTTGCATTACATAGAATAGGAATGCTTATTGTTCTGGTGTAACTATTACTGCAATATTAATGTGCATTTAATGTGCTGCTCAAAGGCATTTAGATACTTTTGTGAATGGACTTGGTAAGAGTCTATATAGACAATAATATTTTCAGGAAGTGTTTAATTGAGGCTCTCTTGAGTTAAGTAATTCATTTTTCCTAAGTATTAGAACCTACTAAAAATTTTTAAATTCACCAAGAACAGCTGAATCCTCAGTGCTTGGGCAACGTGGTTAGAAAGCCTAAGTTTATATTCTTCTTTTCAAGACATTTAATCTGTCTTATTTGCCAACTTTTTATGCAACCAATCAAAGAAGCTCATGTGGTAAAGAATTATCTCAAATACCCTGCTCTTTTACATGCAATAAAAAGTATATTGACTACATATCACATAATTTTTAAACTAATTTCTGAGGAATATTTTGCAGTAGGATATCCATAGTATAAACAGCTCATACCTTTATTCTGGCATATGTCTCCTAAAACTCAAAAACTTATTTTAAAAGTGAATTGAAGGTAATTTGATACTCTGTAAGAAAAATTATTCCATCATACTAAGTTTAAATGAAATGCAGTCCAAAGTATAATTACTATATTTAATATTTAAGAACATTGATTTTAATGGCAACATACATTACTAAAAATTGCAAACAAGCTCATTCACTGCAATTTTACATTTTCTACACTGTAAGTAAATAATCCTTTCCTTCTAATTACTCTGTTTAAAATATAATGCATATTTGACCATAATGAACAGAATAGAAATTTCCGTTTCATACTATAGTGTTTCTTATAAGGTCATTAAATCACTCCTTATTCCTTGAGACCTCAAGTAGTAATAATTCACAGCCTTCCTTTTGAAGAATGGGCCTGAGTAAAGGTATTTTTATACTATGTACGCACAAATGTATAACTGCAGAGCCAGACATTCTGCAGGGGGAGCAGAAATGGGCAAGGCACTGCAGTGTTACTGAAAGTGATGTTAACACTGGGACTGCTGCCCTTTCCATACTGTTCTCTTCTCTTCTCCCCCAGTAAATGTCTCCATAAATTCACACATTCACAAATTCACTCAAGTTTCACACAATGAGCTTGGGGCTTCAGTGCACTCATTTATAGCACGCACCTGTGCTTGTTAACTACTAGCAGATGATTAAAATAATTTCATGATGCAGTTGTCTTCTTGGGCATCCATCTTAGATCAGCATTCAGAAAGAAATCACAGCTGGATTTCAGCAGTGCCTTCAGTGACTTTAGCATTTGTTCAATGGTGCAAAGCTGCAGAAATGTCCTCTGATAAATATATAAAAAATAATGATTGAGGTAAAATACTGACTTCATTAGGTATGTGTGCCTGAGAATTAATTGCCTGAAGAAGCTACTGAACTAATAGACTTAGAGTATGAGGTGTCCTCTCTATCCAGACATGGCACAAAATGAGTAACTGTGAATAATATTGCTCCTCTGGTGAATTAGATATTAAGGTCTATTACCATGCCCAGTCTGTTCCTGAATTTCTCAGGAGAGACTTAGCTTCATTAATTCACGGAGAAAGATTGCTCCTATTCCCTACAGAAATACAAACAGAGAAGTGCACAGTAAGAAATATATGACGTTTACAATTCTATATAAGCAGCAAAGCAGCAGGAAGGTGACCATTTCAAGTACAAGTAGCAAATTCAACAGCCATCACAGTAAAAAACATCATGGTTTCAAATCTGAAATGGGTCACTGAGTCAAGTCCTTTGCTATTACAGACAGTTATCACCTTTATAATCAGACCGGCATGCATCTAAATCTCAAGTGGATGCTTTCCCCTCCCACAAATCCTATCAGAGCACTGTTCCAGAACGTCACAGAAGTAATTTGATTTCCTACCTAAATTTATTCATGACCAGTTTATATGCAATCTTGTTGTTCCAACTAAAAGAAAACTTTACAGCAATAGTGGTTAAGCACTGGATCAGTGGTGGAATGTTGATTTTTGGAGAGTCTTGAAACCCAGCAACATGTGATCCTAAGCAAGCTGGTCTAACTCTGAAGTTAGCCCTGCACTCAGCAAGAAGTTGGCCAAGCTGACCCTGAAGGTACCTGAATTTCTTTAACATTAAATGATTATCCTTTTTTTTGTTATCGATGTTGTTGTTATTTAATCAGATCTGTGTAGGAATTTATAGCTTTTTGAAGGTAGTCTGTTAGAATAGTTTCAGTCGGGACCTACAGAGATCTTCAAGTCCAACTGTCAGACTACTTAGTGCTGACCCAAAGTTAAAATATATCACTAAAAGCATTATCCAAACGCCTCTTCCTCTTAAAGACAGTCAGGCACAGGGCATCATCCATCTCGCTAGGAAGCCTGTTCCAGTGTCTAACTACCATCTCAGTAAAAAGTTTTTCCTCACATCTAGTCTGAATGCATCTTTGAGCCATTCCCACATGTCCTGTCACTAGGTATCAAGCAGAAAAGATGAGGAACTCCTTCCCCATTTACTCTCCTCAGGAAGTTGTAGGGAGCAATAAGGTCACCACCACTCAACCTCCTGCTGTCCAAGCTTAACAAACCCAGTGTCTTCAGCAGCTCCCCATAGGACATGCTTTCCAGCCCTTTTACAAGCTTTGTTGACCTCCTCTGGACACATTCAAGCATCTTAACATCCTTTTTAAAGTTCAAGTCCAGAGCTGCACGCAGTATTCCACGTCAGGCAATACCAATGCTAAATATAATGGGATAATCACCTTTTTTGACTGGCTGGATGTGTTGTATTTAATGCACCCCAGAATACAGTTTGCCCTCTCATCTGCCAGGGCACACTGCTAGCTCACGTGTAGCCTGCTGTCGTGTCAACCAGCACCATCAGATCCCTCTTTGCAGGGCTGCCTTCCAGACACTTATCTCCCAGTCTATACTTGTGGCTGGCATTACTCCATGCCAAGTGCAGAATCCAGCATTTGTTGTTAAATTTCATGCTGTTGCTGATGGCCAGATCACTGAACAGAACGGGCCCTAAGACTGAGCCTTGGGGAACACCACTACTGAATGGCCACCAGCCAGATGCAGCCCCATTCATAATGGCCCTTTGAGCCCTACTGTTCAGCCAGCTCCTCACCTAGCATACCATGTACTTATTCATCTCACAGTTGGACAATTTGTCCAGAAGGATACTGCGAAGGACAGTATCAGAAGCCTTGCTAAAATTCTGAAAAACTACTTCCACTACCATTGTGTTAAGTTGTCATGTGTGTACCAGAGAGGGCAGAGCACAGCTCCATTGATCTGTCTCCTTGGATTACTGGATGTAGTCTACCCACCTCCTCCTGAAGCTCAGCCACCAGGCAGAGCAGTTCTTCTTCCTGGGAACACCCCCCACAGGTGTGCCAACAACTGCTTTCCATCTCTGAAAGCCACCCCAGAGGTGCCCTGCAGCCTGAAACCTGGGTGGTGACAAGGATCAACTGAAGTTCTGAGTGGCTGCCTTAGTTCTGCTGGGTACTGGAAGCTCAGAGGAAGCAGACAGCATGGCTTTCTGCTGAGTGGTTGTGCTTGCTTTCTGCCTGCTGTGGTTTGAACTGAGGACCCAGATGCCCCTCAGACAACCCTCAGGGACTTCACAGGCTTTGCACACAACTAAGCATCTGACAATTTCTACTGCTGCTGCCCTCAGCTCCAGAACAGCATGCCTCACTGTACAGCAGAGAATCACAGCTCTAATATAAACTGTTCCACAGCTAACAGTACGAACTTAAAGACTAGCTTGTCCTGGGAGTTCTTTTCAGTACATGTTTTACAGAACCATACCAGCTTTGTCTCTGGTAAATTACATCCCACCTCTTATTTCCAGAAGTGTTAACGTGGGTGTAGGTGTGTGTGCACACAAGTGCACGCGTGGGCATGTTCTTGGACTGTATTTGATTCATCATGCTCATGGGAGGACTTCAATAGCTGAATGCTCCAGAATCATAGAATGGCATAGGCTGGAAGGGACCTTAAATATCCTCTAGGTCCAACTCCCTGCCATGGGAAGAAAGTACCAGGCCTAAAGTATAAACACCACTAAACATAAATCTCTGTTATGACAACTCAACACACGATCTTAACATCTGAAGGGAAATAAAGCGATTGGTAAATGAAAACAAGAAAAAAAACCGCAAGTAATATAACCTCAGATTAACCTGTTTCATATGAGGGATTTAGGCATTTAAGCTTACACAATGATGCCATAAGCCTGTTGACGGATAAACTTTGCAAGATTTCATTCGGGTCTACTACAGACACCAGCGCAAACACCAGTGAGCCCTGGGAGAGCACTCACCACCCCACTGAGCGTGTTCCCTTTGCAGCTGGCCTGTAAACCCACAGGAAGAGGTCACGCAAGGAAGTGAGGTGGAGACAGGAGGTCACACAAGGAGGCATTTTAGCCACAGGACACAGCAGGGATGGGACTGTGGGTCCTAAATGCTTGACACTGGGTGCATGGTGATAAATAGGGAGACAACAGAGCAAACAATTTGGGGAAACTTCACAATGTATTGATTAGGCCACAGCCTTTCAATCAGTTAATTGATCACCACATACTGCATTTCTGAGAAGAAATCTACCACACTGGTTCTACAATGATTATTTTGAGCTATGCCTTCATTTGATCTTTTAACATCCAAACTTTAAAACAACCAGAGCAGGACTCTTGTGCAAGCTCACCTCAAAGGGATTTTACGGTTAGACCAGCCCAGTTCCACTGTGATTATACAACTAAGCGCATCCACTGTAGGCCAAAACGTAGAATCAAATGGAACATCACACCTCCACTCTTCTCCAGAGGCAGTGCATATAACCCACCCTAACTAACTATACATTTGGCTAGAACTAAGTACTCTATCTTCAGTCCCCCCAAAAATCTGTTGGCTTAGCTTACCAGTTTATCTTTGTATATTATGTCCCAGTGTAAATTATTTTTCTGGATCTTAAGAGAAAGAATGCAGATGCAATGTAGCAGTCAGCCAAACAATTTTAACAAGACATTGCTAATAATCAAAACTTCATTTTAACTATTGTATGGGATAATTGTATGTCTCAGCTAGAGCACTTATTTAAGATACACCACCACTGAAGATAATTAAAAATTATGCTTCAGAGGAGGATGCTTTTAATAATTCAGATCAACAGAATAAATATTCAAATATAGTATCTAAAGGCCTAATTGCATTGTTTTAAAAATAATCACAATGATTTTATGGAAAGCAAGGGCATTTAAAATAAATAAATAAATGTGATCTATTGCAGCTAATCTTGATTGTAGAGCCAGTCTTGATTGCTTAATGTAAATGAGCACATTATTATGGTTATGTTAATTACCAGATCTTTTTCTGAGCCTGACATATTTGTGTAAATAATCAGAATATGGTGAAAAAGATTTCAACTTACTATATACTTGTTGTTCTCTAAATCAAGAAAGCACTTGAATTTGGTCACTAACTTTGTCAAACAGGATTGAAGAGGGCTAATAGATCAGCCTATCAACAGTGATGACAACTAAGAAGTTGGTTTTAGGCCAAGAGACTATAAGACAGGATTGTGTTCAGTCTAGTTTTTACCCAAACAGGCTATGAATTGCAAGTTTTCATTTACTGTTTGGGTTGGCCTACAACATCAGGAATTGGTCTACAGAAAAATGCTACAAGTTGGTCCAAATATGGGAGTATTTCTAATTCTGGTTGAGCCAAGTTTTAGTCACATGATGCCTAGACTTGGCATCTGGCAACATTTATAGGAATTGGCGGTAACTCTGAAGTTGATCTAACAAAGGAAATATTTTATTTTCCAGAGCACAAGAGAAAGTGACTGTTGAACAAAGTCTATGCTATCTTTGGCAATCAAAACCACTTTTTATCCACAAAATACCATCAGTGTCACTACATGAAAAAAAAATAAAAATCTAATTGAAACAGGTGTATATCTATCTGAGGTGGGAAGAAAGAATAAAGTTAAAAGTTGTTGGGCCTGTAGCTTTTAGTACACGGAAGTTATCCACAGACGTGACATAAGTACGAAAAAATCAGCCACCAGTAACCAGCTTAAGATGCCAACTACAAAAAAAAAAAAAAAAAAAAGAGAGGTATTTTGCCATGACTGGAACAGTCTGGACCAAGACCAAACCAGACTGACTGTCTTCATCTTCATGAAAGAGGAAAACTCTGGATGAAATGGAAATTGGATAGAGTTGTCATTGCTCCAGAGCCTTATTTATAAGGGAGACCATACTTCCAAACTACTGGATTCCAAAACAGGAGCAATCCACACACACACACACACACCTCTTACATATTTACTTCTAAATAGTCTAGGGTTATAAGTTGTGGATATGGGTTTATTTGAACACTAAGCATCAGTACAGGTGCCTTCAAATGCTGTACCCCTGAGTGGGCATGTTTTATCCTGCTTCAAAACAATGACATAAAACACGATGGTACTGATACATTTTTCTCCTGATACTCTTAAAGTTTCTCTAGGTCCCTGTCAGACAAAGCAAAGAGTTGTTCAGGCTCTTTGACAGAAACTTTCTTCTGAAGTATAACAAGCTGAAGCACTGAGAGCAAAGTATTTTTCAGAGCAATGGAAAAGCACTTCTGTGGACAACAAAATCTAATATGACTGTGGGCCAGAGGAAATCCACTCTTAATCCCCATATTTGTTCTGGTCCTTGAGGATTGACCCTGATGAATAAAATCAAAAGCTGGGACAGATAAACTCCTGCCTGATTTTTCTGTCATGTGGTTCCCTTATACTTCACACCATCATCACACTGGGAAAATTATTGTAAACTTATGGTGTGTACACCAATACTCTTAACTCCTTTACAAGGCCTAGGAAACAGGCATTGTCCATCTTTCATTCTATAAAAGCATCAATGCAATGAAAAATTTACATGCAAGATCTCTGCTCCTCTCTTCCCACTACACTCTTGCTCTTCAACCTCTTTTAAGCGGAATTCCTCCAGTACAAAACTGAAATCACTTTTTAGCTTTTTTTTTCTTTTTCTATTTTTTTTTCTTTTCTTTCCTTTACTGACAGAAATGTACACCTCCAAGCCTAGCCAAGTCAAACCAAACCAAACCATTTTATATAGTTTTGGTATACCTAGGGAAACAGCAATCAGAAACCTGTGGAAAGTTTTTAATTTATTTTTTAATTTTCTAGGACTGCCTAAAAACTTCCATGTTAAAACTTTATTCCTTCTAAGCAAATTACTCCTGTTTTGAAAATTTTCACTGTATAAAAGATAATCTCACTGTCAGAAAGGAATCAGGATATTTACCACCTGCATTTTCTGGGACTTTTTTAAATAAAATATTGTGTTTGGAAAAGACAGGGTGCTGAACCTTTAATTGTGAAATCTCCGTAAGCCCTCTGATATATGTGGCACAAAACGAGCCTAGTCACTACTAGGGGAAGAAAAATGCCTCTTCAGCTGGGCCAAACAGCCCCACTCAATTTAGTCACTGCTGTATCAGTCAACGTTTCTGCAGCATGGAGTTCCCATCAACATGGCTCTTAAAAGACATGCTTACAGCACCCAAACAAAATACACTCCAGTTTGATTCTGCCTATCATTTCATCCACTGCAATTTCCAAATACCTCTGGGCTGGATAATTAAGAGTAATATTTCATTGTCGGTGTGCAATATATCAGCAACTTGGCAGAGTAAGCAAGATAAGTTATTTTTTCAAGGAAGCAGGAAGTAAATTCCCCAGACTTAGAGCTATATAGGTTACACATTGTTGTCTTGTGCCTTTCTTGCTATTGCTAGGCTTGAGTTTAGGTCTAGCTAAACTTATTATGTGGGAATAGCCAGAACTGGCATTTTATATTTATACCT
This sequence comes from Aythya fuligula, assembly GCF_009819795.1. Classification (NCBI taxonomy): domain Eukaryota; kingdom Metazoa; phylum Chordata; class Aves; order Anseriformes; family Anatidae; genus Aythya; species Aythya fuligula. The sequence continues at coordinate 61,270,407 of NC_045560.1, forward strand.
AGCACATGTGAGCAGAAAGAACTAAGCTGACCTATGGACAGTTAGTATGCTATACGTTAATAAAGGACTGTTTTTTGGAACTAAATTTGTGGTCAAATCATAGCATAGTAAGGATAATTGAAGGAAAGAGATCATTTTTATGTAAGACTCAAAAATCAGGATATGGTAGCAACCTCATCAGAAAAGCTACATATGTTTACAGATACTCAAATGAAAAATGTCAGGCTAAGGATTGGACAAGGAAATTTATCCAAAACAAAGCCAAAAATCTCATTACTTCTTACTATTCTTCCAACATATATCAGCTACTTTCTATGATAATTCAATATATATCTCTTGCTAGTAAGTGGAAATTAGCCCATAATATTAGAGGATTTTTTTTATGCTTATGATATTTTGATATAAACTAATCATTTTCCACAAAAATGAAATGATAGAAAAAGTGAAACTTTTCATTTCAAGTTCAGCTGCACTGCCTGTTCACAGAATGAGGGAGGGCTATGACAAAAAGATTGTAAGTTCTTGTCAGCATTTAATTGAAAATAATAACGCATACAAGAAGAGAAAAAATAAAATTGAATAGCAAAATATTGCTGGAATTTCTAACTTCTGAGGGTTTGGCTTTGCAAAAAGACTTTCAGCAGTATTGTACTATTTACTATTGCTTTTGCCTTAAGAGGCCAAAGCTGAAAACCAGCTCTCTTCTGTGCAACATCTTTTCTCTCCCTTTTCTTCTAAAACAGTTTGGAGAACTCCAGCATACATGTTTCTTTGGAGAAGGGTAAAGATAAGACAGAGCAAAATGCTGATTCTGACAAATACTGATCAGACTAGGTACAGGGCCTCCTTTTATTCCTCTATCTTACATTCTCTATGATGACAACCCCTGCAGGATTTCAGTTCAATATATGATGAATGGGATGGCCAGGGATTATTTCTCAAGAGAATGTATAGGTCCTTGTATTTCTGGATCTCATGATCATATTCAATCCATAGCTGATAACAAAACTTTCCCACAAACCAGAAAAGCGCCAGCTTCTCCTAGAAATAATAAATAATCAAAAAATAATAAATAATTACAAGATTGTTTTATAACACAAAGTATTAGATTATTTTCAATTGCAAAAGCCTAAACCAGTATCGAATATAAAAAGCCTGTACTGAATATGTAACTAAAAATATTATTCTCAACCTGGAAGGATCCTTCAGTATGAAAACTATGGGAATCACTAGTAAATTCCCTTGCTTCCTATATGAAAAATTAGTATGGGTAACAACGTTTGACACCAGTATTACTGAGGTACCATTTTTAATGAGATCAATAAAACCTCACATTTAAATAGGCCTGGTTCTCTTACTACCATGTGTCTTTTCACTGACCGCCATGAAGTTACTCCCACTTCACTTAGGAGTGAGACATGACTATATGGTACATTGATCTAATCCCAAGGTGTCTGGACATGGTTATAAAGCTTCTTCAGTCATTTAACAGAGAGAAGCATCCTCTGTGTAGAGTGCTTGGTGAACTCAGTAGCTAAATTGCTATAAAAGGAGAAAGATTTTGCAGACCATGTCATAGCCATCAGTATAAACTATGGGATTTTATTCTGTGTCCACCATTGTATGCCTATGCCTATACCTTTTATTTTCAATATAATAACAAAATTGTATCTATTGCCATGAGCTGTTATATCACTCCTCTAGTATGTTGTTCTTTTTAAAATATTTGCTATAAAGCAAAGATCAGTGGGGTCCATTTAATAGTACTATAGATATTTGTATTTCTGAATGCGCTGAGTTTTGCAGCAATAGAGGGACTGCATCAGTGAATCTGTTTTGTGGCCATCATCTTTGGTAGTACGTAGATGTTTCACAGGTAATATGGAAGTAGTTATCAAGTGTTTCATGCTGTAATTTCACTGATACTTGCAAAACTTTTTTGATCTTTTTGGATTTCAGTAAAGCTTTTGACACAATTTCCCATAGGATCCTTCTGGACAAGATGACCAGCATACAGCTAAACAAAAACTCCATACAAGGGCTGGGCAGTTGGCTGAAAGGCAGGGCTGAAATGGTTGTGGTAAATGGGGCCACAGCAGGCTGGCAGACAGTCACCAGTGGGGTCCCCCAAGGCTCCATTTTAGGGCCAGTCCTCTTCAATGTTTTTATAAACAATTTGGATGTAGGACTAGAATGTGTTTTGAGCAAATTTGCTGATGACATTAAACATGGAGGAGTTGTGGACTCAGATGAGGGTGGAAAGGCCTTGCAGAGAGATCTGGACAGATTGGAGAGCTGAGTGATCACCAACCACATGAAGTTTAAGAAGAGCAAGTGCCAAGTCCTGCACCTGGGACGGGGCAACCCCGGCTGGGGGTACAGACTGGGCGATGAGATGCTAGAGAGCAGCCCTGCAGAGAGGAATCTGAGGGTTTTGGTTGGTAGCAAGCTGAATATGAACCAGCAGTGTGCCCTGGCAGCCAGGAGGGCCGACCATATCCTGGAATGCATCGAGCATGGCATCACTAGTTGGTCAAGGGAAGGGATTGTCCCACTCTGTTCTGTGCTGGTACAGCCTCACCTCGAGCACTGTGTGCAGTTCTGGGCACCACAGGACAGAAAGGATGTAAAACTGTTGGCGAGTGTCCAGAGGAGGGCTACAAAGATGGTGAAGGGCCTAGAGGGGAAGGCGTATGAGGAGCGAGTGGCAGAGGTCACTTGGCCTGTTCAGCCTGGCAAAAATGAGGCTGAGGGGAGACCTCATCGCGACCTGTGTGGTGCCGGGAGTTGGGCTCGATGATCCTTATGGGTCCCTTCCAACTCGGGATATTCTATGATTCTATGAAAACTCATGAAAAAAAAATATCCTTGGAGATATTCTAAAGCCATCTGGACATTGTCCTGGGCAACCTACTATAAGTGGCCCTGCTTGAGCAGAGCAATCACTCTATGATTCTCTGGAAATGAAACCCCTTCACTCACGCAAACATGGTATAGCAGTATACCTCTACAACTACTTAATTCTGCTCACAAAAGGTGAATATACTTTTAACACAATATAGCTACTTCAATTCTAGCCAAAACAGTTATAGTACACAAACCAGTATAGTCAGAGTTTTCGCTGACAATAACAGAATAAAATATATGTGAGTGAAGTGGCTTCTTAACTCCCTCCACTAAGAATTTCACTCATGTGCCAAAGCTCAGTGGGTTTATATGCCTTCTGCATTTTGTAATCCTCCCTAATCAAACTGTGGATGTTTTTGTTATTGTTATTGAGATAAGTGCATAATCCCTTTTTTTTTTTTTTCTTCTTTTTCATTTTTTCTTTTGTCTTTTTTGGATCCAATCAAGCTTATGGCTTCTTGATTTCTTAACTTCATAGTAGCATTAACAATTAGCTCTTACATACAATTAACAGCTAACCTTTACCCACAATGAATTCATTATACATTTCAATTTGGGTAAAAAGGATGTAACTACAATTCTCATTAATGAAGAGACTCTTTATTTTATAAAGACAAAGAAAATTCCAAGTGTCTTGGTTTCAACATGAACCTCTGAAAATCACAACTGCCCAGAAAGGCTTCAACAGTACCACACACCTTTCAATGCACTTTGTTTGCACTGACATGTTTCAAGCTTGTGCTCTTCAGCATCACAAATAAATAAATAAATAAATACATAAATACATAAAACCTTTAAACTCATAATGCATTTCCAGATACTAAGCCTAAAACCCTCTCAAATAGTCTTAGAATCTTCTCACCACTGATGAAGCTAAGGAGCAGGTAAGCAGAAGATGTTCTTCAGCTCTGAATGGGAACGTTTTTTAAAAAAAGTCTTCTGTCCAAACCATCTCCATGATACCTTCTGTCTTCACATATCTAGGATATGTCTAACAGCAACAGCAACACTTAGACTGACTTTGGTCAGGGCAGAATCTAACGCACTGCCTTCACATACGTGCACAATTGCCGTTTTCAGTCCAGTTATTCCTACAGAGTCAAAACAGGGAAGAGAAAAGATAGACAGTCGTTCTCTCTTCTGATATTTGAATAGAAGAATACCAACTGACATCTGTATACAAAAGTCTTTGCAAACAATGTGGTTGCAGTGGTGTGAATAGGGTTTAAATCACCTTGCAGGAGCTTTACTCCTAGTGACAGCTCAGATCCCACTTGAATACAAGCAAGGAAGACTTGGTGGGTGGCATCCCTGCCTTTGGTACGGGCATTGGAATTAGATGATCTTTAAGGTCTTTTCCAGCCTGAGCCATTCTAGGATTCTAGGATTCCAGGATTGACAGATGAATTGTTTTCTCTGTTTCATAGGATATATGGTACATAAATCTTTGGGACAACCATGAAGTTTGACAGCACTGTTTTTAGAGATACTTTCCAGAGAAAAGCAACTTGCCTAAGGTCACCTAGTAAATCAATGGCAAAATTGATGTCAGGCTCTAGATATTCCCTCCTTTAGTCTCCTTTTCTAAAAAAAACTCCATCAACACTACCACATTTAAGAAAGTGATTTGACACAAATTGATTTTGATTTTTAAAAATGAAGAAAGCTTATTTTATAATGAAATGAGTGCTTACTAATTGACCTTCTGACCAGAGTGTCTGAGACTGTTTGGACAAACAAGAACATGAATTCCTAACAGATTTGATTAAATCAGTAACTACGGCAAGCTTTTGCTAATAACTAGGTTTAATAGAGCACATTATTTAATATCTTATTTGCACATCCTAATGAAACAACTATTAATGTACTTTCTAATGTCATCAACACCACTGCCAATGGAGGTGGAAACGTGATAACTTCAAGGTCCCAAAGTGAGGAAAAATTATTAACAGGAAGGAAGAAGATGGGAAGGAGAGGGGGAAAAAGAAGTCATTTGTAATTATGCAGTGGGTCTTAATTCCTAAGTTTACCCTGCTGTATTTGATAGCTGATGCTACTTTGGTCATCTGTATGGGATATATTCCTCCCCTAACTTTAGGCATGGAGTCTCACAACTTGTGAGCCTGATTTCTTTAACACCACTCTAATGGAGAAAGACTTAAAGTCCATGGAGCATTTTGTGTAGCTATAAAGGGACTAAGAAGCCTCCCCTACAAGAGCCTCTCTTCATTAGTGTCAAGACATCCTTGACACTCTCCCATTGGGTAGACAATAAAACTGAGAGAACAAGCATACTGGCACTGCTTCTGTGGTTATGAAGACATAGGGAGATGCCTCCATGGTCTAGTTCTGACATCAGTGTTACATTAACCACTGTAACAAAGAGTTCATTTTTAAAGAAACACACTAGAAATCCTGCCCAAGTACTTGCTCAGTTTCTCTGGGTTCCAAGCCTGGTGAGAAATGGTTCAAATATGTCTCTACTGCATTCAAGATCACAACAGTGGTTTTGTGCAAACATACTCAGAAGACCAAATACGGCAGCTTCTATTGTAAAGATTTAATGAGGTGCTAATGTGAAACCATGGACACTATGAAGAAGCTTACATATATGAGCTTGCCAACCTGACTCTAAGAAGCTTGAAGGAGTCTGAGGTAGTGAAAATATTTCAGTTTCACTGATGCAGAGTTTTATACAGATTTTTAAAAACAAATATTTTACGTCATTCTGGTTTTAGGGAAATACCAGCCCAATATAACAACATATGTATAAGTACAAGTTAGTGATATAGCAAAATGTTGTTTCACTGCTAAATCCTTAACAGGATTTGACGGAAAGCAAACAAACAAACATAAACAAACATAAACAAACTGTTGGTCCTGCTGTTTAATAAAGCCACATCAAAGGGTTTTAATTTTTCAACTCTTTGTTGCATTAAAAAAAATATACCATCCAACCAGCTAAAGGGGCAGTTTCCCTGAATCTACAGATAATCAATATATGGCCAAGAAGATCAAGACCCTACTCATTAATCAGGAAAATAATATGCATATATGGAAAGCCTTCCTTATATGTATTCATATATTCTTGCATTTTTATTTACACAGTCTTAAAAAGAATTCTTATACTTGCTGTTTTTGTCG